>NW_027512821.1:1492500-1858263 GCF_048772815.1 Callospermophilus lateralis
CCAGTCATATGGAGAGTTGAATATTCCAGCCTTTATATGTAGTATAAACTGGTCCTCTTTAACTTGCCCACACTGAAAGTCAAATCCTTTGTTTTTTGTTTTTCAATGTCTTACAATGTGATTTAAATGATTTGCTTTTAAGATGAAGATCTCTATCAAATTGTGAAGCCCCAAATTGTGTAACCATTGTGATTAATTTTCTTGCTTTGCTTGTACTCAAGTCATGTGTCAGTCTCCTGTTGCTACCCAGTGTTGTAGAAAAGTAAGGAAGAAGTGTAAGAAAGAGGTTAACTCATTCGATAAACCAAATGATATCAGTGAGGAAAAATTCTTGTAATAAGGATGGTGTTTTATTAACCTGTGCCATATCTTTTATAAGTCCCTTGCTAATGCTCCTTGGTTTAGCAGTTTTTATTCATTAGAATGGAAATATTTTTTTTTCCTAATTTCTTTTTAACTGTTGACTCTTATCTAGCCTTCTCCAGCTCTGTTTTGGCCAAATGCCAAACAATTCTAAAGGCATGTAGGACTAAACATTGTAAAGGCACCATGGTGATTTTCATAGATAAGAACAGATAGTATGAGTTTAATATCTACTTTTTGTAGATATAGTTAAAGGTGGCAGTATTCAGAGTAAATAACAGGGATCGAGGGGTACTGGGATAGCCCCTACTACAATAATCAGCTGTGGCATTCTGAGGAAAGTTCAAATCAATCCTATTGTCTTCCTCTCCAAGGTGAAATGGGACACATTAATGATAAGTTTCTTGAGAAGTTTGGTTTTACAATAACAAAAGGTGTTTCTTTCCTTGGATTGACTTTGCATAGGACCCTGGCTTATCTGTTTCTGGATGATTTCAACAGCTAGATAGTTATGCAGGTGAGGTAAACGGTTAGTACAACAGATATGTGCAGAGGCCAATAATTAATATATATATATATATATACTGATCGTTAAATTGTGTGGTTGAGGTTCATCACTTTGACTTCTTTTGTTGCTAAGATAGGCTGAATTGTTATTTTTACTTTTTAAGTAGAGTTGTAAACTTTTCATTTAGTATTTATCCAGTGGTTCTTATTTTCTTCTATTTGTTTCTTAGGAATAGCTTTTATCTCCAACTTTATTTCAAAAGTAATTTCTCTTAAGTGGATCTGTACATTCTTCATTATTCATTTTTGTCTTTATAATGAATGGGATGTAATAGGAAGTAGCAACTATATGTTAAAAACTTTAAGTATATGAAGTCCCCTTCCAATTCCAGAGTAGGTTTTCTTTCACACCATTTCTTATGTGCATTATATGACTTTCTTCAAAATGACAAAATAACCAATCACCTTGGTAGAAAAATTGATATTTACAATGAGTAAAGACTCAAAGAACAAAAGCATGGTGGTTAGGCCTTTTCATTTTTCACATGACTGTATTGGCATTGGAATACAGAATTTGAGCAGGAGAATTTTTTCACTTATTAATTTTTATCACTGTGCAGTACATGCCTTAAACATAAGCATTTCCATTGGAATCAATTATACACAAATTTCCAGTAATATTAAACATATGACTTTAAAATTCTTCTAGTAGCATATCCTTACCTCTGTTACAATGACCTCCAAAATCTTAATAGAGATTTGTTTGGTAATATAGATTATTAGGAAAGTGATCAAAAGGCAAGGAATAAAATTTTTGAGTGGATATAAGTATCTTGATTCCTAACTGGCAAGTTGTACAAATAGATTTTCAATAAGAAAGTTAACCTTCAGTAGAGTTCCATAAAGTATATTGAGTGTAGCTTAAAATGTTTAATTTCAGACATCACCAATGGTAATAAGATAGGGATTTCAGAAAACAACTTATTCCATTTCAATGGAATTTCGATTTTACTAGCTGTAATCTCAAATATGTAAATGGTAGCCAAAACTGGATATGATGTTTCAGTTAAGTTTTTTTTCCCATTGTTTCTTTTAGCATCTTCTTGCCAAATCTTCTGGAGCACTTGTAATTTCCTCTGTACAGAGCCCAACAGGCTCATCAGCAGCAGAAGGTAAACATAATAGATGTGAGGAATTTCTGGAGATTTATGAGGTTTAGTTATTTTGAAATGTACACTCTGTCTGGCTATGCTTGTCCATGGCCACATGTGGACTCTATGAATTGAAAATGTTATAAATGGGGCATCACTTAACCCCTTTTTAAGATTAAGAGTTAGAAACAAAATTTTTTCCATGAGAGTATTTAAAGATTAAATTACTATATTAAAAGAAGAGATGCAGTAGAGATGAGTCCTTTAAACATTACATTATTATTCTTGGGATTTGATGTGGATCCATTTTCCCTTGATTTGGAATATGAATTTTGATCTTTCTGTACTTTCTTACACTTCTCTACTTTCCATACGTACTGTTAAGAAAGAGCTAGATAAATATATAAAACATCCCAATAGTATCAGACAATTTCTAATGAAGACTATTGACATTGCTTGACATTTGGCATGATGTACTGCCAGAAAGGAAATTAAAAAATACAAGCCATTATCCTAAAAACCATCTGTTTATGAAAATAGTTAATTTTATGTCACTTTGTTGAGCATACAGATGACCCCTGGTGAAGGACAGAATGTGCCTTTCTCATGATCAAGATAGATTCCTTGCTTGTAACACTGTCTTTTCCAAGTCTCCATTGGTATTAATTAACACATTGTAATGTTCAAAAACTCTAGTGTGCAGGTTGCTTCTCTCTGCCAGGTATTTCTCTATATATTTTCTTTCAAATGTATCTTACTAGCAGAGGTTGGTGCTAGCATGAGAAGAGCAGAGAAGGCCTCCTTTTCTTGACATTGTTTACCAGTGTTGCCTGAGAGAAGGGCTTTTAATCATGGATGTGATTTTGTCATGGCATTACAAAATGGCATCACTCTCAAGGGCTTGCATAAATTATAGCATAGATCTTATAGAGATAATTGTTACTGAGAACACCACTTTAACCTGAATCATCTTCCACAGATGGCAAGAAAGGCAGAAAGGTAGTCTTTTATGAAAGGCATGCAATTAATAAAAGCTCTTCTGATTTTGGAGATGAGCTCAGTATCAGGTGTGGTGGCATGATGCCTTTAGAATCAAAAGAACTTTGCTTGGTGGCTTGGTTGATTTTTGTTTCTTCTGAATAATGGTAGTGCTCCAGGACATATCTAATTTAATTATTAAAATCACAATACTATCAATTTGTATATAAGATTTAGAAGAATAACAGATCACAGTGTTTTGTTTTTTAAATAGTGATTTCTTCAGATCTCTCCCTAGTCATTGCTATTGTGAAGCTAGGAAAAAATGAAAGTTTTATTTTGCTGTATTCTTGTGTAATGTAAATAAAATATGGGGACCCCTTAAAAGCATTATAGTATCTTTGAGAATTATAGTGAAGCTAATAAATTTCAAAGAGTACTATAACATAGCCATCACTTGAAAATGTTTAATTATTAATGGAAACATGATACTATCTTGAAACAAAAACAGGCTTCTGTTTAATTTTTTGATATTCTAAAACCAAATAAGTAATAACTTTTCTTCTCTTGCCCAATTTACTTGGGACTTCCAATTGTAACCATGACAAATACAAATAAATATGTTAAAAATTCTCGGACAAATTAAGCAACTCAGTATCTTTCCATTTTTGTAAGCTTCATGTTTTTCTCATCTGTGGTTATTCTGAGGCAGAATTACTACACAGAAATTTCTTCAAGACTGTGAAGATAATGTACAGAAAGTGAAATAATACAATGGTGGTAACCCAGCTTTTTAAAATAGTCTCCTCTGCATGTAATATTCCTGTTATTGTTTGTGCTGGAGTTTCTCTTTCTAGAATATTTCTTTATTAAATTTCTTGTTTGAGAAATAAGATTAGATTATCTAGTCACAGCTGTGGATGCCTCTTGATATATTGCTACACAATTGATAGTTCATAAAAGCCCGGCACTATTTGGGGGTTAATTTTTTTTTTAAGATATGAGACAATAAGGGTGCCTCTCTGATTTTTTTAATTTCTGTTATCTAACTTTTACCAGGTTTATACTAGTTATTGACTCAGTAAATGTAAAAAAAATGTTGATATACTGTCAATATTAATGTAGATGTCAAACCAATACTGGTCCCTAATGTATGTAAGAGAAAGTATTTTTTACCTTGATACAGAAAGGCAGTCATGTGTGAGATTTAATATACATCCTAATCTGTCTTGTCATTGCTCTGGCCATGGGTGATGTGCTAATGTGCAGGCCGCCATTTTCTTTTTCTCCTCACACAATGGAATAGATACCCATGAATGACAGTCAAACTCCACTCTGTAATTATTTTGAGGACAGTTAGAATATGCAGCAGGAACACTGCAGGATTACCTTTAGACTTAAAGTCTATGACTTATTTAAACATCCAAGCAGCCTGTAATTAACAAAAACAAGCTTCTTTCAAAGGTCCATTCTTAGGCACAATGAGAA
The DNA here is from genome assembly GCF_048772815.1 of Callospermophilus lateralis. NCBI lineage: Eukaryota > Metazoa > Chordata > Mammalia > Rodentia > Sciuridae > Callospermophilus > Callospermophilus lateralis. Next base: position 1,496,988 of record NW_027512821.1, read on the forward strand.
TTATTTTAAAAAAAAAGAAAAAAAGAAAAAAGAAATCTTGAGTGAATTTTTGTTATGTTTAAATGAAATAAAATACTGAATCAGATTTAGTTCCTTCTTTCCTCTTTAGCCTATCAGCATACTAACAGAATATGCCAATACATTTGCTCATTACTTGATCAGTTAGTATCATTAAAATAACAAAGTTCAACAAAATAAAAATATGAAATACATAAGCCACAGTTACTATTACTTAGATCTGTTCATTTCAAGTAAATGCAAATATTTAAATTTACTACTAACTTTTAAAATATCTGATGAAATTTTAATATCATGTGTTAATCTAGAGTAACACAATTTTTAATCATGGCCAAAAGTATAATTTTATTTACATAAATTTAAAATGGAAAGCTATATCTCTCCAGAGTAACTTTCTACAATGAAGAAAATTGTAATTTTTATGAGACAATGTCATACTGACTGAGTCAAGTGAATTTTATTCATATGGGGCAGTAACATGGTTGAAAATGTGTATATTAATGAAAAAGGGTTTATGGTATTCGAAATATTTTGAATATACTCTTTAAATTTTGTCACAGAAGTTGAAGTAGTATTGTATATCATCATCCTATGCTGGAAATTGAAAAAAGTGACAAAATTTTCCCTGATAATATTTGCCAGTAAATATTACTTTAGAAATAATTTAATTGGGGGGTGCTATTTTTAGAGCAAATGTTATAAATTTGCCTTCCGACTTAAGTTTCCTACAAGTGGCTCTTCTTTTTTGAGAGTAATAATATAAAGGCTAAATTGTTACCTTATGTTTTCTTTGCGTAGGTTTGTGACCACTGACAGTTAAAATTTACAGAAATTACAATGATTATCGACATTAACATACTTGACAGCAGCTATTATTTTTATTTGAAATACAAAGACTTTCAGTGGATACTGGACATTAAAATCTTGTCTATAGATGCCAAGTGAGGGGGAGAACTGAGGCAGTTGTTTCAAGAATTTTGGACTGAGGTGGCAGGTTTTTCCCAATTATGTAGATGGTTCAGGTACAAATGACTGTTTGACTGGAGTGTTCTCCAGTTTCTTTGTATATGTCTTGATACCAAAATTATTTATTGCCAGTAAGTCAAGTCAGATTTTGACTCTGAATATGAATTAGCTCATTAAGAATAAAAATAAAAGCAAATATTTGTTTGCCTTTGATTTCCTCAAATCATGTAATACTCTAAATAATCCTGTGATCCATATACTATTATTATTCCAATGTTACAGATAAGAAAACTGAGACTTAGGGGGTCAAATCTGTTTACAAATTTATACAGCTCCATTATGCCAGTAAAGGAGCTGCCAATTGAATAGTATATTGATTCCAGAATCCAAGCTTTTAACTATATTCTAGAAACCAACTCTTTCTATGTATATCGAAAAAGAACAGCCATTTTGAGACAGAACCTACAAAAAGTAGTGTTTCCATGATAATCACCTACTATTTGGAATCAATGACAAAATTCTGTTTGTCATTATTTTCTTCCTTTTCACCCACTATCACTGTCATCTGGAAAAACTATTAACAGTACTCAGAACAGTTTCATACAGAATACCTGATATGAAGTCAGACATTGGCGACCATGAATTTTGCTTTTGTTGAGCATTGCAGACAAAGCAATGACATGAGTTTATGTAGTTCAGTGGAAAAACTGGCTGGGGGGGGGCGTTGCTATTAGCTTTGATGAGACACAAGGGAATGTGATATAGTAAATAGACACATCAAATATGTCAAATTTTCAACATTTTGATATTTCAATAATGATGTCTTTTAGAATACCTAGTATATATCAGATTTTGTTTAAACATATCCTGGTAACTAAATCCTATGAAGTAAGAAATTACATTGCTTTATATTCCTAACTGTTAATAACATAAAATGTAAGATACAATAATTACATCATTGATACAAAATTAAAAAAATCTGAATAATTGAGTCCTCATAGGTGAAACTTTACAAGGATCACTGATTGCAATTTGAAAATGAGAAGCCCCTTTCTAAGAGTATGCCATGGTTCACAACACTTTTGAGGTTGGAAAGTTCAGGGCTGTATCTTCAGGCAGGAACAAATCATAGCATGACTGCTGTCATTTTCTGAGATGATCAAATGACCAACATATTTATTTTGCCATAGGTTGATAATGAAATCTGTTAAGTTAGGGTTATACAATCTCTTTTCTTGTAAATCGAATAATCACTATATATAAATGCATATTATATATCCCATGTTATAACTGTTTAAAATTGTTTTCAATTCAGCAAAGATTAAATAACTTTTTATAGGCATAGTACTGGACAAGTCCCCAACAAAAAATGTCTTTGTGTTCTAGTTTACAAGTTTAAGGGGAAAATGTGATGAATGTGATCAAGTGTTACAAGATGGATAAAAATGGGTTATGGGAACCCAGACAAAGTAGCAAATATATAAATCTGAAGGAAAATGGGCAACTACAGGATGAGAGAGGATTGAAATATGGGCATGATTTCAACAGGAGAAGAAGGAAGTGGTTAGGTAATGATACATCAGAGGAAGTAAAACATGGTAAGCAAAAGCTCTGAGTTTGAAAACCACAGGGTGTGTTGGAGAGGTCAGTATTGTAGTTTGGCTGAGACATAGGGTACATGATTAGGAAGCAAGACTGAAAGCATGAATTAGGCTTAGAAAAAGATCATTAATGATTGATGATTATGATGATGATGATGATGATGATGATGATGATGATGGTGGTGATGATGATGACCTTTCTAAATAATCTCTATACTCATCTTGATTTTAAGGACTTTACACATATAAGCTCAGTTATTTCTCACATTAATGGTAAAAAAACAGTATTGCCATTATTCCTTATTTTATAAGAAAACAGATGGATCCTCTAGAGTAAATAAGTTTTGCCTGATAGTTACTCAAGTATTATCAGAGATCACAGGAGACCTAAGGGGTTCAGAATCTTATTATAGAAACATATTAGGTTGGACAATAACATAGTCATCCCCATTAGGATATTTTATTTCTTCCTTTCTTACTTCCCAGCGTGAACCACATGTTCAAGATCCTTTCATATTCTTCACTGTGTCATACATATTCCCAAAGATACAATTATTTCTTCTCATGCCACTTCCCCTTCTTTTCCCTTCTTCCTCTGCCCCTCCACTCCTTCTTCTTTTTTTACTAAACAATTGTGTGTATCATTTTAGGGACTTACATTCATCTTCTTTTTTCTCAAAGCTGTACCCTGTAATGATATGTATTCCTCATCAGTGATCTTCTCTAGTACATCCTATATCATATGACTTAGCACACATTTACATACTGAATTTTATTATTGATTATTACTTTATCTGCTCTAATCTTGCCTGTTGGCTCTCAGGCTAGATTACAATGTTTGTATATATGTCTCCTGCTGCTTTTGATATAACCTGCATGCTGTTTAGTTTATAGTAGGGATTCTAGTAAATTAACTAGATGGTTTCTGGGTTAGTTCTGGTCAAGTAGACCTTGGACATGGAAATGTCATTTTGGGATATTTGGTGACATTTAACAGCTGGTTAGTTGAAAACTGAATTTCTCCCAAATCAGTGGTGCACAAAGTCATTTATTATGAGATCTATACAATGCCATATCATTAACCCCATTTTATTATAAAAATCAGGTTTTTCATTCATTGTATACAAAGGAAAAAGATAAAGTATTCAAAGTGAGAGCCTGAATAAGCTGTTTAACCTGATCATTATTGCTGTGCTGCTTATTTTTTGATTGAACAGATCAGATTATTTTAGCATGCTGTCCACATTGCCTTGATGATTAAATTGGATATATTAATAAAGTAAATCATGAAAACATTTATTTCACACCAGTGTGTTATTTTGTATTCTGGAAAGTTTACAACCAAAGTGTTTATTTGTCATTATGTGGGTAGACAAAGAAGTCAGATGGCTTGATATTAAGTGACTTCCATTATTGCCTGGCTATTGGCTTATGTAAGACTAAACTAACACATGATTGTAAAAGTCCTCAAAAGAGCAATCAAGCATTTTGGCCAAAATCCACTCTTGGATGAGTAGGAATTAATATCAAAGAGCACACCAACAGACTGTTTTGACTGTCTACAAGATGGTAAACAAACATTTTGGCTAAATTCTGTCTTTTGATTATGACATAATAGAGTAATTTGAAAGGAACATTTATATGAAGTATTCTAATGGGGAGTCATAGAGAAAAGTTACCAAAGATAATGAGTGTTGTACAAAAATAATATTTTCTCAGGAAATAAGCATGTGCATATCATGGTAAGCAATTGTTTTTAGCTTTTTACATTAATAAAGATAGCTAAATGACTGCAGAATCTCATTTTCACTTTCTACTGTGAAGACAGTACATTTAGCATTTAACCAGTTTAAATTGATTTATACAGTCCAAGTAAGCATTCGGTATCAACATAGATAGAGGGATATTATTACTGACTTTGCTTTCATCCTAGGAAATCAAGGCAAAGATACTTAATAATCTAATGAAATCCCACAGTTGAGAAATGATGGAGCTAAAATGTTTATTTGGCATGGTGCCTATATATTTGCCATCAAACATCGTGATAATGAATTATTATGAAATTAGCAGGCCAAAGTACTGAAGTTAGCAGACCAGTGGCCACAAGTATAAAAAGTTGAAAAGATGTGAATTTTTCCTTTGAAACATTACATTTCCAAACAATGATATAGTTAAAGCTAAAATTTTGATAATCAAGTTTTAAAACTATTGACTTAATAAGATAACTGTTTACTAATGAATCAAGTTTTCTCTTCTATAAAAGGAATAAATCTCTGGTTCTAAGTACTTGTTTAACCAGCACCATTAGTTATCTTTTTCTTGACCTTTTTTTCCCCCTCTTTAGTAATGTGAAGGAGAGCCTCATTTTAAATTCAGCAGCCTAATTTTGAAGTTGAATAGTTCAGTTACAGAAGCTTGCTACCTTTTAGGTTCCCAGGGGCAAAGTTTAAGTTTCCATCCAGGCTTGCCTGAGCATGGGAGGATGGATTACTGGGGTCTGCCATGGTTGAGTAACAGTCACTCAAGCAGAGAAGAATTTTTAAAGGGACTGGGAGGCCCATGTCTATATATATGTATGTATGTATGTATGTGTGTGTATATATATATATATATATATATATATATATATATATATATATATATATATGAATTTCAAAATTGTGAGAATATTATTTTGTAATTTCTCCTTTCACTTTTTAAGCATATTACCCATCTTGTTGAGTCTGGCCAGTTTGCCTGACATTTGCTTGCCTTCCCTTACATGGTATCCCCGAGTATCTGCTGTTTCAAAGATAAACCTTAGTCGGATGCATTTAAGTAAAATTTTGTCTTGAAGTCATACGTTATATTTCACAAACAACACATGACAGCTAATATACTGCATATTGTGCATGATTGTGTGTCTTGATTTCAGTGTTTAATTTTTAACTATACAAGCATGAAATGTTTTAAACTGCAGATAGAATTTTCAAATTTGAATTGCATTTTTTTCAGGGGATTTGGGGACTTGGTTACAATGATGGTGAACTATATTTATTGGCTCTGGAAGAAATTTTAGATCAGTTACAAACATCCAAAACCTACTGCTAAGTGGCCACATCTCTGATCCAACTTTTGCTGTTATATTGTGAAAGGTGATTCTATAATATAACTGCAAAAAGAACTCCTGAGATAAATAAAGTGTCAATTCATGGCATGCAGATGTGTCACTGGTGTAGGGGTGGGGGAGTGGGGAAAGAGATAAAAAGCAAGGAATGGATTCGTGCCGATGGACTTTACAGTTTTGAAGTAATTAGTACACTGTGCAGGTATCTATTAAAACTAACTGACAATAAATCTTGGTTTCTCCTTTGAATATTGCTTTGGTTTCACAAGTTCCATGCCTCAAGGGGCAAAAGAAAATGACTCCAAGATTAATTACCACAATGGCTTATTCCCAATAAGGAATTTAACAGACTGTTCTTTTTATTTGAAGTTTGTTACTTTTGTTATTATTAATACAACTCCTAAAACAGATTATGATTAAATCATTCTAGAAGACCACTGGACAAAAATGGTATGTTTCCAGGTAAAGGAAGGTCTACCGTTAGATCTTTAAGCAGACAATTGTTTGGTTTATCAGAAGTCACTTCTCCCAGGGTGTTCCCCATGCAGATTTCTTCTGCACAGCATTTGAGGAATACCACAGTTGGAACAAGGTGCCCAGGGCTCCACTGCCTACCGGTTCTTCAACAGAGTAACTAACTAATTGCAGGTAAACCTGGCCACAGAGTGACATTTCTCCTAGCTCCTCCATCTGCTCTTTTTTGACACCCCTGCCATTAACTGTCATTTTCCTTTAAATATACGGTGAATCTGAAAGGCCAGCTCTACATCACATCATTTCAGACTAGGGGCAGTTCCTTTGAGTTGAGTACTGTTTAGGTGTCAGAAAGAAGTCCCTGACCTCTCTGGAACCACATTGCCTCGGGGCCTTAATTAGCACTTACTCCAGCCATTACTGAAAAGAGCACAAAGGAGAACACATCATTTTTCTACATAGGAAGTTAGTGTCTGACCTAATAACTTGTCCAAACTCGTAGGACACTGTAACCACAGGATAACGATGGGCCTTATATACCAACCTCCTCCTCATGTGAAGTATAGAATGAGGCACAGAAGGAGAAGGAATTATGGTTACTTCCCAAGGTACAGTTTAGAGTTTTCATTGCCTTTTGGTTAGTAGAAATAGTGACCACCTTAGAAAAAACTTGGAGATGATATATATACAGATTTTGCCACATATAGGCACTTAAATTTATTTTAAATTGTTCCATGCATATCTGTGTATTCGTTGATCTACAAAATAATTTAAAAAATATTTTTCTTATTGCAAGAACAATTTTTAAAAGATAAATGAACTATTTTGACCTTAAAAAATCCCTTTCTATTTTGATTGTAAACAGAACAAAGCCTTCAATTCATATTTTTTAAAAATAGGCTCATTTTAAGAAACACATTGATTTGCTTTTGGCCTTCTGTAATTCCTTCCAACAGATGAATTGGCTCCTATAAAGATGATTTTACTTTACCCACCTTTGCTAGGATAAGAATCCCTAAAATATAATTTAATATAATTGCCAGTTTGGGTAGACTCATTTAAATGAGTAGTTGTGTGAAAACAACAAAAAAATGAATTGGCCTGCAATTTCATTTTGTTCATTTTTCTTTCTTTTTGTTTTCTTTTTTTTAATTTCCTCTTTCCTTTTATCTCTTTCTTTCCTTTAGAAACAACCAGTCTTGGTGATACTAGTCAGATCATAATTATTAGAGTCAACTGCTGACTCAAATGAAAGCACCAAACAAGGAGAAAAATAGAGTAATGCTTAGGAGTACATAAGACTATTTTGATTAGAAAGTGCTTTCAAAGTCACTGCTGAAGTAATTAATGCACTCCACTTAAAATTGATTCTCTTGAATAGGAAAACCTGACCTGATGCCCACTGGACCCTTCTCTTCTGAGTCATAAACCCAAACAGCATTTTAAGTATTTCATTTTAATGGAACTCTTCCCCTTATTATAGCAATGTCTCTGTTACTTTTATCAAAAGCAAAACCTTTCCTTGATTTATGATTTAGCTATAAATATTTACTCAGTATTATATTTGGTATGGAAAAAAACAACTTAAAAATCTTTTATTAATTTTAATAATTTGAAGTTGGAAATATTTTTATGCTATGACTGCTGAAAGGCTAGAATTTTCTGCAGTGATGTAAGTTAAATATATGTGTTTTCAAATTTTTAGTTGAAAAGACTAAGAAAAAAGTGAGTCTTGTGGTTCAGGCAGATCTTGTCTCAGATTCTGTTCTTAGAAGAGGTTCTTATACATGTCTCATGTGAGAAGAGGTTCATATATATAGAATTTAGGAAAATGGGCTTTGGAGGGTTCACTTTCATGTTATGGCCAAAGATTATTTCTGCTGTGTGGCAATGTGTCCCCCTGTGTTTGTTAGACATTTTCACCCTTAAAACAAGTGGTTAGCAATTGAATCAGTACAATAAACGGCAGTTCCTCTATAGGCTCTGAATGATAAAACCAAACTGGAAAAATATCACACACAGACCATAATTGTTCCCTCTCTTTAGTCTTAACATTACTTATTTAAGTAATAAATAAATTTCTACTTTAACCAAAGTACAAAACCATCCACTCATAAAAGGATTAATTGTAGATTTGTAGTTTTACTTAATGATAATCCTTTATCAATATATTTTATGTGATTATGTACCAGGCAAAAACAGCCTATCAGACTTCTTCAAATCTAATTAAAACAGAAAGAGATGGAGAAAGTCCCCAGTCTGTCATTCTTCCTTTTTAGAGGACAAATGAAACCTTTCCCCAGTTGAAGCCCATCTCGGTGGACATTTTCACAATCATGCTGTCTGGCTCAGCTGTCAGTCTGCCAGGAGAGACTAAGTACAAAGTAGTTTCCTCCAGGAGAAATATAAGCAGTCTCTTAAAGTCCTCAGGAAAACAGAAGTCAAGATGCAACCCCAGCTGTTTCATTTCTCCTTGCAGTAATGACACCTGATAACAGAAGGAGAAATGATAAAATAAAAATCAGTGAAAGTCTGAGTTTGGAAAGTAAAGGTCTCCTTTTATTAAACAATATAGGTAAAAGTACATTGGTTGCCACAGAAAAGAGCATCTCTAGTAATTTGAAGCCTTTTTATTCTTCATAACCAGAGAAATTTGGGAATTTAAATAAAGTACTAGTCAAGTTGTCCCAAGTCACCCCAGCTTGTTTAGGCTTTGTATTGTTAGTTTAAAATTTATTGTTCCATTTTTATGGAATATACACCAAGGCCTATTCTAAATACCTTTGTGAAAACTGAAAAAAACAAATGTTTTATTGCAATATTGAAATCTTTAGAGGAAAGGGGGTCAAAGGATTTGTATGGGAGTTTGGAGCGGGGGAAAAATTAATTTATCAAAAGGCTACCTGAAGATGATCATAAAATTTCCAAAGTCTGGGAGCCTACATTTTAAAATAGAAGTAAGGTAAGCCAGCCCATCAACTAACTGAAGTGGGCATCTTAATCTTACATAGGGAAATAATGGAAGTGATTTTGAAAGATCACTGTAGTTGAGGCCAGACAGCTGACTGTTGCATATTATAATAATAATTTCATTTAGAATAGAAATGACATAGATGGTCGAGGTGGGGGGAGGGAGGAGAGAGGTCTATAAGTACATACTAACAAAATGAATTGGGTTTACTTTTCACTGTAGTATACCTTCAAGGAAATTCATTTTCTAGAAAAATCTCTACTGAAAAAAAATTAAAATGTGTGTTTTAGATTCTTTATGGTAGACATACGTTGTCTGTTAAAGGATCAAGACCTATCCTTGGGGCTCTGATATGTATGCTAGGATTTGCTTTGTATTTTAATTGCCATGATCCCACTTTCAGCTGGGCTTTGCGGTGGTGAAGATGAGTAACACCATGGTTAGGCAAATGCACCATAGCACAGCAGTGATCAAGTGCTGCCTAGAAGAACAAGAGCCAGCTCTAACTATCTTACCACACTACTCTGAACAATTTGAAAACCAGCACCCTAGGTAGATCTGAAACCCTTGAGTAACCAATTTTTTTTAATTTTTTTAAAAGAGTTATTACCACTTATTCTGATAATGTTTTCAAAACTTGGAAGAAAAAGGACAGAGTGATTGACCACACTGTGAAGCATTGTAAATATGGAAGTTTGTTTCCCCATTTCTGATTTTCTCATCCTGCCTGTCTTTTTCATGTGACTGTCTACATTGGTTCATTGAATGAATTCAAATAGAAGCTAATATTTCTCAGGCACAGGCAGTGTGTGACTGTGTCTTTGATAACACTGGAAAGAGTGATTGTGTCTCTTCTAGTTTCACGTAGCCACATCTAGGACCCATTCACCAGGCAGCAACCAGAAGCTGCTATGACTGTGGCATGGCTGCTGATTGGGCAGGAACCAGGATACCAGAGGGCCTGCAGTTTCTGCATGTGCCATCCATCCATGTGTTCTGCACATGGTTTGCCCTATGAGCAGTGCTGGGTTGTTTCACAGTTGGCTTAGAACTGGAAATTGAAAACCAACTTTGTTGGGCCTAAACACATGAATTTGGAAATTACTTTTTCCAAAGGCACTGCTAAGATTTCTTTAGATGATTGCTGATCTCTCTGATAAATAGACGCTTTTATAGAACAACTGATGAACCTGCAGAGATTCCATTTATAGAACCACATGATTGTGTCATAAATGAGCCAGACTCTGGAAATGCCGAATGAACACAAAGCTTCCACTCTACACGGGGCCTCTGGCCTGGTTTTTCAATAATATTATGCAATAAAAATGGCCGATGAGCAATTCTCATTGTGTTTATCAAAATCTTAGTGTTTGTTATTGTCTATGAGTAGTATATTTTCTCCAAACTGCAGATTAGTTTTAAGAAACATCTGGTTTTAAGCAATATTTAGTCAGTCTTTTTACTTACTTTAATCAACTAGTTTTGCTGAACAAGGTATAGAATTGATAGCTGCTATTGATTGGATGTAGCATTACCTAATCTTCACTAAATGTAGGAAGCTTTTCAGATTCAGAAAGGTGGCAGAAAATGTCTAGTAATGATGCTGCTGGGAATTCAAGCTCAATACTTTGGTCAGTGTAAAAATGATGTAACTAGAAGAGGTATTTTATTATAAGCCTGTCAGTTTCACTAAATGTTTGACCCTGTATAATTTGTGGAGTTTTAGGGTGTGGTGCACGTGTGTGTGCACGTATGTGTGTATGTGTGTGTTTGAGAAAGATTAGTATATTTAACAGGATGTTTTCATATTTCAATCCTTTCAAATGTTATCAGTGATTTGTGTTAATAGTAATATGTTTCTACTTTTGTATAATGGGACGCTAATATTGAAACTTAAAAAAATTTGCAGATAAAAAAGAATATGGGCACCATAGAATAGGAAGAAAATTGCATTAGGAATTCAATACAGAGGAAGACTACACAAAATCATTACTAAAACAGATATAAACGTGACCTTCACTGTGGTTCAGTAATTATTCTGGTCCCCACTATGGTGTATGTATCATGATTTTCCTTTTTTCTCTTTGTTTTCATTTTTATCTGGGTACTTCACTGGTGAGTAATTGCTAAAGGGAACCTATTATGCAAGGCGAGCATTCAGTTTGCAAGTGAATTTGCTTGTAGCTATTGCCACATTTGAACCTCACTGATGTATGTAAATTAAAAACTCTGGTATTCAGAATTGCTCCTGTTTGAAATAAAAACAGAATCTGATCATTACAATCTGCAAGCCAGGTATTATCACTGAACTAGTGAGCCGCTGATGATAAATTGTACCGAATAGCTTGTGGATAGAATATTTTATCTCAGTTCTCTATCACACAGCACTGCATAAAATAAGAATGATTCATCAAGCATGAGAGCTGCTGGTTTATGAAATTCATTGCTCACAGCAAGTGTATTTTTTAAAATTCAAAAGACAAAGCAACTCACAAGGGTTATTTAGTAATCAGTGTGAATTACTTCTAGGTATAAACCTTAGTAGAAAAGAATTAAAAATACATTTGCTGTACAGGAAGCATTATTGCAATAGGGGATATAATTTGACTACTTCCCATCTAAAAGCCTTATTTTGACCACATTTGATTTGGATGCCACCTCATTTTTTAAAAATCAAAATTTCATGATCCGTTCTAATGGAAAAATGCATTGACTAAGTTGGTGTCACACTTGGACCACATGCATTTGCATCATCTGCAGCTCCCTTATATGCTTAGCCTGCAGAGGATATTTTATTTATTCAAAAGAACATGTAAAGAGGAGAGGCACAATATAAAGTCATCTTTCTTTCATATTTACAATATGAATGTTTCATTTCTTTTTGTGTATTGATGTCCCAAGGCAATGTTCCAAATGAAAAGATAATAACTTATGAAGAAGTGTCAAAAGCTAATTAAGTTGTGTAACTTGTTTTTCCCTTGCACAGGGTATATTTCTCATCACACTGTCCAGTCACATGCTGAGATTCTTGCTAACATTATTACATGCCAGTCACACCAAGTCTCAGTGGTGCCTCTCCTTCTGTCATTATTTTCAGCATCAATTAATTTTCTTCTGACCTCACCTTTAGAGAATGTAGCAGAGAATTATCAGCACATGCCTTGCACTCTATTTTGAAGGCATTAGGCCACTGTGTGCATTCAAAAATGGAGTCAGCCAAACATTATATTTTCTCACCTGCAGGGTTGCCTAGTAACCTGAATTAAGGATTTTCACCAAGCCTTCAAGACAAATAAACACGACTGGAAGGCAGGTTGACCCAGGTGAAGAGTCAGACCTATTGATGGAGAGCAGAATTTTGAACGAGACAATAGAAAACAAAAATCCTCATTAGCATTCATTGTGGAAACAGTTTCCATAACTAAATAAATCAGTTTCACCAGGCAAAGGGAACACTCAAGAACAGGATTCTCTCTCACCCATGTTCAAGTGTATATTAAGCTGTGTTTTGATTCTTCCTTTAATCTCATTATCTCTTTGATGGCTAGAGTGTACCATTTCTATTTCTTTAATGAAGTATTGATTATTTTGTGGAAATATTAAAACACCACCTAGAACTGCTTCCTCCTTGTGGTGTGAATGTCAGTTCAGTCAGGGAACACCTTCTTGCTTTGTTCTGCATATTATCTAATTATCTAGACTGCCTAGATACCTCCTCTGTTCATTCAGCTGGTACTTGAGCACTACAAAAAAGCAGACTTCTAGTTTGGCTTTTGAAGAGAAAGATGAGGGTGTTCTACCCAGGTGGGTTTGGTCTTTGTAATATTGTTGCCATGTGTCCTTGACACGTGGGATTCTTTTAGGAGTGTGCACGTTCTCTTGCCTGTTGTGGGGAGGGTCCCATGGGCAGGGAGAAGGCGCAGTTTCTCTCATGAAAGGTACAAAGCCAAAGAGTTGGACAATTAGGATGTTGGCACATCCTGACAGTCCTCTGTAAATGATGGTGTCAGGCCACAGAGGGGCTGAGGGGGGCAGAAGTGACATTCACCACAGCAAGATGGAAATAAACGCCCTGTTTGATAAGAGAAAACAGACAATTTATGTCCACCCTGAAGAGTTACCAGCTAGTGAGCCATTCCTATAGGTCAAGTGCTGCATTTGCATTTTGATGGGATGTTATCAAGTAATTAATGCACCAGTCGGGATTTATTACCTCAGGAGCGAACTGAAAGGTTCATTACAAAATTGGTTTCACTTGAAGATAGGCATTTCCTCAGAGTTAGCTTTTGACATGTTGTTCCTCGCTCTCTGTGCCCGTGGCAGCCATGGTAGAAGGCCAGTGAGGTGAAATTTATTGCTTAATAAGGGCATTCATTTTGGTTATTCTTGTGATAATAAATGTATACATCAAGGCCGGACTGTCTTGTCAGTAAAATTGCTTCTTGTGCTCCTTAACAAGCCAATCTTAATCAGTCTGGACCACCTTATGAATAATTTAAGGATCAGCAGACTTCATGCTTAATAAGATGTACTAGATTATAAAACTTAAGTGCACTATTTATAGAAAGCATGCAAAACACTTTAAGTTTTTATTAGCAGCAAGGAAAAAACAAGCAGTGAGTTATTCTAACATTTGCAGTTTGTGAGCAACAGCTGTGTTTCTTAATGCTGTAACCCCCTCCACTTTTGTTGAAGGCCACAGTTACGCCTCTCGAGCCTTCTAAGCCTCGGTGAGACATAATGGGAAATTTGAGCAGGCTATGAGATTAAAGCTCAGAATCGATGGCCAACCAGCAATTGTCATTTTAGAAAACATTCTTTAATCTTTTTAAATGCAAAACAGACCTTATTCTAAAAGAGTTTCCGATGGCCAAAATTACCTTTTTGTTGTTGTTGTTCTGTGGCACACATGGATTTTTAACTTAATTTACTAAAGAGAATGGACATGAAGCCTTCTAAGTTTTCTTTAAAGAAAAAAAAAGGAAAATAGAAAGATGTCTCATTTCTCTCACAGTGTGTTTGTCATTTAGGACTGACTTTAAATAACACTTATGTAAGATGGAGTTTCTTGCTAAAAATCCAACCAAAAGGTTTAGCCCTAAAAATGAAGTAGGAATGTATAAAATGAGAAGAATGAACAGATCTCCATAAGGTCATTAATATTTCTGCATTTAATAAATATTGTTTGATTTAAAAGGACCCTTTAACCTTATTGTTTTAAAAGAAATCTTTGTCCTCCATTTTACCTCAACATTTGTGGGCTGTGAGTCGTCCACAGAGTAATGCATCATTTCGTTTATGACATTTAATAAAGGCCTACTGCAAGCATTAGAACCAGGTGCTTCAACCATTTTCCTTCATGCTCCTACCCCTATTGTTCTCACTGAAATAGAAAAAATTCCATTTGGGCCACCTTCACTTTTATCACTTTTATTTAAATCAAGACACATTCTAATAACCACGTACTTTCATTTGGTGTTGCTGCAAATAATAAAATGTATGTGTGCGTGGGAGCATGCTCATATTGATTGAACAAGGACCAACACGTTTATAAGTGTTGGAAAAAAAAGAGTTCATTTTTTAGTAATTTGCTGAGGTATTAAAAGGAGACTATTGTTCGAAATGAATTTATGAGTCAAAAATATGCGTGGCAGTAAATGAAAAACAACTTCAAACCTATTTCTCAACCTATAGCTGGACCATCATACTCCTTTGTTCTTGTGGAGGTTAATAGAGATTGAGGAGATGGGCAGAGGAAAAGCAGTGCAATTTTCTGCTATTTAAGCTTGGTGAAATGGCACTCTTCAGGAAGCAGGAAAAAATATGAAAGCATAATAGGCATTTTAAAAGTAGAAGTCCATATAGCTGCTTGAGGGATTCTCAGATTTAGGCATGCATAGAATCTCGAATGAGATAATCAGCATTGTGAAATTGAAACCTGTCTGCTGCCTGCTGCTGTTCTTCCCTTTTTCAGTGGAGTGATTTGTAACACTCATCTTCTTCAGGCAAGGCATGCTTCAAGATTATCCAGAACTGTCAATATTAATTGCCAAAGTATTTTATTACCTACAGAAAATCAAAGGAATTTTATAACCAACAGTTATCAAGTTTCAATTCACAGTATAAAGAGAGAAATTGTAGTTGGAATACAATCATATTTGGCTTGCTTTAATGTTCTTGAGACAATTCCTATGCAACCAACTACAACATTCCCTGTATTTAAGCTAGAGGCAAGAATCAGCATATGTACTTGTAGCATTAAAAAAAAAATTACATAATGCCTATAAGCTTCTGCAAGCAAGTGGTTTTTAATTGCCATACAAACTCTGCCTTAGCTAATTACTTCTGAAAAGAAAGAGGGTTTTGTGAAATGCAAGATGACATTCGAAGTTCTGCCATTAAAGAAATATGGTTTAACTAGGGTATTCTCTGTATGATATGGTACAGAATGTGCCTTTTAGTTAGAAATTAGGTCTTTACAAACTTTGGTATTTAGACTGAATTGTTACAGAGTGCATCACTGTGTATACATAGAGAGCTTTTGCAGCACATTGAATTCAAGATTATCAGTTTTAGATTTCAGAATTATTTTTACACCACAGGGACAACCACTTTCAAATAGTTATTTGTCTTTTGAAGTCAATATATTTTCTGAAAGAAATGCAAGAATTCCCTGGGAAAACATTCCCCACAAACCTACCCTACCTTCACATTGGAATGTAAATGCCCCTATTATAGAAGAGAATATAATAAGATATTCTTTATATCTTCTGGTACTTATTTAGAAGTCCTAGTCCACAGAAGGGCCAAAAGAAGGCTTTTTGTGTCATTTTGTGGCTCTGAAATCCAAAAACTGATTTTTTCTATGATAGCACATGTTTTGCTAATTCCTGTCAGCATACTTGAGCTGTCAACCAACAGTCAGCAATACCCATTTGAGTGTAAAGACCATTTAACTGTAAAGGCACAAATTTACTTTAAAATATTTATGAGCAAGGGAAATTCCTCTGACTAGTTCTGAAACAAAATTCCAGACTTTTCTTTTGGAAGAATGTGAATCAGTATGGGGGCGGAGGAAGGATGGCACATGAGGCAGTTCTTTTCCTGTTTGAAACATAATATTAATTTTTTTAACAATAAGATGGCCAGGATGTTAATGTTTATTCTTGTAAAGTACAACTTTGGAATTAAGGTAACTACACTTCTTTGAAAATATTTTCTTCACTAAGTCTTCCTAATTGCCTCTGAGTTGACCTGTTTTTCATACAATTGGGATCGTAAACTGGAGGTAACTTCCCAAGAGTATGCAGAATAACAAAGAGGTGAATGTTATCACAATGCTTAGTGTATGTGTCTATCATTAGCTGGATTACTTATTTAAAAGTAAAAAGGTACTTCAATAATTGCACACTCATTTCTATCCTTTAGTTTGAAATATTTGATTTAATATAAGCTTCAAATTTCCAAACTCAAAGTCATTTTACTGAGGGGAAAAAAACAAGGATCTTATAAATACACATTCGACATCATTAGGAATATCTTTGCCCCACTATATTTCATTTCATTTTAAATTAAAAAAAAATCACTGTGATAACATACCAATGAAGAATTCTCATTTGTATGAAGAAAAAAATAAATATACACTGTATATTTATATCCAGATTATAACTGTACAAAATTGTTATAAATCATATTTAGAAACAGTTCTGTTGTCGCATCAGGTCATAATTCAGACTTAGAATATTTGCATTAAGTCCACCCATTGTTTTAAATGTCTGAGAAAATACTCACCTCAACATGAAACAAGGAATCTGAGATGGTTTTCCTTTGATTTTCCCCAAAATATTAGAATATATTCAGATACCTTATTCCTGCCAAATAAAATGAAAGGAAGGCTGTAGCTGTGTAAATTCATGATTGATTTCACATCAGGTGATTTGGGAAGTTATGAAACTAATGGAAGCAACATGCATTGGACCATCAGGGCCTTTCCAGTACAGTGTTGAGTGCAGCCCAACGCCCAAAGGTTGGTTTTTAAATATCAATGAAAATTTCAGTTTGTAACTTAAAACTGTATAAGACAATGTATATTTAGTGACTTTAGGATTTCTAGTAACAGGGGAATTTGAGCAGCTATATATTCTTTGAAGATTTGCAAAAAGATAGGAGGCCTACACTATTGAAGAAACAAAGCTTTTTAAAAGTGAGTACCATAAATACTAGGAGAGAAATACTTTCATTTAAAACAAATTACCCTTCCTAGCTCAATAGACAAATCTATATCCTGAAGAAAAAGGAAAGAAATTAGCATTTTCATTGGCCTTTGAGAACAGTGTGCCTTTCAAAAGGAATCCTGAGTTTCCAGAACTTTCCCTGTCCCTGCAAAAGCACTTCATCAACATGCAAACTTCTCCTGGTGTAGTGTGTTAACATGGAAAAGAGAAATTAGTTAATTATGTTTGTTGATTTGGGTTTACCTTTAAATATTTATTTATTTAACCAGTCCACTGGAAGGTTTAAAGTCGGATTAAGTGAGGTGAGAGGGCAAAGGGAAATTCCACAGCTGCATTTGTGGAGAATCATGCCTCCTCCTGTCGCCTGAACCCTGGAAATGAAGTGTTTCTGTGTTGTTCACTTACTGGGTCAGATCGAAGCCTAGCTCAACAGCATTAAACTAGCCCCCATTTGAGAGATTTTCTTACAAAACACTGAAAACTGCTCTGAACATGCATACATTGATTTTGTTGCTGGAATCTCCTGAGCTTTGATGAAAAGGCAGCCTCCACATGCAGGTAAAAGGGTTTTACCTCTTCAATATTAAAAAGAGAAGATTAAGGATTTCTGTTCTACTAAGGCTGCACTAATCAGTGGCACGAAAGGCTGAGAGAGTAGGCCTCATGCCTAACGCTAAGCGATTTTCTGTGGTGGAGCAAGAAGTTAAAATCCCTCACGTGACCCTCTGTGTGCTGCAGCTTGCTGTTTGCCCATTTTGCACAGTTAATCAAATGGCCTAGGGCACACAACCAAATTTGTTTTCCATCATTTACACATGATAGTTCTCGATTTTGTTAAGGGATATTCATTTTAGTCATAGGATTGAAAATGAGAATATTATAAAAGGGGGGAAAGCATATGAATTCATCAGATCATGGAGTCTTACCCAATTTAGAATCCATTCAAGATGTATAGCCATTTTGCATTTTTGATATGAAGCTGAAGTCTATTATATTTACTTCCATGCGGTAAACACACACACACACACACACACACACACACACACAATTTTTTTTTCCCCTACAAGATGAGATTTATCAATTAAATTCAACAAAGAATACTTGGCATTTGTCCTTGGTATATACGACACCTACTTTCTTTTCTAGCCAAAGATTATATGCAACTTTGCATATAGATACACACACAAACACACACACACACACACACACACTCACACACCAGAGGATTACAGTGTCCTTAGATAGTTTTCACAGATCATTTCTCAGCAGGGAATTCCAGAATGAAATGAATGCACCTCTTCTACAAGAAGACCAATTTTACACCCTGTAGCACTAATTCCTGTAATTACTTGTGTCCGTCTTAGCCATGATTTGGATAAAGTGATATGAAACCTTTCTGAAATTATGGTGTAAGTAAGCCTTTAGGGAGAAAAAAAGGTTTAAATAAACTAGCCATGCTGTGAGATTTCATATATTGTAAGATATCTGAAAATGTAACAAATTTTTCTAGAATCAAGTCTTATCAGCTATGTCTTTGATCTATTATAAAAAAAAACACAATAATGATCCTGAAACAAACACTATCAAAGCAGATGAAGCTAGATAAGAGAATTTCAGAAATTAGATAACACTCATCTCCCATGCTTTATAGGAATCACTGGGTTTGCCTTTTAGGCATGTGTTGCCTGCATTTTCTCATGACTCACTCAGCATGGTTCATCATCTTCAAGCAGATCTCTTTTTCTATCACTGCTAAATTACAACATCCCACTCAAATAACATGTAGTGTGATCATCCAAAAGACATGATTCCTAGCTCCAAACCATTTAATGTCTTATGTCATTAAGATGATAACCAGTGAATGCAGAGAAGAGATGAGATGGCTTATGAAATTCCTGAGATCTGACTAATGAGCTGTTGGTGTAGACTCGGTGTTATTTTTACTGAAGTTCTCCCAAGCCTGCTGTGAGATGGTATATTCAATCGGTTTTGGTTACAGATAAAATAGGATTAATGACATGGAAAAAAAAATCTTTGCAAACCTTTTTTTTTTTTTTTTTTTAGGAGCTGTTTCGACTGAGGTGATAATTTATTTTATGGGACAGAACAAATATTTTTCTTAGGTCCACCAAACAGGTATTTTTAGTTAGTTCAGTTCTTTCTTTTTAATGTAATAATTGGCAGTTTTCAGCTTTCAAGAGATGGAAAGAACTCAACTTTTAATTACTTTTGTTATGTGGATTTATAGCTTGAATCTTAAAATATTTTGTTTCTATAGTCATGTCCAAGTGCCCCCAGAGTTTTTAAGGAGAGTTTATATACTGGGGTAAAAGCCAAACCTTTTTTATTATTATGTTTTTAATCTTTGCAAGCCAATCCATAAAGATGCCTTTTCACCTTCTTTGATGTGATAAGGAAGTATTAAATCAAAGTGAATCCCTATTGGAGGCACCTAGGGACTGGATAGTGCTTAAGCCAATTGTTACTACTCCTGAGTGTTTAGACAGACCCACACATCTCTCTCTGCAGATCAGGGGGACCAGTGATAGGCATACTGTGCCACCTGCTATCATTTAATTAGTATCATCATCTGATTTCTAGTGGAAAATAAGAGCATCATGCACTTTTTAGTAAATATGATTGCCATAGTATATTCCAGATTATGTTACTCCAATGTTATATGACTATTTTATGGGAAGGGATTCTTATATTCACAAATTTGGATCTCATGTGTGTGTGTGTGTGTGTGTGTGTGTGTGTGTGTGTGTGTACATATATATGTATATTATATATGTGTGTATATTATATGCATATATGTGTGTACATATATATGTATATTATATATATATATATATATATGTGTGTGTGTATTATATATGTGTGTGTATTTTATCTATCTATTGATCTATCTATATCATACATATATTTCTATCCATTCCAAATTTTTCTTAAAATTTCAGAGCAAACCCAAAGATTCAAGAGATCAGAGCAAACCCAAAGATTCAAGAGATGTATAATAACCACCACAGACTCAGTACACAGAGAAAAAAACTGAAGGCTAATCTTTGAAATTGTATAAATTATCTTTTATACTCATATTACATATGGTGAGATATTAAAGATTAGCAGTAAGATTAAAGGTAATTAAAAATACATTCCATATAAGCAGAATGTGATGGATTTTCTGTCTCTCTTTCCAGGAATTACATGTCAGTAAATGAGTAGGGGGTTTCTGTTTGAGATGGCTTCTTTCTTGTACAGACATCTCTGCACACTGAAGAATATGAGACCAAAGGACTGTAAGAGATGTAGGAGCATTTTCATCTTTAAAACAAAAAGCAACACCTATAGTTTCAAATTCCTGAGAAAAAGTAATGCTGACAAACAGATTTGCAGTCAGGGCTGTTAGAGACAGCTCTAAGATGCATTCCCCATGGAGAGCACTCAGTATTATTTTTCTGATATAATATTAGAAATCACAATAAAAGGTATATAATCAGTGCTTCCTGCATCCACATTCCCCTTTAGTGGCAATAAAGACAACAAATAGGTAGATAGTGATAGTTTGGAAATACACAGATAAAACTTCTTATCTATACATGTTTTTATTCATTCATTCATATTATATAATAGTTTAATTTTCTGTAGCAGTTTTATTTTTCATGAAAACCCTTATAAAAATAAATTATAAAATGTAATATCTAGCACGTTTCCAAAATATAGCATAATCTTGTAATACTGTTGAATAAATATGTCCTTAAACACACATAGACAGCATTTCCAATGGAAATGCAATTATTTTCTTTAAAAAACTCTACTGTTTTTTAGCTGCCTTTGATTATAATATAACCAAGTATATGCATGTTAGTGATCGTGTTAGTCAATAGAAGCCAATAAAACTTTCTTTACTAGTCAGTTGTTCAAAGATTTCATTTGTTTATACAATTTCAAAATATGCCCTATCTAAACCACTTGCTTTGAAAAATAGCCCCTTAGTCACCCACATAGCTGTATTCACATTCTTCCTTTCATAATAACAAAAGAAAAATAAAAGAAAGCGTGAGGTTGACTTACCTTTTTCTCTATCTTTTAATTCTGTTTAAATTTCTATCCCTTCTTTGTGTTGTTTTGCGCATTCCTACATCTTGCAGTATTGTACACTGTGAAGACCTAGTAAGCGAGTTAAAGGCTGATGACGCTAACGAATCCCAGCGCAAATGACTGAATCGATAGGAAACCAGCCACTACTGTTTAAGTGTATCGATAAATGTACCTTTATTTTCTCTTGAATGGGTAAGTGTCGCAGTTAAGAGTCCTATGGATATCTTAATTGAAAGTTAATTTTAAATCAATAAAGTGAGTCATTTAAATATTGATTGGCCCTTTCTACACGAATTGTTAGCTGATTTTTTTGCAACAACTTTGTTTAAATGCAATCAATAGCCCACAATCAGTATGTTCTATAAAAAAATGACAGATGTTCCCAAAATGCCTGCTAGGCATATTCTTATGTGTTTACATATGCAGCCAAGATATTTCAGTCCTTTTCACATGGATCACGATGGTTACAGGTCCAGGAATAACTCTCCTCCTGCTCTCTCTCTCTCTCTCTCTCTCTCTCTCTCTCTCTCTCTCTCTCTTTCTTCCCTCTCTCTCTCTTCCCTCTCTCTCTCTCTCTCTTTCACACACATGCACACACACACACACGACCTCACACTCCTTATTTTCTTTAAATCTGACAATTATTTTTTTTCTGTTACTTTCAACCTCTTATCTAGTGTACCTTAATCTTTCATTTACATCTCCAAAGGTTTGAAATGAAAAGGCCATCTGGATATCATATCCATATCACTCAGGCACCTCTGTGATTGCAATTTTAACAAGAAATCAGTGTTATACTCCCATAAAATTTTAAAGACATTTGAAGATACAGTCTTAGGCACTTTTATGTCATAATACGTTAGCAGTATTGCATGAATGCCAGTCGTCTTTAATGAAATAAAGCATTTTTGCCTGTGTGAACGTGTTTATCAAGAACAAGGTTAGCAAGTGCTTTTCATTTACTAACTTCCTTTAGATATCATCTCTTTCACATAACAGAAAATAGTTATGCTCTCTTTCCTTCCAGTTTGACAAAGAGAGTAGCCAAGTTGAAAGAATACAAATTGTATTACATTTAATTCATCTTGATTAACCTAATAAATTAAACTAAGGTACTTGTAGCTTTCAACATATCCACAAACATGAATGTTCTATTCATGACTCCCTATGAACCATCCATTATTTCCCTGTGAAACAGTTCAAAAAGTATAGAGCCATCATCAATGCCCTTCTCATGGAAGAGTTAATTTTGAACAGAATTTCTGATGACTGTCTAATGCAGTTATGATGCCACAAATTGAAGGTGCAAAGCTTCTCCTGCCCCCCTGCATTCTACATGTATGAAATGGTATTAACAAATACTCTTTTGAATTGAAGGGAGGGACAAATTTGTAATTAAAAATTACACTCTACAATTATTAGAATTTTCAGTAATTCTATTTTTGTGTTTAATGATAATAGCTACTGTAATAACCCAAAGTTAACTTACAGTCTTATCCTGAATTATTTGACTGAGAAGTCAAACTATAGCATAAATATATTTTTGCTCTGAAGGGATAGTCAAAATGCAAGTCTTATCATTAAACTTGTACCAATAAAATTGATAACACTGAAAGCAGCTTTTCATCCTCCCTCCTTTTTCTTTGAAGACTGAAAAATGCCAACCTAAAGTGTAAGTACTTGAGCATAGCCAAGCTCAGAGCCTCAGCTGTCATTTTAACACCTCGCTATTTGTATAAACTATTTCAACTCTTCTGCAAATTCACTCTTCTTTTATCTTGCATTGTTGTTCTCTTGATGCAACATCTCAGAACTCGCTCTATTCTGTTTTCATTGTCAGGAGAGCTGCATCAAAGGAGAAGCTTTAAAATAAATGGTGGGCTATCATTAGTTCATATGCATACGAGTTCAGCCTGGGAAGATGCTGTGTGTAGGATCAGCCTTAAGATGTGACTGATAGATCTTATTTGTCTGATAGAGCCGGCCAGGGAAATAGAGCTACAGCTGGTTACTTCATTATGTCCTCTCATTGATTGAACCCTGCTGAAGTGATGCAGCAGGCTCCTCAGATAACTGCTGGTAATAGAACAAAATGAATTCTTATCACAGAGATTGGAAAGGCCATTAACCCTGGCCTCCAATGCTTTTCAGAGGTCACAGACAGGAAACCAAGCCGTGACTGGGAAAACTGTTTTCTGTCTAACTACAGGTCACGTTAGAAGGGTGTGTGTGACTTTTTTTACCATTCGGCTTCTGTATGGATGAAACCGTTATTCTGGCAGATGTTAATAATCAGCTGTAAATAAATATTGGAACCAGAAGAAGAAAAATGAGAAAGCACAGGAATTTATTTCAATAAACATTTAATAAAAGAACAATTGTTACCAGGATATTTATGGCCGGTTCTGCTGTAGTTTTAAAACTAATACCTTTTTTCTATATAAATTGGAAAGAAAAATACATAGAGGTACTTTAAAAGCAAAACTTAATATGAGCTTTTATAAATGTGTTTCCTTCCTTCTTTTCTGTCCTTCAGAGATGGTGATTATAATTGCTCATGGCTGCCTTGTTTCTTGTCCTTTCTAGGAAGCCACCACCAGGCCATCTCTGAATGAGCACCATGCTCTGCTCACCTTTCACCTGGTTGAAGGGAGCATAGATCTACAGAACAGTCCTATAATTTACATTTAATGCAACCTTTCAATTGACCAAGAGCCCACAACCTAAGCCCTCATCTCACAGCTGAGGACTTTCCCACATTTGTCAGGTCTCTGCCACTGGGATCAGCCAAAAGGACTCATCCATTTAAGCCCAGAGCAGCACATGGCAGTTTTTCTGTTTCCCTGAGGAGAAGTCTTTAGAGAAGTCACTGGTATTTTAACATATCTAGTCTGAGAAAGATGACTTCATAGATGAGGAAATCCTAATGAAGGATGCATCTCATAGAAAGAAAAAAAATGGAGTGATTTCTTTCTGCAACAAATGCACATTATTTTCCAGTGTGTGTGTGTGTGTGTGTGTGTGTGTGTGTGTGCAAAAACATGTATCAATGACTATTTTTAACAATAAGTTGGTGGCTTTTATACTTATGACTGTGATTTAATTTCAGTGTCTGTGGTCATGTGGTATTCTCTGTTGGAGCCAATCTTTCACTAGGAGTTACTTTATTTAAATGTAATTGGGTCCTGTGGATGGAAAAAAAAAACTTACCGATTTTATGTCTTTGGAGACCCACCCAAACATTTGGTTTGGCCTTCCATACAAAAATAATAACAAGAAGGTGTATGCTGTCATTGCCCTGCTCGAAACACTGGAAGTGGTTTGGCAGGGAAGAAGCCAAAACAGATTATTCTGGATAAACATAGAATCAGATGTTTCTGCACATTAGGTTATGTATATGTACATAAGTACAGCTATATAGATTGCATTTTGGTGAGAATGGAGGAAATCCAAATTAACCTTAAGAATGCACATGTTGCAAGTATTTTTAAGTAACAGAAGGGCTTAATTTTATGGTTTTTTTAGCATGAGTTTATATTTAATTGATCCAAGTATTAAAAGAATCATGTTTAAAATTGCATTAAGTAAATAATGTTTAGGGCATCAAATTCTAAATTAAAAATTAATTTCTGTTGTATGTTTGTAGGTTGCTTTTTGGTATAAACCTTTTCATTTTATTTGCTGTATAAGTTAGTAAATATGCTTTTAAAATCTAATTAAGTAAATGCTTTCACTTATCTCATTTATCAAGAATTTCAGATTCTGTTGCAGATGTTTCAGGGAATGACACAGAGGCCTGGAATTTCAGCTTGTGATACCTGGACTGAAGCTCATGAAACTTTTAGACTTGTAATTAGTTGAGTTGTGCACTCTGAACCTCAGTGGTGGAACCCCAAGTTCAGTACACTTTGTCTAATAAAGAACAGGCATTTTTTTCTTTGTTAGATTTTGGTCCAGGAATACTTGATAAACATTTTTATAGTTCTTCATACAGTGGGTATAATTAAGTTTTATTAAGTCAAACGGAAGAAACAGAATATGCTTTAAAGGGAGAGAATAGTGATATTTTTCTTCTCAGCTTTTAAGCATTTATCTCCTTCTATTAACACGAATGAGTTAGAGAATGGAAAGAGTTCTCCTTTTCAGTTCCATAAGGATTGTAAAGGAAAAAATGAATTAGTGAAACAGTGATTTTTTTTTCTGCCTGACCTATTGCATAACTCAGAGCAAAGTTGTTTTTTTGGTGTGTGTGTGTGTGTGTGTGTGTGTGTTTGTGTGTTTTATAATGTATGTGATAGCAAATAACTAGAATACTTTTCCCAAAAAACAATTAGGCTTTGTTGACATATTTACATACAGCATATATTATTTTGAATTTTAAAGACAATGGTGGTGGCTATAGAGCCAGGATTATGTATGTTCATAATATTTCAAAGTTTTAATTTTCAAATTGTTCCATGGCTTTTCTCAGGATATTTATGTCTATCAGTATTATGTACAAATAAAAGGAAAAAATTCTAAAAATTAGTTTCTTGATGAGTCTTTTAAAATAATACTGTAAATATTCAAGTTTTTCAACTTCTTAGAAATTTTCTAAAGGCACCTTTTTATCCATGGAAGTCTTATAACATTTTTTTTTGTTTTGATTAAGAATTTTTTCAGGAAAAGAATATTACAAAATCGGTGAGCCAAAAATATCATCATCTTTCAATATTTTCATATTTCTTAGGTATTTCAGTGATAAAACTTGTGGTTGAATTGGAGAATTAAAAGGGGTATCTGGAAAGCAACTTTATTTACAAACCAGGTTGAAAGATTAAAATCTCTCCTTCCTTAGTATGGTTTTCAAATAAAAAATTTCTCCACTTTTTGTAGAATACATATTAAATTTTATGAAAGTGCTTTGAACACTGGCATTGGTATTCCTCTTTAAAGTCTTATTTGTCTAGCAGTGAAATTCTCAACTTATTCCTAAAACTAGTGACAATACGGACACATTGGATGCTCTTCTGGTAATGTTCTAGGTGATGTTCGTTGATGCAGTTATACTTTATTTAATAAACTGCATTCTGCATAAAGATTTAATTAAGTGTTTGGAGAGGCCATTAGCACTTTTAGACTCCTGGAGTAACATTTCTTGGCAATATGTAAGCAAATGATTCCAAAATATTTGATTATTTCAGTTTTAAAAAATCAGGGTTTTTTCTTACTTTATATTGTAGAAAACATATAATCACTTTCTTTTTTTTTTCTTTGTTTGAAGAGTAGTCTGTTCTGTTTTTATCTTACTAATCCACCAGTTTGCTTTCATGGAGACATGATTTGATAATAACTATTATGTTATTCTTCCCTAGCATTGTCCTTAATAATTACAAAAAAGAAACTCAAAAATTGTGACTGTAACAAATTAGACAACTTCGTCCTTGGTTTTCTGGTAAATAAAAAGTATTTTTTTTTTTACATTAATGTGATAAAAGGAAATGTATATTACTTTCCTTAGAGTTATGTAACATCCCAAAAGAGTTTATTTAGGCTATTTGTACACAGCTTATAAATCAGGAATCTAAGGATCTAGACCCCTTTTGATTGTCTGCAGAATTATCTATATGTGCGTTTTTTATAGCTTACACTAGATTATTAGTATTCCTTAACAAGAAATACTGTTCTCTTAGAATGCTGAAAGAAAAGTAGTACCATATGGTTTGAAATATACTTAAGAAATATACTTAAAAATTACATTTTTAAAGTGCAGTCTTCTTTGTTGCTACTGTGTCTAATGCTTTCTCTGAAACCCCACTCTATGAACCTTGCAATGCCCTCATGGAGGAACTGTGTTCCTCTGGCACCCTGGCTGCATAGACAAACCTCCTCTCCCCCAACTACAAGCTGCTAACTCAACATCTTCCAGGGACATTGTATTCTTGAAAAAAGCATTTAGAAACTAGGATTTTCCTAAATCGAATTGACAGAACTGGTTCCAGAGTCACCTTTGTGTTTCTTCTTCTCAAGGCTTCAGCATTAAGCTCTCAGTCAAAACAAACCCATTTCAATGATTTAGAAAAACAGGTAACAGAGGGAGAAGGTAGAGTGAAGATAGATAATGACATATCCAGTCCCTTTAAAAAGAAAGAAATGGGAAAAAGGATAGAGTTAAGCGTTAAGTAGAGTAATAGGAAATATGAGCAAATGAGAATATTGTAAGATGTATTTCTTAGCAACTGAGTGATGAAAGGTATTTTGGAGTGTGGTTAATATGTGGAGGAGTTACTCAGAAGACTTAAGATAATGAAATGAACATATTTTAGAAAGTTTTAAGGATTATACAAATATTAAGGACCAAAGGCGAAAACTATGAAAGGGAATTTGTGAAACTAAATATAAATTTTACTGTTTTTATCTGTTTGGTTTGCTATACAAAATGCCATAAACTGGGTAGTTTATCAACAATCGAAATTTATTCCTTACTGTTCTGCAAACTGGGAAATGCAAGATCAAGCAAGGTCTGGACAGCTGCAGGTCTGTAGGGCCTCTTTCTTCAGATGTGGTGCCTTCTTGCTGAGTCCTCACATGGTGGAACGAATGAACTACCTTTCTGTGGTCTTTTTTTTTTCAAAGAGCAATGAGTCCCCACCTCTCACCTTGAAGACTGGTATTTCAATATATGAATTTGGGAGGACATAAAAATTCAGATCACAGCACTTACAGTTAACATATTAGAGTTAAGGTGAATTGTTGTCCTATTTTAAGAGCTCTCGCCTTCAACCTTATAGCAAGAATTTATAAGTTGACAAAAATAATTTGCAGATGTTCAGTTAATGGGAAAGCCAAAAGAGTCCTTAAAGCTCATCTAGGCCCACCCCCTCATTTCACATCTGAGGAATTAGCAGCTCCCAGAAGTTTCATGAATCAGGTTACACAATTTACAGTAGAGCACAAGCCTGGAATTACTAGTTCAGCCTCCTGCTACTTACTTTTATCACATTCTGCTATATGCATAGGTTGAGTGGAGGGTTTTAAAAGATGATCATTATCCTTGTTTTAGCATTTGTCTGCAAAATGTGTCTCCCAGCCACTTTAAAAAAATATATCACAATAAAAAATAAGATATACTGCATTCATAATTCCTTCTTTCACAATGTTAATTGCTGTGTTTCTTTTGGCTCCTATCACCAGCACATCACTTCCCCTCACAGTGGCAGTTGATTCTTTTCTCTCCTCCTTCAGATGAAGGATTTTGAAGGCACAGGAAGGCTATCTAGTATCTCCTAGTCAAATAGGGCCATTGTTGTTGAGTGGGCATTTAGAATTAATCTGTGTCTTTTTTGCTCTGAATTAAAATTATAGGTCTATCATTATTTCTAGTCCCCCAAAACACTGTTACTATTACACATTTCTAATAAAATATAAACAGAGAGATGGAAAATAAGGGGTTTAGGCAAATCAAGGTAGATAGAAAACAGTAAAAAAATAAAATAAAATAAAAGTTCAGCTGAAGTGAAATGGAATAGCAGGGGCCAAATGTTGCTTCAGAGATAGACCATTGTGGATCTCTAGAGATTTAATAGGCAAATGTTTTCATTTTAAAGGTTATAAAATAATTTTTAACAGCAGTCTATTTGCTTACACAAAAAAAGCACTTTAAAGGAAAAAAAATAAAAAGAGAAATTAAGAAAGTATTATTCAGGTTTGTACATCTCAATTCTTTTTTAATAAGCAGTCCTTTCACACTTTGTCTTCATCACATTTACAGAAATGATTTTAACCATTTGAAGAATTTTCTTGTCCAAACCATCATAGTTCATATAATTAAAAGTCAAGTTGACAGTTTATTTCATCCCTCATCCAGATCTTCCTTGATCATGTTTCTCAAGGGAAGTTTAGGGACATGACTTTATTGCCATTTTGCAATAATTGTGTACTCTTTTTTTTATCCTCTTCAGCTTTTGTTTTAAGCAAGAATGTGTTTGGACTTCAGATAATTAAATGCATAGGACTTACACATTCACAAAACAATCACAAGAAGGGACTGGGGAAAAGAAAACCATGCATGGCGACTCATTTCTATGGTGTTTAAATGTTGTACAGGAGGAAGATAAGGAGAAAGGATTTCTAACAAAGCTGGTATATAACCTTAAAGAACATGCCTCCTCCTTTAAACTAATTATAGGATTTTAAACTCTTTGACCTTTGGAAAAAAAGTTTGCATCTAATAGGTGAGCAAGGAATTGGAATCAGAATCAAAATAAAGTGGAGAAAAAGATCCGAATTCCAGTATTATCTGGAGGATTCCTCCTTCTGCTGCCATCACTGACTATAGAAACTACTCAAGAGGAATGCACAGTGTGCAGTGTGTGGTTAGGAGTTTAAGGACAGAAGAGTGAGTCTCCCACCCTCATGCTGCCTGGAAGACAGAATGAATGTATTTGTCACATTAAACCAGGTAAATTATGACATTTTGACGGACAGAACATTCAGTACTGTTTAGGGGAGTGTTGGAACTGGGGATTTGTACAGCTAGTGAAGAAGGTATGAGGACACGAAGATTAATAGGATAGGAACATAAATAAACTTTTATTTTTACAGTGTGTGTGTGGGGGGGTTGCTTGTTTACTTATTTATTTTGGCATGCTCCTTAGGAAGGAGGGAGGGAATGACATGGTTCAGACTTAGGGATTAAAAAAAATTGATAAGATTGTTTGACAGCAAGAAACTGAGAACCTAATAATAACCAGTTACAAAAGTAGGAAAAGCTAGCCACTTCCTCCTGCAAAAGATAGTCTAGACTCTGGAAAGCTTTAAAGGTGAGCCAATAAGTTCAGATGTGATGAAGCAGAAAATAAGAAGATTCCAAAAGCTCTTGAAGGTAAAAATGGCATCCCTAAATAGGTGTTTAGGAAGGTTAATCTGGTCTGCCATATGTAAGAGGGATAAATAATGTTGAGGAGGACCTGGAGGCAGACAGCTCATTCATTCAAGGCCAATTAATACATAGAATTGAGACTAGCACAGTGATAACGTTGGAAAATAGGAAAGTACATTGAAAATAAACCCACAAAACAAACTTACCAACTAAACATGGGCATTAAAGGAGGAGTCAAGGATTCTGCTGAAGTTTGGAAAAAAAAAAAAACTCAGACTAGGTGGGCATGGGGAAGGCTTTCTGATATTTGAACACATAACATTTTGTGAAAACCAAATGGACTGTGCTTTCTGAACCTCTTTCCTGGACCCTGTTTTGTGTCACTCACTAGTGCTGGTCCTCTTTCCTCTCTCCTCTGTCCTTTCTTCTCTCCCAACTCTCCTCCCCAATTTTTGTCATAATTGTGATATTTTTCTCTGAAGGTGATCAGCCATAACCTCAATTCCATTGTCTTTAGCATAATTAATTTCTTACCCCCATTGTGTTACAGAAATCCACACCCAACTCCATCCTATGATACCTGTCACTGCCAATAAAGAGAATGCAGTTCCTCTAGGAAATTTTAAAAAATAATAAGAAGAAAGAAGTAAAGAAGAACAAAGAAAAAACAATGCTGTTGTGCTTTATTATGATTGTTACCATGTGTTGGCAATTCCACATATTGTTAAATAAATAAATAAATAAATGAAAACATTTCTCCACTCTAGGATAGATTGTTCTTAGTGCCCACCTCTGGCATGCGTTGTGTATCTCAGGCTGCCTTGAGTTCTTATTCTCTAGGTGACCTTTTCCCATCTGACCTCAAGGGCTTAAACTGCCACTTACATGTACACCTGTCCTCCTCTCTTATTTCCCTCTCCTTTTATGTTTCTGTCCCTTCCTCCCTTCATGGGCACACACCACCACAAACCCTTGCCTGTTTGATGCATTTACTTGCATAAATAAATAGAAGATGTCAAACTAAATGTATTCAAAACCATTGATTCCAAGTCTTCTCTTCCTTTCTAATTTGTCCTGCCTACATTTTTTTCTCATCCTAATAAATGACATATTCATTTTCTTTTTTGGGGGACTAAAAACATTGGAATCATCCCTGATTCTTCTTTTTCTGTCACTTTTCTCACTGAATCCATTGCCACATTTTATCTAATTCTCCTTTGAAATATAAACTCCCTCATTGGTCCACAACATTTTCATCTCACATGATCACCAGTGGCCGTATTTTTCTTCTGTCTATAATTTCACACTGTATCTTAAGCTTCTGGAAAGGTTGTTTTCATTTGGCCACTGCTTAGCCATCCACCCCAGGGTCCTGTGCCCACTCTTTGTTCTTTGTCAGTATCTTCTTTAGCCTTTAGTGTCCTTCATTGTCATTTGCTTATTAATTTTTGTTCCTCAGAGATCTTCACTCAGTCCTCATATTACATACTTGATTTGTTCTTCCTGAAGAATTCATTTACTCACAAATCATTAGTTAATGCTGCTTCCTAACATCTCCAACCCACACTTCCCTTCCAAGATCTGTTTCCATCAACTTATATGTTTAATAAACATCTCCATTCAAATTTCTATTCAAAACTGAGATCATCTTCTCTCTCTCTCTCCAATCTTAGAGTTAACATTCCTTTCCTCTCCACTGGAACCCATTTTTTTACTATCTCCATGACTTTTTTCTAGGTATTAATAAATTGAAGTATAGTGGATGCTTTAGTGATGTGTGTGTGTATGTGTGCGCGCATATGCACGCACACTTTAGTGACAAAATTCCTCTCCCTGTATGTATTCCATCCTCTGCACCGCACCCCAAAGATGAAAGTATGATTATTGCACCCCTGCTTATAGCTCTCACTTTGCCAAGATGCAGGGACCTTTGCCAACACTTGCATTCACACAAGGGAGAAAATAAATTGGCTATTTTTCAGAAACAATTTTTTTCTACTTCTAATACAGTCCAAAGAAAGCCATGTGCCAAATCTCATCAATCTCTTCCTCATTAATGAATGATTCATTGATTTATTAAGTGTTGAAAATCCAGAATAGATTCCAATAGTACATATTTCACTCTTGGCTCCAACCAGGTCATTCTGATCTTCCTTTTCTGGAGCTACACATACTTTCACTACCTTTGCCTCTCCAGATGTGTTTCACTTATGTTTGTATTCGTCATTGCCTAGGTCAATGCCTAGGTCAAGTGTAGTGTACATCATTACCTAGGTCAATGCCGTAAGTGTAACATACCTATATAAATTTGACATTTTTTTCCCAATGTGGTGAGATGCAGAAAATTTCAAACCATGAAAACTCAAAGATTATTTCCATAAAATTTAAAAACTTTTTCACATAATAGGCTAATGGCAAATTTATTTCAACAATTTTAGTGTTGATAAAGGAATTTATATAGTCATCTGAAGATTTTCCTGGTTATACATAAATCACAAAATAAATAAGTCTGCATATGAAAAACAAGAATTTTTGCCACGTATGTATAACTGTATTTTATTATAAGCCTTGGTGAAAATACTCCATGTCAGTGTATGTAATCTTTAAATGTTTAGAAAATACTGTACAGAGATAGTACTTGTTCCTTTTCCATGATTACCGAGAGGTGGTGACAACAACTTAGATTCCATCTGGTGACTAGGTATGGTGGCAAAGAGAGGTGATACTGTTATCCCCATTTTATAGATGAAAAAACTGGCTTGAACACATTAACAAGTTTCCACAGATGCAAGCCAGAGCTCCTTATTAAATTTTTTGCTTCATATATTTCCCACTTAACATTGCCATTGTGAAAGCTCTAAAATATTATCCTGGGTTCACTATGAATTGATTTAGAAAAAACTTAAAGAGTTTTTTGCTTTAATGGTATATTCTGTAATCCATAAGATTAAAGGGACTGCAGTGTAGGGAATAATCTAGAAAATTGCTCAAATCCAACATGTGTGTGTAGATGGAGCTTTTTAGAGTTGTTGTTGTTGTTTTTTTTTTTTTTTTAGATAACTACATTTGCCAAACTGCTTGTATATTCTAAGATTACTTATAGCTTCTCATCAGATTTTTACCTTACTGGAAGGTGGTTGGTGGTGGTCTAGAGTGAGGGAAGAGAGGATTGTCCTTCTTGCAAGAGAAAACCTAAGGCTTACTTATATACCACTACCTTCTGATTTTATCTTCTCTCACTGTTTTACACAGGGCCAAGCCAGTGTCGCTGAAGAGTCTTTGCAACTGGTATACATACCACTTTCATTAAAGCATGTATAAAATTTCCTTAAGGACTTAAAAAAGCTTTCATATTATGTTGCTTAGGATATTAGTATTTAGTCTTGTTAGCATTTACCCTTTACAAAATATCCACACAAATAGTAGTGATCTTTATTGGCCTAAAACACTAACTTTACTGGTGGACAAAGAGTATAGTACATATAATTGTAATTTTAAATATCTTAATAACCAAATTGCTGTAGCCTTTTCTTGAAATAAGTTGTGTTCAGCAGAATGGATGAAAGCCAGAGAATTGTGCATAAGCACAACTACTACTTATATGGTATTACACACTTAATATTCATTGACTTTACACTTCATTACAACCCTGAAATCTTGGCTTTTTTGTTTGTTTGTTTCTATTTTCATATATAGGATTCTGAATTTCAGAGAGGTTAAGTAACTTGTTTGATCTCAAAGAGATAGAAAATGATTGAGCTCTGATTTGAAGTCAAGTGTATTTTGTTCTTAAACCCATGGTTTTTCCCTACAACAAATATATCCATAGGAGCATTCAACGTTCCCCTGAGGAAATACTTCTTTAAACCACCTGGCTTCTGAGGGCCAGGTTGCTCTGGCAAAATTGGCAATTTTATGACACTTACATATTTACTTTTATTTTTGCTTTCTCAAACCTTTCATAACATAACCATTATTTCAACACAGAGTATACTTTCTCCAGTTCTCCACAGCAAGCGCAGATGATGGCTTCATAGATAATGGTTCTAGGTATGTCACTGAATGTGACCAAATAGTGTAAATGAGAATGAAATAAAATTTTGGGAATCATGAAATTACAGGTTACAGAAAACATATTTTAAAAGTTGCAAAATGGATTTGGCTCTTCAGTTGTCATCATTTTAGGACAGTGCAGGCTCAGAGGGAGGCACCTACCAGTGCAGAAGTCTTGGGGAAGAAGATGTTAAGTGAGAGAAGTTACAGAAGCTTTCAGGAACCCAATAAAATGATTGAACCAAAGAAAGGCAACTTCCCTAGGGTCAATGACATCTTTGAAAGAATCTTTAAAAGAGTGAAAAGAAATAGTGATAAAGAAGTACCCCTGAATAATCATTTGTTTTCTTTTCTGTTAAAAAAAATCTGAAAGCTTTTAACTAAGTGTGGCTATGTAGAAAATTTACTAACTGTGGAATAGAAAATAGAGGCTTTAATGGATTAAAAAGTAGGTGTGAGATAATGTGGACAAACCCTGAAAACATCATGCTAAGTGAAATAAGCCATTTGTGAAAAGAAGCATAACTTAATTTGACATACACAAAGTGTCTGCAATAGTCAAACTGGTAGAATAGAATTTTAGAATGGTGTTTGTCAGGGAGTGGGGGTAGGAGGAGTGAGCGCAAATAATTGGAGGGTATAAAGTTTCAGTTAAGCCATCTGAGTAAGTTGTAGAAATCTATATAGCCTTTATAGCTGTAGTCAACACTACTGTACTGTACATGTAAAAATTAAAAAGGATAGATCTCATATTAAGTGTTCTTACAATGAAAGAAAGAGAGAGAGAGAGAGAGAGAGAGAGAGAGAGAGAGAGAGAGAGAGAGAGAGAGAAGGAAAAAAAGAAAGAAAAAAAAGCTAGCTCTGAGAGAGGAAGAAAAAAATTGAAGTAACCGGCTAGTGTTCAACATGAACAACAGCTTTTACTGAGTAGAGCAGAGGTGAGTTTGGAGAGAAGACCTGCTTATTGTGTAGATGAACAACCTATAAACATTAGGTTAAGGAATGAAAATTGTTCCAGACCATATAGACATTGTGATGAATTCCATAAGGACTTAAATGTGAGAAACTTCCCAATTCCTTGAGAGATGTGAATGCAATATTATGCTCAAATTATCATCATGGTAGTTCAATCTTTTAATTTTAAAGTAATCAAATGAAACAATCTTATGTGAGAAAATGTATTAGGAATTAGTAAATTTAAGAAAGACTATGTTTCGGTAAGAGCTCTTTAAAATATAAGACATTAAGAAGATGTAGGAGTAATTTTTTGAAACTAATTGATATTGAGAACTTATTAAATTTCTTGGAGGCCCCATTACACTGAGGTCACAGATGATTCAAGAAGCAGAAAAAAGTGATCACACATTCCAGGCCTAGGAAGCCCCAGGAAATACTGCTCCTTTACTATATAAAAATAACTTCTGCGTAAAACCAGACTGGGCAAGGCAAAGTAGCTTTACTTTTCCAGAAAATAAAAAATTACAAATCTAGCCCCATTCAGATAATTGACACTGGAGCATCTAATGCACTTCAATCTATTGCTGCCTAGAAGAAATAATTTAAGAGAAAGCACTGCAAGTCAACAAAGATGATGTTGCTTGGTTACTCAAAACCATTTGGTAGCATGCTGAGTTGCTCAGCTTTTTAGAAGAGCACTCTTTGTATACACATAAGAAAAGGATGGAGAAGACCACTTGAAACCATTTTTCATTGTAAACTTGCTTTATCTGAACACTGACTTCACTTTTGCAATGCCTAAGCAAGTTCAGAGGTCTTTGTTAAAGTGTAAAGCTACCAAGATAGTAATAAATGCTGAATTCGAGTATTCTTCTAAATATTAATCTTGTTATGATGAATTTGCTCTGAAAGAGTCTGAGCTGTTTTTTTAGGAGGAAAAAATATTCAGTTCTTTGGCTTCCTGACCAAGGACTCCTTGGGGGCTGCCTGGAGGCAGCACTGTCCAGTGGGGAACTTCAGAGCTTCAGAATCAGACTGACTCATCCAAACCCTCCCTCTGTTGCTCTCTGCCTTTGGAAAAAATTACTTAAACTGTCTGAGCTTTGATGCCTCATCTCTTCCATAAAAGCAATGATGTTTCTGTTATAGATTACTGTGTGGATTGAGTAGGAAATTCATGTTTCATGCCTAGCACCTAACAGGTTTCCAACAAATGGTAACTTAGTATTTGGAAATTATAGAGATGCAAACATCTTTTCTTGTATTCACAGTCTTTAAAATATCCTTTTACAATGAGTCACATAGCTCTATAGAGTCTGGAGAAGCTCCAAAAATGGAGGGGGAGAGGGGTGGTGGCTAGATGGGTTATAGAGTGAAAGTTGTTCGAAACTTACAGACTCAGTTTTAGAATGTAGTTTTATTCTCCAATTTTAAAAAGTGACTTAGAATTGAGCTTCTCACCATGGATACAGAAAGATGTATTTCAAAATGTGAGTGATGACAACAGAAAATGTTTTTCTTTCTCTTTATTCTGTTAGACCGCTTCGCTTAATATTTACTCAGTTTGTTGGCTCTTGTTTCTTTTAATGTGCTACAAATTTTTGTAAGAACAGTGATATACTTTGTTGCTTAATGTATTAGTAAATCCAGAGAAGGGGTGAGCGGTGGAAGTTTTGAAGGCAGATATAGTACTTCTCCCTTATCTGCAGAGATATGTTCCATAGACCTCCATGGTAGGCATGAAACTACAAATAGTATTGAGCCCTATGTATATCATTGTTTCCCACATATGCATACCTATGGTAAAGTTGAATTTATATACTGGTACAATAGGAGATGAGTAACTTAATGTAGCTCTTAGCACAATTAGCATACAATTTTTTCTTCTTTTATTAAGAACTTTTACCTGTTCACTTAAAGGAAACACTTTATGTCTTCTCTTTGGCACACCCAAACTGCCAGCATCCCTACTCTGCACTTTTAGGCCATTATTAAGTCTTATTAATTAATTAGTATTAGTCTTATTAAGTAAGACTTTTTGACCACAAGCACTGGAATAGCTTGACAGTCAATCTGTTAACCCAGAAATGACTAATGCTCAGGTAGCACATAGAGTGTGGATATACTAGACAGGGGGCTGATGCATACAGTTTAGTGGGACAGTGTGGGATGACTTGAGATTTCATCATGTAACTCAGAACTGTACATGGTTTACAACACATGAATTATTTATTTCTGGAATTTTCTATTTAACATTTTCAGACTGTTGTGACTGCAGAAAGACAAAATGCAGATCATAGAAGACTACTAGTACTATCAGTACTACACCTGAACATCCACTCATTATTTTTAAAATTTCAATTGTGACCACACTTTGTGTTTCAAATTTTGTTGATAAGAATATACAAAGCACATGCTGTTGCTGTCATCAAGTGCAGGTTAGATTTATTCCCAAATCTTTTTATATCTAGACTGTTAACAATTTAAATTCTAGATCGTTTTCTGACCATAAGATTTCTATTGATTTTAGTTTTTTAAAATTGTTGTTGCAGCTGTCAGGGAGAAAAATATTTGCTAGAACTTGATGATTAAGTGCCTAAAAGTTATTTGTTTATTTTCCAGAATAAATATCATTCATAAATGAAAGGGAAAGGTAAAAAGTGAAGCAGATATGGCAGGGCAAGGCAATGAGAGAGAGTTGTAAAAACTTTCATTCCACAAGGTAAAGGACTAGGAACCCTAGACTTCTAGACATTATGATCCATCTTTGCCAATATAGACCTGTGGGTTAGTCTCAGGGAAAAGCAAAGTTTGGGCCAGATAAGAAAAATTAACACAAGAAATAATTACAGAATTTAAAGGAAAGGTATATGGGGTTGGAGATATAGCTCAGTTGGTAGAGTGCCTGTCTTGCATGCACAAGGCCCTGGGTTCAATCCCTGGCACCAGCGAAAAAGGAAAGCTACATTTAGGATTTTAAAAATATGGTTTAGTATATCATTGTGGTTAAGAAAAACTCCCCTGAAATGAGAGTATGACCTCAAAGCATAGCTGCATCACTTGGTTGGGGTGTCATAATGCATCAGAATCTGGCACAGAGCAGATACTCTGCACAGTGTTGATGATGATTGTGATGATCAATACCCCATTCCCCAGAAAGGGCTGCTGATTATTATCTCATGTGTTAATAAAAATGGAGTAATTTGCTACCATTTTCAAATGTGTGATCATCACCAAATTGACAGGGTAGAATAGAATACTGGATAATCTAAGTCAATGGTATTATTTTTAAATAATATTAAACAAAAAAGGTCAGGGCTAGAGAACACAAATTAGTAACCTAATTAAATCACCAGCAAAAGAGACAGATCCTGTAACATCAGTCAGTTTTGCTATTACACAGCAATTATTAGAGTGAAATATTGCATGATGCTATGTATCATTATTAGGTTTTAAACATTTCATTTTACACAGGCAGAAAAGTATAGATTAATCAGTTTGTTTGATAAGTTAAAAGCTCCTTAATTAAAATATTTATTATCATTTGTATAAAGGGAGCAACATGGTTGAGGCTCTAAAATGAATTCTGGGGCACTCGGAAATAAATTCCTTTATGAAATTATTTGCACAAGTAGCTCTTCTTGGAGTAGTCTCCAAGCGCCGCAGGACCTAATTTGTAATATTAAGTAGCAGTTTCTTATTTTGACATTTTGTGCATTTCCCTAAATCACTATCAAATGAAATGATTTTTAACGTGACACCAAACTATTATTTGCTTTATTTTTCTATTCAAGGAATGTGAATGTGTTTTGAAATATCAGATTTTTTCATAGGATTGGTGAAAAGTTTCTTCTCTGCCTGCCTGTCTGCCTTTCCTCCTCCTCTCCCTTTCTTACCTTCTCCTCTCTTCCCCTTCTCTCCTCTCTCCTCCCCTCCCTTCTCTTCCCTTCCCTTCTTTTTCTTCTTCTCACTATGTTTCTAGCCTTTGCTGAGCCTAGGAAAACCTTTATGGGCTCCCAAGTATTGTGGTATTACAATTGGACACATTTAAAATTTCTCAGCTTTTTTAGATCAGACAGACAAGAATTTCATTTCAAGCTCTATCAATTTCTAATTTTATGACCTGGGAAGAGTTACCCATATCTTTAAGGCCAAGTTTCCTGTTTTGTAAAGATTAATAACTGCCTCATGAGTTTATTTTGAGGATCACATAATTGTTTCTTACAAACAGCTCATCAGAGTACATTTCAGGAAACAAACTAAATAATTTTTTTATTCTTTGACATTTTTATTTTTAATAAATCTTCAAGGGGGCAGCAGTCATTTGGCCAAATTAAGTTAGTAGCACTGTATCTATTTTGGAGAAGCCCATATGATAACACTGAAGTAGGAATGGAAGGGAAAGTATTCTTGGATAAACTATACTTATTTTTCTGCTAGGAATGATCAGAAAAAAATGGTTACACACACACACACACACACACACACACAAACACGCACACATGCACACATTGATGTATGTAACAGGAATTATTATCTGTGTTTAGCATAATTGACAGTGCTTTGAATTTAGAGTCCCAGGGCTTGGGGAAGATTTTATAAATTCGTATCATGAGGCTCATCTGTTTCAGGATATATAATGTAGGTATTTTTTGAATAAACGTGTCCTAGTGAATTTTGTATGCTTTCCTCTGTCCTTATTGGAGACTCTGGGAAGATAAAAGGCTGCTCTTAAGGAATTCACAATTTATTGGGGAAATAAAGATTGATCCTATAAAAACTTATAATAATGTATCAGTATAAATGCTGAAACATATATGTAAGATAATTGGCTGAGGAGCACTTTGGTTTTGAGGGAAAAAAAGGAAGGTTAAAAAGGGTAGAAGAAAACAGACACTTAAATTCAAAGGGACAACAGTGATCAAGGCTTAAAGTTATGCTTATTTGCCAAGAGGAAGTAGGTAGGCTTTTTGAGTGACATGTTGGATGTACATCAAGGCTGCCAACTATTTGGAAGTTACTCCTGGATTTATAATCAAGGACTAAGGATAAATTCTTCCTTTCAAGATTAATTTAAGATTTATTTATAAGTAAACATTATTTGGTGTGTGCATTTGGGCTGAGCCCTGTTTATTATGATTGTATTGTTTTTAAATAGATTACCACCAAAGGCCAAAGGTTTTGTACACAGCAGAAAAAACAATTAGTAAATGCAATAATAGTGCCTTGTTGTGCACTTCTATTTTCAAGGTTAATTATTTGTTTAATTAAATCCTTCAGAATCAACAAGAGATGCTATTGCCTAAAAATATTAGACAAACATGATGATTCTCTTTGGCAGTGTAAGAATTGTGTAACAACTTTTTAAAAAAAAATCTTGATACTTTATGGCCTTTTATGACTTTGAAGACTATATCACATTGTGCTTTTATTTTTTAATGTTTTGCTCTTATTGACTATTTTTATACATATGTCTTCATTTTAAAAATGTGGGAATGGAGGCTTAGAGAACTAAGTAAATGAAAAAATACAGGAGCTGGGCTTTGTACTTAAGATTCTTAAGATAACTCCTGAGATGTTGATGAGGTATTAGATTAGAAAGGTTAGGAATTTGAGACAGGTGGGATGTTGTAGAGACTATGGAAATTGTCAGGGAAAAAATGGCAGAAAAGAATAGACAACGTTAATGGGAAGCCTTGTAAAATGGAATATACTTCATATGATTATAATTCATTATGGAGAAAGAATAAAATATTAAAGGCAATTTCTGAAATGTAGCTATTTTTAATAACTAATTTCCACACAACAGGGGACAAAAAGGAAGACCACAGTTAGGTGAAATTAATGATCTGTGTTTAGGTTGAGTTTGGCAAACCAGAATATTGTTGGCACTTCCACTCTGGAGCTCAAATACAAGATCAGAATAAAGATGTGAATCTAGTGATGACTTGGACTGATTCTTTGGGTTTCCCCTCAACTCCCTGATTTTTGCTTTGCCTCTCATGTCAGCTGCCATATAATGGATTTTCCTTTCCTTTCGGGGGACCTTGTCAGAGAAGTAAAAGAATACTCATAATCTGTGTAAAATGCCATCATCATTAAGTACATAATCCTTTAATGTAATCTTGGTCAAATAGCCAACAGGTAAAAATCAGAATGAAGCTTTCCTGTTCCCAAGTTTTATCAATATTGGTGTACTTGGTCAGTGCTGCTGAAATTTGACAGTTGAATCTAAACCTACCACACCCCGGTCTCAATTTTTCAACTACCGCTCACTATGATGTGTGCTAGCAACTCATCTGAACTTTACCTGGTAACTTACCACTTCCGCTAGCCAAAAGTAGGTTTCTTGTGATATTGGCTATGATACAAGAGCTGGGTATGGCATGCTGATTACTTTCCACTCTAATGTTCTCTGCAGAAACTGCCTCTTTGGGATCCAGGACCTGTGAGGATGATCTTACAGAGCAGCAATTGAGAGCAGATAATTATTTTCTTTTCTCTCAAAACCTTGCCCTGTTCTAAATGAGTTACATTTGTTACTCTTATAATTTTTTAATTAATGTCCCTAAGAATTGCTATAATTATATATGATCAAATTTCTTACACAAATAAGTAAAAAGCAAAATCAAATATATCTATATTTGGAAGCATATGCAAAATGACTTCAATTTTTAGAGTTTTAGGTTCACAGTGAAATTAAGAGAACGGTACAAATTTTACATATCTCCTATGCCCTACAATGCATGGCCTCCCTCATTATCACGATCCCATACCTGAGTGGTACATTTATTATAATTGATGAACCTGTATTGACATAATTAACATCCAAAGACCATAGTTTACTTTAGGGTTCATTCTTGGTGTTGTACATTTTATGAGTTTGGACAATATTTTAATGGTATGTATCCATCATTAAGATAGCATGTAGAATGGTTTCACTGCCCTAAAAATCCTGTATGCAAATTATTCATTATTTATATTTCTTTTTTGCCTATCCCCCTACTTCACCCTGTGGTTATCCCTGATCCTCAACTGTGTCCATCATATTTCCAGAATGTAATATATATGAAATCATATTGTATGTATCCTTTGCGGATTGGCTTTTTTCACTTAGTAATGTGCATTTAAGTATATTCCATGTCTTTTCATAGCTTAATAGCTGATTTTTGTAAATCAATGAATAATACTTCATTGTATGGATAGTTGAGTTAATTTGTCCACTCATTTAAGAGCATCTTGATTGCTTCTGAGTTTTGGCAATTGTAAATAAAGTTATTATAAATATCTGAATGCAGGTTTTTGTGGAGGCATAAATTTTCAGTTCCTTTGGGCAAATTTCAGGGAGCACAATTTCTGGATCACATGCTAAGAGTAGGTTCAGTATTATAAGCATTTTGCATTTCCACCGGCAGTGAATGAGATTCCTGTCACCAGTATTTGATGTGAGTATTCAGGATTCTGACCTTTCTAATAGGTGTACAGTGGTATTTTATTGTTTTTACTTGCCTTTCCTTGACAGCATCTTTTAATATATTCATTCATCATCTGCATATCTTTTTTGGTGAGATTTATCTTAAGGATTTTACCCACTTTTAATTGAGTTGTTTGTTTTCTTACTATTGATGTCGAATATTCTATATCTTGATAAAAGTCTGAGTTTTAATATTTTACATTTTGATAATTTTTTTTCTAGAATATGTGTTTTGCAAATATATTTTTCCAAACTGTGGCTTGTTTTATGATTACCTAGGCAGTGTCTTTCATAAAGTAAAAAAAAAATTTAATTAAGTCAAGTTTACCAGTTCCTTCTTTCATGGGTCATGTGTTTGTTATGTTATCCAAAAAGTTGTCATCAAACAAAAAGTCATCTAGATTTTATTTTTTTTATCTTTCAGGAATTTTAAAGTTTTATGTTTTGCATTTAGGTCTATTATTCATCTTGAATTAATTCTACTGAAGGATGTAATATCTGTGTCTAGATTCATTTTTTTGCATGTGTCTCTAGCTTCTTAAAGATTAAGATTTGTAATTTTTCTCATCTACATTTTTAAGCTGTGAAATTTCACCTAAATGATCTGTTTTATATAAAATATCTTTCAACAATCCAGAGATTATTTT
Source organism: Callospermophilus lateralis (assembly GCF_048772815.1). Taxonomy (NCBI): domain Eukaryota; kingdom Metazoa; phylum Chordata; class Mammalia; order Rodentia; family Sciuridae; genus Callospermophilus; species Callospermophilus lateralis. The sequence goes on from NW_027512821.1 coordinate 1,540,450, forward strand.
CAGTAATTAATGGAGTCATTGGAATTTTGTAGCCATGTCAACACATTCATGATTCTCTGTGCTTTGCATGTGAACATGTATATGTTAAAAATGGCAGTTGCACTTCCTTAGCTGCATTACATTTAGGTAACTTAAGAGGAAATTTACCCATGTTGATATAACACACCTCATTTGTTTCTGCTATATAAATATGACCTCAGTTGCCAGATTTATACAATTGAAATAATAATGTGCTATATTATTACAAAAAGTCCTTTGCATCCATGATGGTATATTGAAATACTTTTTTAAAAAGGCTTTGCACGAGAAAACATCCCTTTACTATGAAGTTAGGAATCCCTCTTTAAAAATTTCAGCTTCCAGATGAAGCTTAGTTTACCTGTGCATGTCTCATGAATATTTTTCAAAATGCTGTATGTTATTTCCCCCTACAAAACTAGATAGCACATTTAAGATGCAATAATATAAACTCAGTCTCCCTCCCTCCACCTCAAATTCATAAAGGTTTTATTAATGACTTTTTGCACAATATGGCAAAAACAAGACTTACAACAAAAACATTAAGTTAAAAAGAGACAAGTCCCCATCAATACATTTCTTTAATGTTTTCTAAACAAAGACACTAAAACTGTCATACTCACCTCAATCTCTGAGAAGTTTTAGATTTAGATCTGTCTATGCCTTCTGATTGTTTTCATCTATATGTTCTACAGAGAAGTCAAATACAAATTCCAAACTGAATTCCTTTCTGCAAAATCATTTCTACTTTTCTGCATCTCAATTTATGACATCAGGCCATTGATATACTTACCCAAATAATTAAACTAGCAGCTGTCAGTTTTACTTAAAATGTTGATGAGTTCCTTCTTTGTGCGTGGGACTTCTGGGCACACATTATGAATAAGGTATATCAGTGACCCTTATATTAAATGACACTTCTAGATAAATAAACAACAAGGAATTTTTAGACTGCAATAATTATGGAAAAGGATGTGAAAGAGGTGATATACCAGAGCAGAGATTCTTAATGTGTACTCCTCTCATAGACAGCAATAGCATAACCTGGGAACTTTTCCCAGAACATATTCCTGGACCCACCCATGACCTAAATCAGAAACACTGGGAGTGAGATCTAGCATCGGTTTTTACAAGCCCTGCAGGTGATGGTGAATCCTGCCCAACTCTGAGGACCTGAGTGACAGGTGATGCTCTACTTTAGTAGCAACGGTCAGACAGGTTATTTTAGGAAGTGACAGGTTACTTGAATCCTGAATAAGGAGCATGTACCAATTATGCAAGGAGTCTGGGAAAAAATATTCCTACAAAGCTAGGAAGAAGTTGGTTATATTCCAGGAAGAGAAGGAAGGCTAGGAGGAAGGAATATTAGAGAGTGGATGACCAGCAACATCCAATGTGGTACGAAAAGTAGGTAACAGCCTAATCATTCCATCCATAGTGAGGAGTTGATGTATTATACTAAGTGTAATAATAAAGGGTGCCAGAAGAGCAGGTTGATTTTCCTTAGCTTTACGGAATAAGTTATGGGAAAGCAAGAGTCCGTCTTACTTATTTGTGAGACCATTACAGTAATACAGATAAGTTGCTAACGATACTGGCAAGGGAAATGCAAAGTAAATAAATGCAGTATGAACTAAATATTTTGGAAGTAGAAGTCCTTCCAAGGACTTGTTGATGGATATAATGCATGTGATTGGGAAAGAGAAGAGTCCAGAATGGCTTGTGGTGGATGGTGGCACCATTAACTGAAAAGATGAAGTTGGGAGAAAAATGGAGTGAGGGACATTAAGTTGAAGAACTCTGATTTGAGCATATTGAGTTTGCTGTACCTGTTAGACATCAATGTGTATGTATATAATGTAATTTAAATCTATAGAACTAGATGAAATCAGATAAAGAGATAATATAAATAAGGAAGAGGGCTTGGTACGAATGGGGGAGGTGCTTGACATTTGGTATTTAATGAAATAGTGAGTCTCTACCAAAAGTAAACTTTTAGAGTGAACTTCTAGAGACGTAGGATGAAACCATAGTAGTCTAATACAAGGAAATCCAAGAGAGGTGCTTTTTGCCAGAGATAAAGAGTAGCAACATCCATTGATGAAAGTAAGTTAAGTAAGATGCAGAGAAGTGACCTTTAGATTTTATAGCATGGAGGTCATTAGTAACTTTGAGAAAAGTACTTAGAAAACAGAAGCTACACACATACATTTAGAGAGGGCTGAATGATGAGTGTGATTTTTCAGAGAGAAAATAAACACCTTTTGAAGTTTTATTGAAGGGCAATAGAGGAATGGGATAAAATTAGGACTACTCCCTTTCTTCACCTAATTTTGCTGCCTAAATTTAATTTAACATTCTAACTAAAATATATCAAAGGATTACTATTTTCTGAGCACTGTTCAAGGTGCTTCTTGCACAAAGATAAATACATCACTGTTTTCAGAAAATGTTTACCTATTAAGGCAAAGCAGAAATATTAATATAATTTCCATATACTATTATATAGGTACATTGTTTGATTGTTTGACATCAATCTACAGGAAAGAAAAAAAAACTTACCCCAAAACAATAATCTTAGTTTGAAGTTCAGAAAAGACTTTTTGTTGAAGAAAACAATGAACAGTACTAGTATCAATACAATGATCAGTTTTAGTATTTATTTTATGCTAGGCTCTGTGTTGACTTATTTTTATACTTTAGCTCATAATAAGCATATGGAGTAGGTATTATTAACTCTATTTTTCCAGATCTTGAAACTGATATTTCCCAAGGTGGTCAGAAAGGGAAAAAAGTGGGAGTTATACTATAAAGAAAAGTTGTTCTAGATAAGATCTATTTTTTTTTATTGGTTATTCAAAACATTAGAAAGATTGCAGAATCACATCGGTTACACATCCACATTTTTACATAATGCCATAATAGTAACTGCTGTATTCTGCTACCTTTCCTTCCTCTACTATCCCCCCTTCCCTCCCCTTTCATCTTCTCTCTCTACCCCTTCTACTGTAATTCATCTCTCTCCTTATTTTTCCCTTCCCCCTCAAATTCTCTTATATGTAATTTTGTATATCAATGAGGGTTTCCTTCCATTTCTATGCAATATAGGAAATATAATGATAAGTATAGGGAGAAAGAGGACATTATGAACAGATGGATGTTGGTTCCACAGTGCTTACAAAATATGAGCTGTACGAGAAGCATCAGTATGACCTGGTGTCTTGTTAGAGTTGCAAGTTCACAAGTCTTACTCTCAACTTACTAAATTAGAAACTTTACAGGTGGTGCCCAGCAATTGGTTTTAACATGTCCTCCGGGTGATTCTGATGTTTTAAAGTTTGCATATTAGTTGCTTGGTATGAAATGAAGAGAGATGGGTGTACACCAGGGCAGAGGTATTCTTGCTTTGCACAGAAGGAGCATTCTTTTTTTATGTGATAGGGGTCACTGAATACTTTAAGTAGAGGAGTCAGATTTAAGTAGAAAATATAGAGGGTAGATTTGAATGGAGAAGAACTGAACAAAGGGACCTTGGAAAAGTCCAGGAGAAAATTCTCACAAGCCAGTTATCTTGAATAGAGATGCTCTCTATATAAAACTGAAGACATTTAAGTGACCATCCTCTATTTTTCTTTTACATGATCACTTCATGGGCTTTGAAAGTTTGCTGTGTGTTTTCACTCATATGAAAGCTCAAAAAGTTCATCTTAAAGAATGGAATAAGGTTTGCTAGAGACTCAGAATTGTAGGAGAGAAGGGTTGGGGGGAAGTTGGACAATGAATTCCAAAATGCAGTTAGACAGGAATAAGTTTTCATATTCTGTAGCACAGTGGGGTGATTATCATTTACAACAATTTAGAATATATTTTGCAAAAACTAGAAGAGTTTGAAGTTTCCCAACTCAAAGAAATTATAAATGTTTATGGAGACAGAAATTCTAATTACCCTGATTTGATCATTACATGTTATACATGAATAAAGTATATCACTACACATGTATCAAATTATCACATCTTACCCTATAAATATGTACAATTATTATGTGTGAATTGAAAAAAATTAAAAATCGCACAGTATTTATTAGAAAACTCAGAATTGAGGGTTCCCAAACCCAAGTGAATACTGAAACAGGGAAACGAGCACAATTGGGTGGCCTTAGATGAGAGGAATCTCATTGAAGTAGATTTGCTTAGAAATTGTATATTATGATTTTGTAGGATAAATTGAAAGTGGTTTTCCAATCATTATTTTGTTGTTCAAATGAAATATTCTAAGCTAGTCATTCAAAAACTTCTCTTTTAAATATAGTTGGTGTGTGGGTGTAGAGTAACATAAGATGATCATTTCAGGCATGTTAAAAATGCCGGGGGAAGGTAATTATATCATACTTCTGTAATATAAGACTACAGTATTTTGTCTTCTTTCTATTATCCTGTAACATTTAAAAATGAAAATATCATTTGTCTGAAAATTGGGAAATTCTAGTGGAACCTAATGCACATTTGTGCTTAAGTAAGATACAAACATAGATTTTATTTTTTATATTCCGTGAAGCAAAGGATAATTAATAATACACATTCCGTGAATGCATCAGTACTAGGAAATGCTATAATACTTTCATTTATTATTGTATGTAACAGTTTAGATACAGTGATGAAAATGAAGACTGCTTTAGCATCTTTATTTTTGGAATCTTATGTAATGTTTTTATACCTTCAGTTCTAAGGAGTTTAAGACATTTAATATCATATATTTTCCCCCTGTAAAACATCTAACATTTTATGGTATTTTACAATGGAGGAAATGTGGTACTTGGAAATTAGAATGTAGCTGTGCTCCCTCCCCTGACCCCAAATCTAAACCTATAGGTTTTTCCAGAGAAAGTGGTTTCTTCACATTAATTCTCATGACTCTAAAGTCTGTTTATATAATGAATGTCAAATTTATTTCTAAAACTCTCTTTGAGAATGAAAGTGACCTTTTGTTCTGACATATATGAAACTTTATGGTGTGTATAAGTTACTTTGTGATTATTTTTTGCATGATTAAAAATTTGCAAAGTTCTTATGGCTCCAAAGAGCCTACCTGTAATAAACAGCTTTCGCCTTCTAAACCACAAAACAGGTCTGAATTGATTGAGCATTACAGCTAATTGCCTGCCTACTTCAAAGGAAGAACCAGAAAGAGAGAGAGAGGAAAAAAAAGTCACAGAAGCAGAGGCATTGCAGGTAAATCCACCTCTGAGGGTTATGAGTTGTGGCTTGGAGGAGCCAGGCAAAGTTATGGCCTCAGAACTGCTGTTTGCGATTAAGTTGATGGGGAGAGTCTATCCCACAATCTTTCCCTGCTGCTGACATAGAGTCTTTGTTCACATTCAGATTTCTCAAACTGTTGCCAGGGTCAGGCGGAGGTCAGACACCACAGTGATGTATAGAAGAACATGTCTGGGAATTTCTCTCACACTTAAAACACATACCAGAAAATGAAGAAGAGGACCTTGCAAAATCTGTCTGATGAGACCCAGATTATACTGTAGCTTTTCTTTTCTTTTAGTGCCTTCATAATTTTCTTTTTTTTTCTCCTGACACACAATGTTTTATTAATGTGAGTTGCGATAGCCCTTACAATTTTATGTGCCCTCAAGATAAGGACACTCAGTAGCACTCTGACACTTCATTTTCCAGCCCTGGGGGAAAAGTCCAGTAAATCTTCTCAAATAAGTCTTGCATCCCTTCACCACAATAGTTGAAAAGAAATTGTCACGGGCCTGACTCTGGATATCATACCACATTTGTGGGCCTGACAGATCCACAGCCTTCCAGCTTTGTCTGGACCACCATACCCACCAGTCCAGCCAGTGCTGGAAGGAGGGATCCTGAGTTGGATCAGTAACTGATGGTCACTGATGGGTGAAAGCAGGAGAGAACCAGAAAAGATTCTTTATCTTCTTATAGTAAAATCTCCATGTGTTTTTGCCTGAAAGGGAAGCTTCCCCCAAGCCCTCAGATGACTGATGACCTTCATTGGGGTCTCCCCTCTGCTTTTGTGCAAAGTGCAAAAATAGAATAAATGGATTCCTATGGTGCCTTGGAGGACTCACAGTTGAACCAAACTCTTATTTGAATGTATTAAATGTCCTTGTTTTCCCTTTAGCTTTTTGGAGTTTCCTATAGAGCCCAGAACTGTTTCCCCTCTGTTGTTTTCCTGCTCACACAGTTGCAGAGCATGGCTGGCAAGTGAGGCACTAAATATAATTTTTTTTTTGTGCTCAGCTGCTACATATGACAGTGGATATTTCCTTCTGCTGTCAGAATGTTATTAATAAAACATGGGGTGTGGAGAGGGCCACAATTTCCCCTTTCAATCACTATAGCATTTGCAATGAAAATTGTATTCAGTGTGTAATTTTCAGTTAATGCTTGACACTTAAAATGTCCGTAGCAGTGTTTTGTATGGTTATTGAAGAGTTAATTGTATCATGTTCTCTGCATAAAAGCTGTGCTTTTCAAAAGCAAATAGAAGAGTGTATGCAAATGTGTGTCAATGACCTTTTGCCTTTCCAGGGTTAATTTATATGGTCATTAAAGATTTTATGAAATTGAGCAGCCTAGTGCTTCAAATCCCATTTTACCTTCTTCTCCTAATTTATGTAATTCACACCTGAACCGGGGAATCTGATTTTTATTTTTTGTGCTGCAATGAAAACAGCATGTCATGCTGTGGGGAGTTGAGAGCCTGGTTATCTGGCATTACTCAGATTGCTAAAAATTCATTAAAATGTGACATCAGCACACTGAGAGACAAATGATCACAGGATGAAAGAGAACAGTGGGCCTTTCACGGATTAGTGCTGCACAGCCCCAGCATAGAGGCTAACTGCATAAACAAATTAATCCACCAGCAGTGGCATAGCTAAGATTTACAGAATAATTAAATAGGTTTGAGTTACTATGAGGATTTCCATGTAATCTAGCTAGTGTGAACCCGTGAATGAGGTGTGGGGTGATGTGGTTGTCATAGAAGTATACCTTGTTATGTCCTAGGCTCTATATAGTTTTCCCTATTAAAAAAAAAAATACAAAACCCCCCACTATAACTGAAGCTTCAAACTCTTCCTCTACCAAAATTTCACAGAATTCCTCTGAGGTCTGGTATCTGAAGGAAGGAGTAATACCTGTCTTTTATTTAACCCACTGTTAACACATTATTTCACTAAGAATTTTTGCTAAGAATCTGATTTGTTCTGACACCTATTCAAGTTCATGGAATAAGGTCCATGTTGTTAGAAAGTTCTACTGTTAAAAGTACAGAAATGCCTTCCACCATTTTTTTCATCTTTTCAGCTTAAACTATATCAAATTATACTAAAAATGATTTCTTTCTTTCTTCTTTTTTTTCAGTATAGATGCAGGCTCTCAGTGGATTAAAAATTTTGTTATTTTAGATAAAAAATTGCATGGGTACAGTCAACATGTTCTAATATGGACTTTTACATAAATGTGTGTTCTCTCTTTTGAGTAGGAATAGCTACAGACAATTCATGAATAAAGTTCTAACGTGGCCACCAAGTTTATTTTAGTGTGTGTTTTAGTTTTTTTCTTCTTTCTTCAATTGTATTCACTGGTCTCATTTCTTAACAGAAGAACAAAGTGAGGAGATAGAAGGAGTATTAAGCCCCCAGCAGTGGCCGAGGATGATGAGAAACACACAAGTGAGAGAGACAATGGCGAAGGCAAGAGCTCCCATAAAGATTCTGGTAAGATACTCCACTCTTTCACCTTTCATTTTCCTCTATCCCTCCATTTGCTGCAATCAGCCCTTCCTTCACTCCCCCCCCCCCACCAAGCTTATTTAAAGCTTTTATTTATTTTAAACTGTCTGAACATTCCTACTACTATTAATTGCATGTGCATTTTGCATGTGATTTCTATCAGTAGCCTCCCATTGACCTATTTTTAATCATAACCATCTGACAGAATAGATGTGGATAAGTTGAAGAATATTACAGGACAACCAGAGAGATTATTTTTTAATCAAATCAGTTTGTATGCTTGTAATTTTTTAAGTGCCTTTCATTAATCTTAGCTATACTTGTAATTCCTCTGATGGCATATTAATTTTTCATAAGCATAGGATTAGATATCACTTGAATTTTTTCATTCAGTCATATGTACCCCTGCCCAAACCATGTAACCCTAAAAATAAGTGCTATTTTTCCTCTTTTTTTCAACCTACACTCAGGAATTTGCCCTTTTTAAGGGCATCTATTTGAAGCATTTCAAACAAAATCCAGTGAAAAAGTTTACAGATGATTCAGCCTAAGAAAGAGGAAATATCATTGAAAAGGGATTAGGTGCTGGGTAATTTTGATCTTCCAGAATAGACAAATCCCGGTAATGAAAGCTACTGTCTTTGAAAACAAACTTTCATGTCATGACATTTACTTGAGCACAAAAAAAACCTAGGCCAGCATCTGGTGTAGATACCTAAGGCTTTTTCTGTGTTTGATTTGGCAAATATATGGCTTCATCAATGCTTTGTATGTATGAGATGGAAATCTATGGTCGCAATGAATATTACATTGGCTACTTTTGCTGTATACTATACCTAGTTTTATTTTTTTGGACTCATTGAAGCAGAAGAAGTGCTGAAATGGGTTCAAGCCTATTAGTTTCAGGTAGTCATCTATCTTTTCCTTGAATTCTAGTCACAGCTGCATATAAAGGAGCTTGTATTCACTATGAAGATATTGGGTTGAGCCAAATGTATCATTTTTTACATACAAGTTTATTTAAATCTGAATTATCCTATATTTGTAATTCCATCTCTTCATGTCTAAGTTTTACATGCCATTCAAAAATGATCTAAAGTGGCTCCCTGCTCCCCCACCCTCACCTTTTAATACTAAATGTCTCAGAGGATTCCAGGGAGAAAAGTGCCTTTGTTATTTGCTTCTAGGATGTGGTATCTAACATATGATTCTAATTTGATTTAAACAAAGAGGATCTAAGGTTGGTGTTGAGCCTAAAGTGAAATCTCTGAAAAGATGCCATAGCAGTACAGTAGCAGGCGGCCTCCTGAGGCTATTGACAAGGAATTTGAAGAACCTAGTGATCAGTTAATGTCAAGGGTAGTACTATCTAAACTTTATTTGAAAAGGATTGGAAATAGTAAGGTGGTCCATTTACTGTCTTTAGAGTCCAGTTTGTTTTAGCTTCAGCTATCTGTGATCTGAGGGTTTCAGATTCACCTTGGAGGGACTGTATCCTTCTTGATAGATGCGCCATCGTTTCATCCTGTTGACCATGTTTAGCCTTCTGTGCTTTGAGCTCTTCTTCTAGAAAGAGCATTTCAACGCCATGGCTGGATTCGGACCAATGCAGCTTTTCGTAGGTTGCCTCCAGATGTTGTGCTTCCCTTGAACCCTTCTCAAACCTGCAATCCTTTAAAGATGAGGCTAAGCCTTCATGTTTTTTTTCAACAAGGCTCACTTTTTCAAGAAGTCCACACTTTTTTTCAATAAGTCCCGCAAGATTAAGAGCCAGCTTTTTTTTCTCTTCCCACGTAAAGCCTGCTACTAACCGACTGAAAATATCTCCAGAAAAGTGAGAGAACAGCCAAAAATCTAAGAGCTGTACACATCACCAACTCCCAAGGAAAGTCATAAGGAAGATGGCCTGGCTTCATGTCTTCGGACAATGCCGCCACAACCCTTGGTGCTTCTTCCAGAACCACTCACTAGTATGGCTGAGAGGCAGCCCTTGGCTCCTCCATCACACCAAGACGGCTTTGGCTCTTGCCACCAAAACCACAGCCTGCCCAGGCAGGCCAACGCAGGCTGTGGACACTCAGGTGTTTGGTCAGGAACTCCAACCTGCACCAGGCAACGGAGCAGACCACTGCGATCCCCTTCAGGGTGTGAGCGTATGGCGGGTGGTGGGCGTATGGCGGTGGGAGCCATGATCAAGGGCTCCCAGGAGCCATGTTGTGCTCAACTGCCCATTAGGGGAGTCTTGTCCCCTTCCCTACCCAGTGCATCCTCAAGTGCCACAGGTTCAGGTCCCTCCCACTCCAGCCAGAGAGAATTCCTCTCCATGTCACCCACCCCTTGATTTGGTTTAGGCCAGGCCAAGGCGGGGCTTAGTAGGAAGATTCCATCCAGTCATCATAACATTCAGTTTGTTGTCACTCAAATTCTAAAGCTGTCTAAACTGTTCAAACAGCTTTCATGGCCTATATTGGTCTTTGTGTCGCTTGCTTTTTGTTTCATTTTATTTTATTTTATTTTTTGGTTTTTTTTGGCCTTTTGTTTTAGTGACTCAGTCCTTTCCCTGCCCTTGTACTCTCACTATTTCCTCCTTCCTTGCTTTCTTCCTCCCTTCCTGCTTTTTCTCCTTTTCTTCTTCCTTCTTTTCTACCTCCCTCCATCCCTCCAACTTTGCCTTCCTCCCTTCCAACTTTCTCTCTCCTTTCCATCTTTTTTTTTTTCTTGCAAGTGTTTGGGGTGAAAATCCATGGCAGTCCAGCCCCAAGCTAGGCAAGGTCACTGCCAGTGAGCTACAACATCCCCAGACCTGCTGCCACTTCCTACGCAAGTAATTTGAATTTTCTCTAAAGAGAAACTCTCACATTAGTCTACTTTCAAAGTAATTTCAGAAGAGTTGCCAACATGGGCACAAATCAGTTATGACAAGTCATTTTTGAAAAGCACGGCACAGCTAAGGTTCCTAAAAAGAAGGAGTTGAAAACTTTAGTTGGTTTTCATGTCAGCATTTCTAGACTAGTATTTGTTGAAAATTCTTGAAACTCTTCTTTCAGATGTTTTTTTTTTTGGACTTTTCATGGGCTTAAAAACATCTAAGGAAGCTGGCTGGTCCTTATAAATATATAGCCAAGAGAAGGATGGATATGACACTCTGAAATGGATGTAACTCCTGAACATGAATTATATTGTTGATGTTAAGACAAAGAGGTCATGGCTTGATGTACAAAAAGGACATCCCAACATATTGTTTTCCTCCCAAGTTAGCACTTGACTTGTTGATGAGTCACATATGAGGTTCGAAGGAGAAGATGCACAAGTAATCACTGGTTTTGTAAGCATGCAAGTTCCAAGCTCATAGGCCACCATACATGATTAGACCTGTTGTTATTTACACTTACACGGCCAGAGCTGTATCACTGTTTAAAAGTTGCCAAATGAGAGTCGCTTGTTTTCCTCTCCAGCACCTGTATCGAATGACCAGCTTTCAAGTGGACTTCCCTGAGCCTTTTCAGTATCTGAAAATGCGAGTCCAAAACACTTTAGTCCTACTACTAAGAAGGATACTCACTGTAACACTGTTTTTCTGACCATTAAATGGACAATAAGATGACCCTGGTGTGCAAAGAACAGGACTCAGTGAAGACGTACTGCCTGCTGGTGCATGACACTTTTCTAGGTTTTACGGGCCATGTGGAGGAATCAGCCCAAACACCTTGAAATAGCACTCAATTCATAGTTTACTTAAGGACACATGTGGCTTAGGGAGAACTTCTTTCCTCTGAAAGTGTTTCTTCAAACGAGATGAGAGTCAAAAAGAAGGTATTGAGAACATTAAGTAAAATGGCTGTGCTTTGTGGAATTGGCAGGATTCATCAATACATGTAACAATGTTTGTCACTGCCATTGGACCTAACACGTATCAGTGTAGATGAACAGAGGCACAGTAAGAAAGATAGCTGGCATAAGACACCAAGGGGGTGGGGCTAAGCTGCCTTACTAGGTTTACTTTTTTCACTCTGGTGGCACTTTCTGTTGTCTGTATGAACAGAGTTTCCAAGTACTTTCCCACTTAGCCGGCCTCTCTGTTATTCATACAGTTGAACTACCAGGGAGAGATGGATCAGTTTACCACCTGTGAGGCCTTTTATTCCACATTTTCTTCCCATTGCATGCTTTTTTTTTTTTTTTTCAGCTCTTCCTACAAGCCTTCCTAATCCTGATCTCTCCTTAGGCCTTATGATTTCTTTAAGTGTCCCCTTTCATGGAGTCATGTGTACAGATATTATACCTGGTTCTATTGAACTCTACTTAATTCTTTCTCACCTCTGTGCTCCTTTTACCAAGTCACTCCTCAACACTTACTGTAACCCTTTGAATTTTTTGTCCATTGTCCTTTAAAAAACTCTTTGAAAATTGAACCATTTCGCATGCAGATACAGTCTTCTTGATCTGCTATTAATCCCCCACTACTGACATTGTAAGTTATTGAAATGTGCACTTGCAGACCGTTTTCAGATTTTTGATTTCTGTATATCTATCTGTCTATCTATTTACAAACATAACATGGTATTCTGAAAATATCGTTCTGCTTTTGGAGCCCGACTTTGTGTTTTGCAGATGCAGGCCTATTACACAGATACGTATCCATGTTACCTAGATTGAGTTCAAACCGGTATGGGCACTGTGATTCCCATTATATTGTTCTACCTACTAATGGACAGTTAAGTTATATCCAGACCTCACCCCCTCCCCCATTAAGTAAAACCCCTGTGGAGAGACATGTAGATGCCTTTATGAACATATTGATAATTTTTCATGGCAGTGTTTTCCAAAAACCAGTTAGTAAAATCAATTTATTCCTTTGCAGCCTGAAATTACCTTCATTCCAGTTTACTGGCATAAGAACCCCAGTATATCAGCAACTATTCTCCAGTAGTAGTTCAGGCAGAAGTCATTCTAAATACCAATCAGTGCGGGATCCTCCATGTATTTTACACAGCCCATGGCAGGGGACATCCGTCCACTCGTTTAGAGCAACTGATGTTTTATGCTGGCAATTTAGGTTTATTTAAAGGACTGATTTGAAAACAGGTGAGACAGACTGATTAGATTTATTATGTATGTTGGCTTTGTTTTTCTAGGCCTGAATTTTTCACATTTCAATTAATTGTAGGTCAAGTATCAGGCAGATTCTTCACTGGGCTTCAAATGTGATAAAGCTGCTTCTTACTTTTAAGAAGGCTGTTGCAATCCTGCATTTATTTTACTCCTCAGTGCATGTTTTACACACAAGCACACACACACACACACACAAACACACACACACACACATAATTAGAGCACATTTAACACTCAAATAAAGCTTTAACTACTAAATCATCACTAGGGTATTTTTTTAATAAGTATTGTGTCTTGGTCTCTACTGGGGAAACATTGTTCAATGTGAGTTTTCTGGTTTGTTGTAGGGCAGTGAGTGTTCACTTGTTGGCAATGATATAGAAATGGGGATTAAGAGTTTAAAAGTTTTTATAGTAGGTAGGCAGAGTCAGAGTATGGAATCTAAGAATAAGAAATTGGGGAATTTCCTCTTTGTTTCTTCATTTCAATCTCCTAATAATTCATATATATTTTCCTAAAGTCTCCCAGAAAACAAGGACTGAGTCAATCCACATATCAGTGAACCATAGCAGAATGCAATTCTGAATTTCATGTAAACAGTCATAAAATCAAAAAGACAGGTGCTGGGGTTATGGCTGAGCACTAGAGTGCTGGCTGTGCACTTTCAAAGATCTTGAGTTGGATCCCCAACACCATAGGTGAAAGGAATGAATGAACCAATGCCTGAGTGTATGATGAATGAATTAAAGGTATAAGGAGGAGGAGGAAGAGGAGGAGGAGGAGGAGAAATAGAAGAAGATGATGAGTAATATGACAGAAGGGAAAAAGGGGAGCAGAGTGAGTTTAAAATGTGATTTCCAATTCCCAAACGTTAAATTACAGCAGATGGGATAGAGAGAGAAGATGGGAGGGCAGGAGAGGGGGGGTAGTAGAGGATAGAAAAGGTAACAGAATACAACAGTTACTAATATGGCATTTTGTAAAAATGTGGATGTGTAAACAATGTGATTGTGCAACCTGTATGTGGGGTAAAAATGGGAGTTCATAGCTCACTTGAATCTAATGTAGGAAATATGATATCTCAAGAGCTATGTAATGTTTTAAGCAACCAATATAAAAAAGAGGTCTTCATTTTTCTTTGTAGTTGAGATCTCCTGTTTCCGTGACATGTTTAGTTGTGTTCTCTCCTTTAGTCCTCCCATGCTCTAGTTATTCTGATATGGAAAAACTAGCTGATATGCCCAACCAGTCTGAAAATCAGTGACAATTTTTCATTAAGCCTAAAGTCACTTCACATTTGCTGCAGTCATACTAAATACACTTCTTTGTTGGGAGTTTTAAATATATTTCCTTCAGCTATATTACAAGTACCTAGAACTCCCATTCTTGTTTATGTAATAGTGGCTTCATCAGATTAAATGCTGTACTCTGGAATAAAACCAAATAGGAATAATTTACTCATAAACTTCCTATGTAAACCATCTTTATTTACAAAATACTATCTTAAGAATTATAGTTTCATTGAGATTCAATTGGAGCCAAAGTATAGTCAATTACTGAAATAAAAGCAGTTACTTAAAAAATAAAAATGAGAGAAAAGTCAAATTACATTTGAAGAGAGAGCAACAGTATGAGGTTTCTTGATTGGTTCTGTATGTTGAGTAACAGGCTCATTTGCAGGTGGAAGGAACCCTTCAGGGAACTCACTTGTACTTTCAGAATGCAGGTGTAGAGGGCTGAGTTCCAGCTCTTGTGGGGAAGATTGAGAGGAAAACCCTCTCCCTGCAAAGACACTTCGCATTGGAAATGGAGTGGGTGGCGGGCCATGTGGAAAATAATCTCCAGGTTCCCATACAAGTTTCCTCGGAGAGGTGGAGGAAAAAAAAAGGTCCTCTTCTCATGAACTGACTCCTTGGGACAACTGGAAACAAGGCACCTCTTTGATTGCAAGCTTCAGTTCTTCCTCATTCACTTGAAAGAGTATCCAGTTTGTTTTAGCTTCAGCTATCTGTGATCTGAGGGTTTCAGATCCACCTTGGAGGGACTGTATCCTTCTTGATAGATGCGCCATCGTTTCATCCTGTTGACCATGTTTAGCCTTCTGTGCTTTGAGCTCTTCTTCTAGAAAGAGCATTTCAACGCCATGGCTGGATTCGGACCAATGCAGCTTTTCGTATGTTGCCTCCAGATGTTGTGCTTCCCTTGAACCCTTCTCAAACCTGCAATCCTTTAAAGATGAGGCTAAGCCTTCATGTTTTTTTTCAACAAGGCTCACTTTTTCAAGAAGTCCACACTTTTTTTCAATAAGTCCCGCAAGATTTAGAGCCAGCTTTTTTTCTCTTCCCACGTAAAGCCTGCTACTAACCGACTGAAAACATCTCCAGAAAAGTGAGAGAACAGCCAAAAATCTAAGAGCTGTACACATCACCAACTCCCAAGGAAAGCCATAAGGAAGATGGCCTGGCTTCATGTCTTCGGACAATGCTGCCACAACCCTTGGTGCTTCTTCCAGAACCACTCACTAGTATGGCTGAGAGGCAGCCCTTGCCTCCTCCATCACACCAAGACGGCTTTGGCTCTTGCCACCAAAACTACAGCCTGCCCAGGCAGGCCAACGCAGGCTGTGGACACTCAGGTGTTTGGTCAGGAACTCCAACCTGCACGAGGCAACGGAGCAGACCACTGCGATCCCCTTCAGGGTGTGAGCGTATGGCGGGTGGTGGGCGTATGGCGGTGGGAGCCATGATCAAGGGCTCCCAGGAGCCTTGTTGTGCTCAACTGCCCATCAGGGGAGTCTTGTCCCCTTCCCTACCCAGTGCATCCTCAAGTGCCACAGGTTCAGGTCCCTCCCACTCCAGCCAGAGAGAATTCCTCTCCATGCCACCCACCCCTTGATTTGGTTTAGGCCAGGCCAAGGTGGGGCTTAGTAGGAAGATTCCATCCAGTCATCATAACATTCAGTTTGTTGTCCCTCAAATTCTAAAGCTGTCTAAACTGTTCAAACAGCTTTCATGGCCTATATTGGTCTTTGTGTCGCTTGCCTTTTGTTTTATTTTATTTTATTTTATTTTGGGTTTTTTTGGCCTTTTGTTTTATTGACTCAGTCCTTTCCCTGCCCTTTACTCTCCCTATTTTTCCTTCCTTGCTTTCTTCCTCCCTTCCTGCTTTTTCTCCTTTTCTTCTTCCTTCTTTTCTACCTCCCTCCATCCCTCCAACTTTGCCTCCCTCCCTTCCAACTTTCTCTCTCCCTTCCGTCTTTTTTTTTTTTCTTGCAAGTGTTTGGGGTGAAAATCCATTTCAGGCCAGCCCCAAGCTAGGCAAGGTCACTGCCAGTGAGCTACAACATCCCCAGACCTGCTGCCACTTCCTACTCAAGTAATTTGAATTTTCTCTAAAGAGAAACTCTCACATTAGTCTACTTTCAAAGTAATTTCAGAAGAGTTGCCAACATGGGCACAAATCAGTTATGACAAGTCATTTTTGAAAAGCACGGCACAGCTAAGGTTCCTAAAAAGAAGGAGTTGAAAACTTTAGTTGGTTTTCATGTCAGCATTTCTAGACTAGTATTTGTTGAAAATTCTTGAAACTCTTCTTTCAGATTTTTTTTTTTTGGACTTTTCATGGGCTTAAAAACATCTAAGGAAGCTGGCTGGTCCTTATAAATATATAGCCAAGAGAAGGATGGATATGACACTCTGAAATGGATGTAACTCCTGAACATGAATTATATTGTTGATGTTAAGACAAAGAGGTCATGGCTTGATGTACAAAAAGGACATCCCAACATATTGTTTTCCTCCCAAGTTAGCACTTGACTTGTTGATGAGTCACATATGAGGTTCGAAGGAGAAGATGCACAAGTAATCACTGGTTTTGTAAGCATGCAAGTTCCAAGCTCATAGGCCACCATGCATGATTAGACCTGTTGTTATTTACACTTACACGGCCAGAGCTGTATCACTGTTTAAAAGTTGCCAAATGAGAGTCGCTTGTTTTCGTCTCCAGCACCTGTATCGAATGACCAGCTTTCAAGTGGACTTCCCTGAGCCTTTTCAGTATCTGAACATGTGAGTCCAAAACACTTTAGTCCTACTACTAAGAAGGATACTCACTGTAACACTGTTTTTCTGACCATTAAATGGACAATAAGATGACCCTGGTGTGCAAAGAACAGGACTCAGTGAAGATGTACTGCCTGCTGGTGCATGACACTTTTCTAGGTTTTACGGGCCATGTGGAGGAATCAGCCCAAACACCTGGAAATAGCACTCAATTCATAGTTTACTTAAGGACACATGTGGCTTAGGGAGAACTTCTTTCCTCTGAAAGTGTTTCTTCAAACGAGATGAGAGTCGAAAAGAAGGTATTGAGAACACTAAGTAAAATGGCTGTGCTTTGTGGAATTGGCAGGATTCATCAATACATGTAACAATGTTTGTCACTGCCTTTGGACCTAACACGTATCAGTGTAGATGAACAGAGGCACAGTAAGAAAGATAGCTGGCATAAGACACCAAGGGGATGGGGCTAAGCTGCCTTACTAGGTTTACTTTTGTCACTCTGGAGGCACTTTCTGTTGTCTGTATGAACAGAGTGTCCAAGTACTTTCCCACTTAGCCGGCCTCTCTGTTATTCATACAGTTGAACTAAAAGGGAGAGATGGATCAGTTTACCACCTGTGAGGCCTTTTATTCCACTTTCTGCCCATTGCATGCTTTTGTTTTTATTTCAGCTCTTCCTACATGCCTTCCTAATCCTGATCTCTCCTTCGACCTTATGGTTTCTTTAAGTGTCCCCTTTCATGGAGTCATGTGTACAGATATTATACCTGGTTCTATTGAACTCTACTTAATTCTTTCTCACCTCTGTGCTCCTCTTACCAAGTCACTCCTCAACACTTACTGTAACCCTTTGAATTTTTTGTCCATTGTCCTTTAAAAAACTCTTTGAAAATTGAACCATTTCGCATGCAGATACAGTCTTCTTGATCTGCTATTAATCCCCCTCTACTGACATTGTAAGTTATTGAAATGTGCACTTGCAGACCGTTTTCAGATTTTTGATTTCTGTATATCTATCTGTCTATCTATTTACAAACATAACATGGTATTCTGAAAATATCGTTCTGCTTTTGGAGCCCGACTTTGCGTTTTTCAGATGCAGGCCTATTACACAGAGATGAATCCATGTTACCTAGAATGAGTTCAAACCGGTATGGGCACTGTGATTCCCATTATATTGTTCTACCTACTAATGGACAGTTAAGTTATATCCAGACCTCACCCCCTCCCCCATTAAGTAAAACCCCTGTGGGGAGACATGTAGATACCTTTGTGAACATATTGATAATTTTTCATGGCAGTGTTCTCCAAAAACCAGTTAGTAAAATCAATTTATTCCTTTGCAGCCTGAAATTACCTTCATTCCTGTTTACTGGTATAAGAACCGCAGTATATCAGCAACTATTCTCCAGTAGTAGTTCAGGCAGAAGTCATTCTAGATACCAATCAGTGCGGGATCCTCCATGTATTTTACACAGCCCATGGCAGGGGACATCCGTCCACTCGTTTAGAGCAACTGATGTTTTATGCTGGCAATTTAGGTTTATTTAAAGGACTGATTTGAAAACAGGTGAGACAGACTGAATAGAATTATTATGTATGTTGGCTTTGTTTTTCTAGGCCTGAATTTTTCACATTTCAATTAATTGTAGGTCAAGTATCAGGCAGATTCTTCACTGGGCTTCAAATGTGATAAAGCTGCTTCTTACTTTTAAGAAGGCTGTTGCAATCCTGCATTTATTTTACTCCTCAGTGCATGTTTTACACACAAGCACACACACACACACACACACACACACACACACAAACACATAATCAGAGCACATTTAACACTCAAATAAAGCTTTAACTACTAAATCATAACTAGGGTATTTTTTTAATAAGTATTGTGTCTTGGTCTCTACTGGGGAAACATTGTTCAATGTGAGTTTTCTGGTTTGTTGTAGGGCAGTGAATGTTCACTTGTTGGCAATGATATAGAAATTGTTATTAAGAGTTTAAAAGTTTTTATAGTAGGTAGGCAGAGTCAGAGTATGGAATCTAAGAATAAGAAATTGGGGAATTTCCTCTTTGTTTCTTCATTTCAATCTCCTAATAATTCATATATATTTTCCTAAAGTCTCCCAGAAAACAAGGACTGAGTCAATCCACATATCAGTGAACCATAGTAGAATGCAATTCTGAATTTCATATAAACAGTCATAAAATCAAAAAGACAGGTGCTGGGGTTTTGGCTGAGCACTAGAGTGCTGGCTGTGCACTTTCAAAGATCTTGAGTTGGATCCCCAACACCATAGGTGAAAGGAATGAATGAACCAATGCATGAGTGTATGATGAATGAATTAAAGGTATAAGGAGGAGGAGGAAGAGGGGAGGAGGAGGAGAAATAAAAGAAGATGATGAGTAATTTGACAGAAGGGAAAAAGGGGAGCAGAGTGAGTTTAAAGTGTGATTTCCAATTCCCAAACGTTAAATTACAGCAGAAGGGATAGAGAGAGAAGATGGGAGGGCAGGAGAGGGGGGGTAGTAGAGGATAGAAAAGGTAACAGAATACAACAGTTACTAATATGGCATTTTGTAAAAATGTGGATGTGTAAACAATGTGATTGTGCAACCTGTATGTGGGGTAAAAATGGGAGTTCATAGCTCACTTGAATCTAATGTAGGAAATATGATATCTCAAGAGCTATGTAATGTTTTAAGCAACCAATATAAAAAAGAGGTCTTCATTTTTCTTTGTAGTTGAGATCTCCTGTTTCCGTGACATGTTTAGTTGTGTTCTCTCCTTTAGTCCTCCCATGCTCTAGTTATTCTGATATGGAAAAACTAGCTGATATGCCCAACCAGTCTGAAAATCAGTGACAATTTTTCATTAAGCCTAAAGTCACTTCACATTTGCTACAGTCATACTAAATACACTTCTTTGTTGGGAGTTTAAAATATATTTCCTTCAGCTAGATTACAAGTACCTAGAAATCCCATTCTTGTTTATGTAAGAGTGGCTTCATCAGATTAAATGCTGTACTCTGGAATAAAACAAAATAGGAATAATTTACTCATAAACTTCCTATGTAAACCATCTTTATTTACAAAATACTATCTTAAGAATTATAGTTTCATTGAGATTCAATTGGAGCCAAAGTATAGTCAATTACTGAAATAAAAGCAGTTACTTAAAAACTAAAAATGAGAGAAAGTCAAATTACATTTGAAGAGAGAGCAACAGTATGAGGTTTCTTGATTGGTTCTGGAAGTTGAGTAACAGGCTCATTTGCAGGTGGAAGGAACCCTTCAGGGAACTCACTTGTACATTCAGAATGCAGGTGTAGAGGGCTGAGTTCCAGCTCCTTTGAGGAAGATTGAGAGTAAAACCCTCTCCCTGCAAAGACACTTCGCATTGGAAATGGAGTGGGTGGCGGGCCAGGTGGAAAATAATCTCCAGGTTCCCATACAAGTTTCCTCGGAGAGGTGGAGGAAAAAAAAGGTCCTCTTCTCATGAACTGACTCCTTGGCTGGAAACAAGGCACCTCTTTGATTGCCAGCTTCAGTTCTTCCTCATTCACTTGAAAGAGTCTCCAGTTTGTTTTAGCTTCAGCTATCTGTGATCTGAGGGTTTCAGATTCACCTTGGAGGGACTGTATCCTTCTTGATAGATGCGCCATCGTTTCATCCTGTTGACCATGTTTAGCCTTCTGTGCTTTGAGCTCTTCTTCTAGAAAGAGCATTTCAACGCCATGGCTGGATTCGAACCAATGCAGCTTTTCGTAGGTTGCCTCCAGATGTTGTGCTTCCCTTGAACCCTTCTCAAACCTGCAATCCTTTAAAGATGAGGCTAAGCCTTCATGTTTTTTTTCAACAAGGCTCACTTTTTCAAGAAGTCCACACTTTTTTTCAATAAGTCCCGCAAGATTTAGAGCCAGCTTTTTTTCTCTTCCCACGTAAAGCCTGCTACTAACCGACTGAAAACATCTCCAGAAAAGTGAGAGAACAGCCAAAAATCTAAGAGCTGTACACATCACCAACTCCCAAGGAAAGCCAAAAGGAAGATGGCCTGGCTTCATGTCTTCGGACAATGCTGCCACAACCCTTGGTGCTTCTTCCAGAACCACTCACTAGTATGGCTGAGAGGCAGCCCTTGGCTCCTCCATCACACCAAGACGGCTTTGGCTCTTGCCACCACAACCACAGCCTGCCCAGGCAGGCCAACGCAGGCTGTGGACACTCAGGTGTTTGGTCAGGAACTCCAACCTGCACCAGGCAACGGAGCAGACCACTGCGATCCCTTTCAGGGTGTGAGCGTATGGCGGGTGGTGGGCGTATGGCGGTGGGAGCCATGATCAAGGGCTCCCAGGAGCCTTGTTGTGCTCAACTGCCCATCAGGGGAGTCTTGTCTCCTTCCCTACCCAGTGCATCCTCAAGTGCCACAGGTTCAGGTCCCTCCCACTCCAGCCAGAGAGAATTCCTCTCCATGCCACCCACCCCTTGATTTGGTTTAGGCCAGGCCAAGGCGGGGCTTAGTAGGAAGATTCCATCCAGTCATCATAACATTCAGTTTGTTGTCACTCAAATTCTAAAGCTGTCTAAACTGTTCAAACAGCTTTCATGGCCTATATTGGTCTTTGTGTCGCTTGCCTTTTGTTTTGTTTTATTTTATTTTATTTTTTGGTTTTTTTTGGCCTTTTGTTTTAGTGACTCAGTCCTTTCCCTGCCCTTGTACTCTCCCTATTTCCTCCTTCCTTGCTTTCTTCCTCCCTTCCTGCTTTTTCTCCTTTTCTTCTTCCTTCTTTTTACCTTCCTCCATCCCTCCAACTTTGCCTCCCTCCCTTCCATCTTTCTCTCTCCCTTCCGTCTTTTTTTTTTTTTCTTGCAAGTTATTGGGGTGAAAATCCATGGCAGGCCAGCCCCAAGCTAGGCAAGGTCACTGCCAGTGAGCTACAACATCCCCAGACCTGCTGCCACTTCCTACGCAAGTAATTTGAATTTTCTCTAAAGAGAAACTCTCACATTAGTCTACTTTCAAAGTAATTTCAGAAGAGTTGCCAACATGGGCACAAATCAGTTATGACAAGTCATTTTTGAAAAGCACGGCACAGCTAAGGTTCCTAAAAAGAAGGAGTTGAAAACTTTAGTTGGTTTTCATGTCAGCATTTCTAGACTAGTATTTGTTGAAAATTCTTGAAACTCTTCTTTCAGATGTTTTTTTTTTTTTTTGGACTTTTCATGGGCTTAAAAACATCTAAGGAAGCTGGCTGGTCCTTATAAATATATAGCCAAGAGAAGGATGGATATGACACTCTGAAATGGATGTAACTCCTGAACATTAATTATATTGTTGATGTTAAGACAAAGAGGTCATGGCTTGATGTACAAAAAGGACATCCCAACATATTGTTTTCCTCCCAAGTTAGCACTTGACTTGTTGATGAGTCACATATGAGGTTCGAAGGAGAAGATGCACAAGTAATCACTGGTTTTGTAAGCATGCAAGTTCCAAGCTCATAGGCCACCATGCATGATTAGACCTGTTGTTATTTACACTTACACGGCCAGAGCTGTATCACTGTTTAAAAGTTGCCAAATGACAGTCGCTTGTTTTCCTCTCCAGCACCTGTATCGAATGACCAGCTTTCAAGTGGACTTCCCTGAGCCATTTCAGTATCTGAACATGCGAGTCCAAAACACTTTAGTCCTACTACTAAGAAGGATACTCACTGTAACACTGTTTTCTGACCATTAAATGGACAATAAGATGACCCTGGTGTGCAAAGAACAGGACTCAGTGAAGATGTACTGCCTGCTGGTGCATGACACTTTTCTAGGTTTTACGGGCCATGTGGAGGAATCAGCCCAAACACCTTGAAATAGCACTCAATTCATAGTTTACTTAAGGACACATGTGGCTTAGGGAGAACTTCTTTCCTCTGAAAGTGTTTCTTCAAACGAGATGAGAGTCGAAAAGAAGGTATTAAGAACACTAAGTAAAATGGCTGTGCTTTGTGGAATTCGCAGGATTCATCAATACATGTAACAAAGTTTGTCACTGCCTTTGGACCTAACACGTATCAGTGTAGATGAACAGAGGCACAGTAAGAAAGATAGCTGGCATAAGACACCAAGGGGATGGGGCTAAGCTGCCTTACTAGGTTTACTTTTTTCACTCTGGTGGCACTTTCTGTTGTCTGTATGAACAGCGTTTCCAAGTACTTTCCAACTTAGCCGGCCTCTCTGTTATTCATACATTTGAACTACCAGGGAGAGATGGATCAGTTTACCACCTGTGAGGCCTTTTATTCCACATTTTCTGCCCATTGCATGCTTTTGTTTTTTTTTTCAGCTCTTCCTACAAGCCTTCCTAATCCTGATCTCTCCTTAGGCCTTATGATTTCTTTAAGTGTCCCCTTTCATGGAGTCATGTGTACAGATATTATACCTGGTTCTATTGAACTCTACTTAATTCTTTCTCACCTCTGTGCTCCTTTTACCAAGTCACTCCTCAACACTTACTGTAACCCTTTGAATTTTTTGTCCATTGTCCTTTAAAAAACTCTTTGAAAATTGAACCATTTCGCATGCAGATACAGTCTTCTTGATCTGCTATTAATCCCCCACTACTGACATTGTAAGTTATTGAAATGTGCACTTGCAGACCGTTTTCAGATTTTTGATTTCTGTATATCTATCTGTCTATCTATTTACAAACATAACATGGTATTCTGAAAATATCGTTCTGCTTTTGGAGCCCGACTTTGTGTTTTTCAGAAGCAGGCCTATTACACAGAGATGAATCCATGTTACCTAGATTGAGTTCAAACCGGTATGGGCACTGTGATTCCCATTATATTGTTCTACCTACTAATGGACAGTTAAGTTATATCCAGACCTCACCCCCTCCCCCATTAAGTAAAACCCCTGTGGAGAGACATGTAGATGCCTTTATGAACATATTGATAATTTTTCATGGCAGTGTTTTCCAAAAACCAGTTAGTAAAATCAATTTATTCCTTTGCAGCCTGAAATTACCTTCATTCCAGTTTACTGGTATAAGAACCGCAGTATATCAGCAACAATTCTCCAATAGTAGTTCAGGCAGAAGTCATTCTAGATACCAATCAGTGCGGGATCCACCATGTATTTTACACAGCCCATGGCAGGGGACATCTAATCAGGTGAGACAGACTGATTATATTTATTCTGTATGTTGGCTTTGTTTTTTTAGGCGTGAATTTTTCACATTTCAATTAATTGTAGGTCAAGTATCAGGCGGATTCTTCACTGGTCTTCAAATGTGATAAAGCTGCTTCTTATTTTTAAGAAGGCCGTTGCAATCCTGCATTTATTTTACACCTCAGTGCATGTTTTACACACAAGCTCACACCCCCACCCCTCATACACACACACATCAACAAACACAAACACATAATTAGAGCACATTTAACACTCAAATAAAGCTTTCACTACTAATTCATGACTAACGTATATTTTTTATAAGAATTGTGTCTTGGTCTCTACTGGGGAAACATTGTTCAATGTGCGTTCTCTGGTTTGTTGTAGGGCAGTGAATGTTCACTTGTTGGCAATGATATAGAAATGGGCAGTAAGAGTTTAAAAGTTTTTATAGTAGGTAGGCAGTGTCAGAGTATGGAATCTAAGAATAAGAAATTGGGGAATTTCCTCTTTGTTTCTTCATTTCAATCTCCTAATAATTCATATGTATTTTCCAAATGTCTCCGAGAAAACAAGGACTAGGTCAATCCACATATCCGTGAACCATACCAGAATGCAATTCTGAATTTCATATAAAGAGTCATAAAATCAAAAAGACAGGTGTTGGGGTTTTGGCTCAGCACTAGAGTGCTGGCTTCACACTTTCATAGGTCCTGAGTTGGATCCCCAACACCATATGTGAAAGGAATGAATGAACCAATGCATGAGTGTATGATGAATGAATTAAAGGTATAAGGAGGAGGAGGTAGAGGAGAAGGAGGAGGAGAAATAGAAGAAATGATGAGTAATTTGACAGAAGGGAAAAAGGGGAGCAGAGTGAGTTTAAAGTGTGGTTTCCAATTCCCAAACGTTAAATTACAGCAGAAGGGATAGAGAGAGAAGATGGGAGGGCAGGAGAGGGGGGAGAGTAGAGGATAGAAAAGGTAGCAGAATAGAACAGTTACTAATATGGCATTTTGTAAAAATGTGGATGTGTAAACAATGTGATTTGGCAATCTGTATATGGGGTAACAATGGGAGTTCATAATTCACTTGAATCTAATGTAGGAAATATGATATCTCAAGATCTATGTAATGTTTTCAGCAAGGAATATAAAAAAGAGGTCTTCATTTTTCTTTGTAGTTGAGATCTCCTGTTTCTGTGACATGTTTAGTTGTGTTCTCTCCTTTAGTCCTCCCATGCTCTAGTTATTCTGATATGGAAAAACTAGCTGATATGCCCAACCAGTCTGAAAATCAGTGACAATTTTTTATTAAGCCTAAAGTCACTTCACATTTGCTACAGTCATACTAAATACACTTCTTTGTTGAGAGTTTCAAATATATTTCCATCAGCTAGATTACAAGTACCTAGAACTCCCATTCTTGTTTATGTAATAGTGGCTTCATCAGATTAAATGCTGTACTCTGGAATAAAACAAAATAGGAATAATTTACTCATAAACTTCCTATGTAAACCATCTTTATTTACAAAATACTATCTTAAGAATTATAGTTTCATTGAGCTTCAATTGGAGCCAACGTATAGTCAATTACTGAAGTAAAAGCAGTTACTTAGAAACTAAAAATGAGAGAAAAGTCAAATTACATTTGAAGAGAGAGCAACAGTATGAGGTTTCTTGATTGGTTCTGGATGTTGAATAACAGGCTCATTTGCAGGTGGAAGGAACCCTTCAGGGAACTCACTTGTACTTTCAGAATGCGGGTGTAGAGGGCTGAATTTCAGCTCTTGGGGGAAGATTGAGAGGAAAACCCTCTCCCTGCATAGACACTTCGCATTGGAAATTGAGTGGGTGGCGGGCCAGGTGGAAAATAATCTCCAGGTTCCCATACAAGTTTCCTCGGAGAGGTGGAGGAAAAAAAGGTCCTCTTCTCATGAACTGACTCCTTGGGTCAACTGGAAACAAGGCAGCTCTGACTGGAGGGAAAGGTGCCAACACAGAGCCAGAGCCGGTTGCTTGGTTTTCAGCATGGAGAGGTGAATCAGGCACATCAGAGTCCCCGAGATCTACTGTGGTCTTTTTTCTACTGGATTGCCTTTGTAAAGATTATAGGTCCATCCCGTTTATCCAAAGGAGGCATATTAGGAATTCTGTGTTCTGCTGGTCCTGATGGTCTACCACAATTTGAGTAAAACCTATCTTGCCTTTGTAGAGAAAGACGTGGATGAGAAGAATATGGTTGGCCTGGCGGAGGGATCATCAGCCTGCTGGCCTGTTCCCCTGGAGGAGAGAGGGGCCCAGTCTGAGAAGGTGCTCTCTGAAAATCAGTGAACTTATGACAGCTGGATTCTCTTCCTTTACTGCTAGTCGCATGGTCCAGAGGATTCTCCAGGGCCCGTTGACCCTCTTCCTCCTCCCACTGGAGTGAAAGGTGAGAGTGTGAGTGGACCACTCTTTTCAAAATGAGGAGGTCTCCTTTCAGATGAAGGCTGACCTATTGGTGAGGGCCCATTTGGAGAAGGCTTTCTGCCCATTGCTGAGTTGGAAACATCCAATGCATCATAGGGATCTTTTTCTACAAGTTCAAATCTAAGCTCCTTCTCAGTTAATTTTTGTCTGTTGCACACATTTTGTTTCCTGAAATAACTGAGGTTTCTTTCAGCAATCTGAGCTGCCAACTCACTAGCATGTGCTTCTTTCTCAGAGGAAATAATCTTCCCCAGACAGGAATGAATGGTTCTCTGCAATTCTTCTTCAAGATATTGGGCTGTCTTTCTGTAGGTCTCCAGCTCTTCCATTGTATGGCTCAACATTTCTTTGACTTTGGAAAGTTTCTCCTCTTGCTCCACCCGGTAGTTTTTCTCCACTCTTAATTTCCTGTGCAGTTTCCTCATATATTATTGATAGCGTTCCATCATGACTTTAAAGTTCTTCTGTAGGGTCTCATTCTCACTTTGCAGCTGTGCATTTTCTGACTGCAAGGATGCCTGTTCAGTCTGCAGTCTTTTAAGGTGTTCTGTAAGGTCTTCCGTGGTTTTCTCTACTTCAGATGAGAAAGTACATTTTTGATTTCTTCCTCCTTCCAGGATTTCTAAGGAGGCCTTTAGCTTAGCACCATAAGCCAGGTTCCTCAAAGCTCCTTTGGACTCATCCTCCATGTGAGCACCAATTTCTGGTTCATTCGTCCTTCCCAATTCCAGGTGACCACCATCCCTTTGGGCTCCCAGGCTTGGAGAAGACCTATCCTTCATCTTCAGCAAGCATTCACTCAGAGACTCCATGTGATTTTCTGTGTCCCTTAGAACTTGTTCTTCAGCTACTTTAGAGACCTCTAATGTGATTTTTGCTTTATATTGGACACCTCCTTGTTCCCTCTGTGCTTCAGCTTCTCCTTGTATTGTTGGTCTCTGCGTTTGCGGAAGTTGGGATCCTTCTTTCAAAACCTCTTTGATTGCCAGCTTCAGTTCTTCCTCATTCACTTGAAAGACTCTAAAGTTTGTTTTATCTTCAGCTATTTGTGATCTGAGGGTTTCAGATTCACCTTGGAGGGACTGTATCCTTCTTGATAGATGCGCCATCATTTCATCCTGTTGACCATGTTTAGCCTTCTGTGCTTTGAGTCTTCTTCTAGAAAGAGCATTTCAACGCCATGGCTGGATTCGGACCAATGCAGCTTTTCGTAGGTTGCCTCCAGATGTTGTGCTTCCCTTGAACCCTTCTCAAACCTGCAATCCTTTAAAGATGAGGCTAAGCCTTCATTTTTTTTTCAACAAGGCTCACTTTTTCAAGAAGTCCACACTTTTTTTCAAGAAGTCCCGCAAGATTTAGAGCCAGATTTTTTTCTCTTCCCACGTAAAGCCTGCTACTAAACGACTGAAAACATCTCCAGAAAAGTGAGAGAACAGCCAAAAATCTAAGAGCTGTACACATCACCAACTCCCAAGGAAAGCCATAAGGAAGATGGCCTGGCTTCATGTCTTCGGACAATGCTGCCACAACCCTTGGTGCTTCTTCCAGAACCACTCACTAGTATGGCTGAGAGGCAGCCCTTGGCTCCTCCATCACACCAAGACGGCTTTGGCTCTTGCCACCACAACCACAGCCTGCCCAGGCAGGCCAACACAGGCTGTGGACACTCAGGTGTTTGGTCAGGAACTCCAACCTGCACCAGGCAACGGAGCAGACCACTGCGATCCCATTCAGGGTGTGAGCGTATGGCGGGTGGTGGGCGCATGGCGGTGGGAGCCATGATCAAGGGCTCCCAGGAGCCTTGTTGTGCTCAACTGCCCATCAGGGGAGTCTTGTCCCCTTCCCTACCCAGTGCATCCTCAAGTGCCACAGGTTTAGGTCCCTCCCACTCCAGCCAGAGAGAATTCCTCTCCATGCCCCCCACCCCTTAATTTGGTTTAGGCAAGGCCAAGGTGGCGCTTAGAAGGAAGATTCCATCCAGTCATCATAACATTCAGTTTGTTGTCACTCAAATTCTAAAGCTGTCTAAACTGTTCAAACAGCTTTCATGGCCTATATTGGTCGTTGTGTCGCTTGCCTTTTGTTTTATTTTATTTTATTTTATTTTTTGTTTTTTTTTTGGCCTTTTGTTTTAGTGACTCAGTCCTTTCCCTGCCCTTGTACTCTCCCTATTTCCTCCTTCCTTGCTTTCTTCCTCCCTTCCTGGTTTTTCTCCTTTTCTTCTTCCTTTTTTTCTACCTCCCTCCATCCCTCAAACTTTACCTCCCTCCCTTCCAACTTTCTCTCTCCCTTCTGTCTTTTTTTTTTCTTGCAAGTGTTTGGGGTGAAAATCCTTGGCATTGCAGCCCCAAGCTAGGCAAGGTCACTGCCAGTGAGCTACAACATCCGCAGACCTGCCTCCACTTCCTATGCAAGTAATTTGAATTTTCTCTAAAGAGAAACTCTCACATTAGTCTACTTTCAAAGTAATTTCAGAAGAGTTGCCAACATGGGCACAAATCAGTTATGACAAGTCATTTTTGAAAAGCACGGCACAGCTAAGTTTCCTAAAAAGAAGGAGTTGAAAACTTTAGTTGGTTTTCATGTCAGCATTTCTAGACTAGTATTTGTTGAAAATTCTTGAAACTCTTCTTTCAGATTTTTTTTTTTTTTGGACTTCTCATGGGCTTAAAAAACATCTAAGGAAGCTGGCTGGTCCTTATAAATATATAGCCAAGAGAAGGATGGATATGACACTCTGAAATGGATGTAACTCCTGAACATGAATTATATTGTTGATGTTAAGACAAAGAGGTCATGGCTTGATGTACAAAAAGGACATCCCAACATATTGTTTTCCTCCCAAGTTAGCACTTGACTTGTTGATGAGTCACATATGAGGTTCGAAGGAGAAGATGCACAAGTAATCACTGGTTTTGTAAGCATGCAAGTTCCAAGCTCATAGGCCACCATGCATGATTAGACCTGTTGTTATTTACACTTACACGGCCAGAGCTGTATCACTGTTTAAAAGTTGCCAAATGAGAGTCGCTTGTTTTCCTCTCCAGGACCTGTATCGAATGACCAGCTTTCAAGTGGACTTCCCTGAGCCTTTTCAGTATGTGAACATGCGAGTCCAAAACACTTTAGTCCTACTACTAAGAAGGATACTCACTGTAACACTGTTTTCTGACCATTAAATGGACAATAAGATGACCCTGGTGTGCAAAGAACAGGACTCAGTGAAGATGTACTGCCTGCTGGTGCATGACACTTTTCTAGGTTTTACGGGCCATGTGGAGGAATCAGCCCAAACACCTTGAAATAGCACTCAATTCATAGTTTACTTAAGGACACATGTGGCTTAGGGAGAACTTCTTTCCTCTGAAAGTGTTTCTTCAAACGAGATGAGAGTCGAAAAGAAGGTATTGAGAACACTAAGTAAAATGGCTGTGCTTTGTGGAATTGGCAGGATTCATCAATACATGTAACAATGTTTGTCACTGCCTTTGGACCTAACACGTATCAGTGTAGATGAACAGAGGCACAGTAAGAAAGATAGCTGGCATAAGACACCAAGGGGATGGGGCTAAGCTGCCTTACTAGGTTTACTTTTTTCACTCTGGTGGCACTTTCTGTTGTCTGTATGAACAGAGTTTCCAAGTACTTTCCCACTTAGCCGGCCTCTCTGTTATTCATACAGTTGAACTACCAGGGAGAGATGGATCAGTTTACCACCTGTGAGGCCTTTTATTCCACATTTTCTGCCCATTGCATGCTTTTGTTTTTTTTAAGCTCTTCCTACAAGCCCCCCTAATCCTGATCTCTCCTTAGGCCTTATGATTTCTTTAAGTGTCCCCTTTCATGGAGTCATGTGTACAGATATTATACCTGGTTCTATTGAACTCTACTTAATTCTTTCTCACCTCTGTGCTCCTTTTACCAAGTCACTCCTCAACACTTACTGTAACCCTTTGAATTTTTTGTCCATTGTCCTTTAAAAAACTCTTTGAAAATTGAACCATTTCGCATGCAGATACAGTCTTCTTGATCTGCTATTAATCCCCCACTACTGACATTGTAAGTTATTGAAATGTGCACTTGCAGACCGTTTTCAGATTTTTGATTTCTGTATATCTATCTGTCTATCTATTTATGAACATAACATGGTGTTCTGAAAATATCGTTCTGCTTTTGGAGCCCGACTTTGTGTTTTTCAGAAGCAGGCCTATTACACAGAGATGAATCCATGTTACCTAGATTGAGTTCAAACCGGTATGGGCACTGTGATTCCCATTATATTGTTCTACCTACTAATGGACAGTTAAGTTATATCCAGACCTCATCCCCTCCCCCATTAAGTAAAACCCCTGTGGAGAGACATGTAGATGCCTTTATGAACATATTGATAATTTTTCATGGCAGTGTTTTCCAAAAACCAGTTAGTAAAATCAATTTATTCCTTTGCAGCCTGAAATTACCTTCATTCCAGTTTACTGGCATAAGAACCGCAGTATATCAGCAACTATTCTCCAGTAGTAGTTCAGGCAGAAGTCATTCTAGATACCAATCAGTGCGGGATCCTCCATGTATTTTACACAGCCCATGGCAGGGGACATCCGTCCACTCGTTTAGAGCAACTGATGTTTTATGCTGGCAATTTAGGTTTATTTAAAGGACTGATTTGAAAACAGGTAAGACAGACTGATTAGATTTATTATGTATGTTGGCTTTGTTTTTCTAGGCCTGAATTTTTCATTGCAATTAATTGTAGGTCAAGTATCAGGCAGATTCTTCACTGGGCTTCAAATGTGATAAAGCTGCTTCTTACTTTTAAGAAGGCTGTTGCAATCCTGCATTTACTTTACTCCTCAATGCATGTTTTACACACAAGCACACACACACACACACACACACACACACACACACACAAACACATAATTAGAGCACATTTAACACTCAAATAAAGCTTTAACTACTAAATCATCACTAGGGTATTTTTTTAATAAGTATTGTGTCTTGGTCTCTACTGGGGAAACATTGTTCAATGTGAGTTTTCTGGTTTGTTGTAGGGCAGTGAGTGTTCACTTGTTGGCAATGATATAGAAATGGGGATTAAGAGTTTAAAAGTTTTTATAGTAGGTAGGCAGAGTCAGAGTATGGAATCTAAGAATAAGAAATTGGGGAATTTCCTCTTTGTTTCTTCATTTCAATCTAATAATAATTCATATATATTTTCCTAAAGTCTCCCAGAAAACAAGGACTGAGTCAATCCACATATCAGTGAACCATAGCAGAATGCAATTCTGAATTTCATGTAAACAGTCATAAAATCAAAAAGACAGGTGCTGGGGTTATGGCTGAGCACTAGAGTGCTGGCTGTGCACTTTCAAAGATCTTGAGTTGGATCCCCAACACCATTTGTGAAAAGAATGAATGAACCAATGCCTGAGTGTATGATGAATGAATTAAGGGTATAAGGAGGAGGAGGAAGAGGAGGAGGAGGAGGAGAAATAGAAGAAGATGATGAGTAATATGACAGAAGGGAAAAAGGGGAGCAGAGTGAGTTTAAAATGTGATTTCCAATTCCCAAACGTTAAATTACAGCAGATGGGATAGAGAGAGAAGATGGGAGGGCAGGAGAGGGGGGGTAGTAGAGGATAGAAAAGGTAACAGAATACAACAGTTACTAATATGGCATTTTGTAAAAATGCGGATGTGTAAACAATGTGATTGTGCAACCTGTATGTGGGGTAAAAATGGGAGTTCATAGCTCACTTGAATCTAATGTAGGAAATATGATATCTTAAGAGCTATGTAATGTTTTAAGCAACCAATATAAAAAAAAGGTCTTCATTTTTCTTTGTA
Source organism: Callospermophilus lateralis (assembly GCF_048772815.1). Taxonomy (NCBI): domain Eukaryota; kingdom Metazoa; phylum Chordata; class Mammalia; order Rodentia; family Sciuridae; genus Callospermophilus; species Callospermophilus lateralis. The sequence continues at coordinate 1,572,895 of NW_027512821.1, forward strand.
GTTGAGATCTCCTGTTTCCGTGACATGTTTAGTTGTGTTCTCTCCTTTAGTCCTCCCATGCTCTAGTTATTCTGATATGGAAAAACTAGCTGATATGCCCAACCAGTCTGAAAATCAGTGACAATTTTTCATTAAGCCTAAAGTCACTTCACATTTGCTGCAGTCATACTAAATACACTTCTTTGTTGGGAGTTTTAAATATATTTCCTTCAGCTAGATTACAAGTACCTAGAAATCCCATTCTTGTTTATGTAATAGTGGCTTCATCAGATTAAATGCTGTACTCTGCAATAAAACCAAATAGGAATAATTTACTCATAAACTTCCTATGTAAACCATCTTTATTTACAAAATACTATCTTAAGAATTATAGTTTCATTGAGATTCAATTGGAGCCAAAGTATAGTCAACTACTGAAATAAAAGCAGTTACTTAAAAAATAAAAATGAGAGAAAAGTCAAATTACATTTGAAGAGAGAGCAACAGTATGAGGTTTCTTGATTGGTTCTGGATGTTGAGTAACAGGCTCATTTGCAGATGGAAGGAACCCTTCAGGGAACTCACTTGTACTTTCAGAATGCAGGTGTAGAGGGCTGAGTTCCAGCTCTTGTGGGGAAGATTGAGAGGAAAACGCTCTCCCTGCAAAGACACTTCGCATTGGAAATGGAGTGGGTGGCGGGCCATGTGAAAATAATCTCCAGGTTCCCATAAAAGTTTCCTCGGAGAGGTGGAGGAAAAAAAAGGTCCTCTTCTCATGAACTGACTCCTTGGGTCAACTGGAAACAAGGCACCTCTTTGATTGCCAGCTTCAGTTCTTCCTCATTCACTTGAAAGAGTCTCCAGTTTGTTTTAGCTTCAGCTATCTGTGATCTGAGGGTTTCAGATTCACCTTGGAGGGACTGTATCCTTCTTGATAGATGCGCCATCGTTTCATCCTGTTGACCATGTTTAGCCTTCTGTGCTTTGAGCTCTTCTTCTAGAAAGAGCATTTCAACGCCAGGGCTGGATTCGGACCAATGCAGCTTTTCGTAGGTTGCCTCCAGATGTTGTGCTTCCCTTGAACCCTTCTCAAACCTGCAATCCTTTAAAGATGAGGCTAAGTCTTCATGTTTTTTTTCAACAAGGCTCACTTTTTCAAGAAGTCCACACTTTTTTCAATAAGTCCCGCAAGATTTAGAGCCAGCTTTTTTTCTCTTCCCACGTAAAGCCTGCTACTAACCGACTGAAAACATCTCCAGAAAAGTGAGAGAACAGCCAAAAATCTAAGAGCTGTACACATCACCAACTCCCAAGGAAAGCCATAAGGAAGATGGCCTGGCTTCATGTCTTCGGACAATGCTGCCACAACCCTTGGTGCTTCTTCCAGAACCACTCACTAGTATGGCTGAGAGGCAGCCCTTGGCTCCTCCATCACACCAAGACGGCTTTGGCTCTTGCCAAAACAACCACAGCCTGCCCAGGCAGGCCAACGCAGGCTGTGGACACTCAGGTGTTTGGTCAGGAACTCCAACCTGCACCAGGCAACGGAGCAGACCACTGCGATCCCCTTCAGGGTGTGAGCGTATGGCGGGTGGTGGGCGTATGGCGGTGGGAGCCATGATCAAGTTCTCCCAGGAGCCTTGTTGTGCTCAACTGCCCATCAGGGGAGTCTTGTCCCCTTCCCTACCCAGTGCATCCTCAAGTGCCACAGGTTCAGGTCCCTCCCACTCCAGCCAGAGAGAATTCCTCTCCATGCCACCCACCCCTTGATTTGGTTTAGGCCAGGCCAAGGCGGGGCTTAGTAGGAAGATTCCATCCAGTCATCATAACATTCAGTTTGTTGTCACTCAAATTCTAAAGCTGTCTAAACTGTTCAAACAGCTTTCATGGCCTATATTGGTCTTTGTGTCGCTTGCCTTTTGTTTTATTTTATTTTATTTTATTTTTTGGTTTTTTTTGGCCTTTTGTTTTAGTGACTCAGTCCTTTCCCTGCCCTTGTACTCTCCCTATTTTTCCTTCCTTGCTTTCTTCCTCCCTTCCTGCTTTTTCTCCTTTTCTTCTTCCTTCTTTTCTACCTCCCTCCATCCCTCCAACTTTGCCTCCCTCCCTTCCAACTTTCTCTCTCCCTTCCGTCTTTTTTTTTTTCTTGCAAGTGTTTGGGGTGAAAATACATGTCAGGCCAGCCCCAAGCTAGGCAAGGTCACTGCCAGTGAGCTACAACATCCCCAGACCTGCTGCCACTTCCTACGCAAGTAATTTGAATTTTCTCTAAAGAGAAACTCTCACATTAGTCTACTTTCAAAGTAATTTCAGAAGAGTTGCCAACATGGGCACAAATCAGTTATGACAAGTCATTTTTGAAAAGCACGGCACAGCTAAGGTTCCTAAAAAGAAGAAGTTGAAAACTTTAGTTGGTTTTCATGTCAGCATTTTCAGACTAGTATTTGTTGAAAATTCTTGAAACTCTTCTTTCAGATGTTTTTTTTTGGACTTTTCATGGGCTTAAAAACATCTAAGGAAGCTGGCTGGTCCTTATAAATATATAGCCAAGAGAAGGATGGATATGACACTCTGAAATGGATGTAACTCCTGAACATGAATTATATTGTTGATGTTAAGACAAAGAGGTCATGGCTTGATGTACAAAAAGGACATCCCAACATATTGTTTTCGTCCCAAGTTAGCACTTGACTTGTTGATGAGTCACATATGAGGTTCGAAGGAGAAGATGCACAAGTAATCACTGGTTTTGTAAGCATGCAAGTTCCAAGCTCATAGGCTACCATGCATGACTAGACCTGTTGTTATTTACACTTACACGGCCAGAGCTGTATCACTGTTTAAAAGTTGCCAAATGACAGTCGCTTGTTTTCCTCTCCAGCACCTGTATCGAATGACCAGCTTTCAAGTGAACTTCCCTGAGCCTTTTCAGTATGTGAACATGCGAGTCCAAAACACTTTAGTCCTACTACTAAGAAGGATACTCACTGTAACACTGTTTTTCTGACCATTAAATGGACAATAAGATGACCCTGGTGTGCAAAGAACAGGACTCAGTGAAGATGTACTGCCTGCTGGTGCATGACACTTTTCTAGGTTTTACGGGCCATGTGGAGGAATCAGCCCAAACACCTTGAAATAGCACTCAATTCATAGTTTACTTAAGGACACATGTGGCTTAGGGAGAACTTCTTTCCTCTGAAAGTGTTTCTTCAAACGAGATGAGAGTCGTAAAGAAGGTATTGAGAACACTAAGTAAAATGGCTGTGCTTTGTGGAATTGGCAGGATTCATCAATACATGTAACAATGTTTGTCACTGCCTTTGGACCTAACACGTATCAGTGTAGATGAACAGAGGCACAGTAAGAAAGATAGCTGGCATAAGACACCAAGGGGATGGGGCTAAGCTGCCTTACTAGGTTTACTTTTTTCACTCTGGTGGTACTTTCTGTTGTCTGTATGAACAGAGTTTCCAAGTACTTTCCCAGTTAGCCGGCCTCTCTGTTATTCATACAGTTGAACTACCAGGGAGAGATGGATCAGTTTACCACCTGTGAGGCCTTTTATTCCACATTTTCTTCCCATTGCATGCTTTTTTTTTTTTTTCAGCTCTTCCTACAAGCCTTCCTAATCCTGATCTCTCCTTAGGCCTTATGATTTCTTTAAGTGTCCCCTTTCATGGAGTCATGTGTACAGATATTATACCTGGTTCTATTGAAGTCTACTTAATTCTTTCTCACCTCTGTGCTCCTTTTACCAAGTCACTCCTCAACACTTACTGTAACCCTTTGAATTTTTTGTCCATTGTCCTTTAAAAAACTCTTTGAAAATTGAACCATTTCGCATGCAGATACAGTCTTCTTGATCTGCTATTAATCCCCCACTAGTGACATTGTAAGTTATTGAAATGTGCACTTGCAGACCGTTTTCAGATTTTTTGATTTCTGTATATCTATCTGTCTATCTATTTACAAACATAACATGGTATTCTGAAAATATCGTTCTGCTTTTGGAGCCCGACTTTGTGGTTTTCAGATGCAGTCCTATTACACAGATATGTATCCATGTTACCTAGATTGAGTTCAAACCGGTATGGGCACTGTGATTCCCATTATATTGTTCTACCTACTAATGGACAGTTAAGTTATATCCAGACCTCACCCCCTCCCCCATTAAGTAAAACCCCTGTGGAGAGACATGTAGATGCCTTTATGAACATATTGATAATTTTTCATGGCAGTGTTTTCCAAAAACCAGTTAGTAAAATCAATTTATTCCTTTGCAGCCTGAAATTACCTTCATTCCAGTTTACTGGTATAAGAACCGCAGTATATCAGCAACTATTCTCCAGTAGTAGTTCAGGCAGAAGTCATTCTAGATACCAATCAGTGCGGGATCCTCCATGTATTTTACACAGCCCATGGCAGGGGACATCCGTCCACTCGTTTAGAGCAACTGATGTTTTATGCTGGCAATTTAGGTTTATTTAAAGGACTGATTTGAAAACAGGTGAGACAGACTGATTAGATTTATTATGTATGTTGGCTTTGTTTTTCTAGGCCTGAATTTTTCACATTTCAATTAATTGTAGGTCAAGTATCAGGCAGATTCTTCACTGGGCTTCAAATGTGATAAAGCTTCTTCTTACTTTTAAGAAGGCTGTTGCAATCCTGCATTTATTTCACTCCTCAGTGCATGTTTTACACACAAGCACAGACACACACACACACACACACACACACACACACACATAATTAGAGCACATTTAACACTCAAATAAAGCTTTAACTCCTAAATCATAACTAGGGTATTTTTTAATAAGTATTGTGTCTTGGTCTCTACTGGGGAAACATTGTTCAATGTGAGTTTTCTGGTTTGTTGTAGGGCAGTGAGTGTTCACTTGTTGGCAATGATATAGAAATGGGGATTAAGAGTTTAAAAGTTTTTATAGTAGGTAGGCAGAGTCAGAGTATGGAATCTAAGAATAAGAAATTGGGGAATTTCCTCTTTGTTTCTTCATTTCAATCTCCTAATAATTCATATATATTTCCCTAAAGTCACCCAGAAAACAAGGACTGAGTCAATCCACATATCAGTGAACCATAGCAGAATGCAATTCTGAATTTCATGTAAACAGTCATAAAATCAAAAAGACAGGTGCTGGGGTTTTGGCTGAGCACTAGAGTGCTGGCTGTGCACTTTCAAAGATCTTGAGTTGGATCCCCAACACCATAGGGGAAAGGAATGAATGAACCAATGCCTGAGTCTATGATGAATGAATTAAAGGTATAAGGAGGAGGAGGAAGAGGAGGAGGAGGAGGAGAAATAGAAGAAGATGATGAGTAATTTGACAGAAGGGAAAAAGGGGAGCAGAGTGAGTTTAAAGTGTGATTTCCAATTCCCAAACGTTAAATTACAGCAGATGGGATAGAGAGAGAAGATGGGAGGGCAGGAGAGGGGGGGTAGTAGAGGATAGAAAAGGTAACAGAATACAACAGTTACTAATATGGCATTTTGTAAAAATGTGGATGTGTAAACAATGTGATTGTGCAACCTGTATGTGGGGTAAAAATGGGAGTTCATAGCTCACTTGAATCTAATGTAGGAAATATGATATCTCAAGAGCTATGTAATGTTTTAAGCAACCAATATAAAAAAGAGGTCTTCATTTTTCTTTGTAGATGAGAGCTCCTGTTTCCGTGACATGTTTAGTTGTATTCTCTCCTTTAGTCCTCCCATGCTCTAGTTATTCTGATATGGAAAAACTAGCTGATATGCCCAACCAGTCTGAAAATATGTGACAATTTTTCATTAAGCCTAAAGTCACTTCACATTTGCTGCAGTCATACTAAATACACTTCTTTGTTGGGAGTTTCAAATATATTTCCTTCAGCTAGATTACAAGTACCTAGAACTCCCATTCTTGTTTATGTAATAGTGGCTTCATCAGATTAAATGCTGTACTCTGGAATAAAACCAAATAGGAATAATTTACTCATAAACTTCCTATGTAAACCATCTTTATTTACAAAATACTATCTTAAGAATTATAGTTTCATTAAGATTCAATTGGAGCCAAAGTATAGTCAATTACTGAAATAAAAGCAGTTACTTAAAAACTAAAAATGAGATAAAAGTCAAATTACATTTGAAGAGAGAGCAACAGTATGAGGTTTCTTGATTGGTTCTGGATGTTGAGTAACAGGCTCATTTGCAGGTGGAAGGAACCCTTCAGGGAACTCACTTGTACTTTCAGAATGCAGGTGTAGAGGGCTGAATTCCAGCTCTTGTGGGGAAGATTGAGAGGAAAACCCTCTCCCTGCAAAGACACTTCGCATTGGAAATGGAGTCGGTGGCCGGCCAGGTGGAAAATAATCTCCAGGTTCCCATACAAGTTTCCTCGGAGAGGTGGAGGAAAAAAAAGGTCCTCTTCTCATGAACTGACTCCTTGGGTCAACTGGAAACAAGGCACCTCTTTGATTGCCAGCTTCAGTTCTTCCTCATTCACTTGAAAGAGTCTCCAGTTTGTTTTAGCTTCAGCTATTTGTGATCTGAGGGTTTCAGATTCACCTTGGAGGGACTTTGTCCTTCTTGATAGATGCACCATCGTTTCATCCTGTTGACCATGTTTAGCCTTCTGTGCTTTGAGCTCTTCTTCTAAAAAGAGCATTTCAACGCCATGGCTGGATTCGGACCAATGCAGCTTTTCGTAGGTTGCCTCCAGATGTTGTGCTTCCCTTGAACCCTTCTCAAACCTGCAATCCTTTAAAGATGAGGCTAAGCCTTCATGTTTTTTTTCAACAAGGCTCACTTTTTCAAGAAGTCCACACTTTTTTTCAATAAGTCCCGCAAGATTTAGAGCCAGCTTTTTTTCTCTTCCCACGTAAAGCCTGCTACTAACCGACTGAAAACATCTCCAGAAAAGTGATAGAGCAGCCAAAAATCTAAGAGCTGTACACATCACCAACTCCCAAGGAAAGCCTTAAGGAAGATGGCCTGGCTTCATGTCTTCGGACAATGCTGCCACAACCCTTGGTGTTCTTCCAGAGCACTCACTAGTATGGCTGAGAGGCAGCCCTTGGCTCCTCCATCACACCAAGACGGCTTTGGCTCTTGCCACCACAACCACAGCCTGCCCAGGCAGGCCAACGCAGGCAGTGGACACTCAGGTGTTTGGTTAGGAACTCCAACCTGCACCAGGCAACGGAGCAGACCACTGCGATAACCTTCAGGGTGTGAGCGTATGGTGGGTGGTGGGCGTATGGCGGTGGGAGCCATGGTCAAGGGCTCCCAGGAGCCTTGTTGTGCTCAACTGCCCATCAGGGGAGTCTTGTCCCCTTCCCTACCCAGTGCATCCTCAAGTGCCACAGGTTCATGTCCCTCCCACTCCAGCCAGAGAGAATTCCTCTCCATGCCACCCACCCCTTGATTTGGTTTAGGCCAGGCCAAGGCGGGGCTTAGTAGGAAGATTCCATCCAGTCATCATAACATTCAGTTTGTTGTCACTCAAATTCTAAAGCTGTCTAAACTGTTCAAACAGCTTTCATGGCCTATATTGGTCTTTGTGTCGCTTGCCTTTTGTTTTATTTTATTTTATTTTTTGGTTTTTTTTGGCGTTTTGTTTTAGTGACTCAGTCCTTTCCCTGCCCTTGTACTCTCCCTATTTCCTCCTTCCTTGCTTTGTTCCTCCCTTCATGGTTTTTCTCCTTTTCTTCTTCCTTCTTTTCTACCTAACTCCATCCTTCCAACTTTGCCTCCCTCCCTTCCAACGTTCTATCTCCCTTCCGTCTTTTTTTTGTTTTTCTTGCAAGTGTTTGGGGTGAAAATCCTTGGCATTCCAGCCGCAAGCTAGGCAAGGTCACTGCCAGTGAGCTACAACATCCGCAGACCTGCTGCCACTTCCTACGTAAGTAATTTGAATTTTCTCTAAAGAGAAACTCTCACATTCGTCTACTTTTAAAGTAATTTCAGAAGAGTTGCCAACATGGGCACAAATCAGTTATGACAAGTCATTTTTGAAAAGCACGGCACAGCTAAGGTTCCTACAAAGAAGGAGTTGAAAAATTAGTTGGTTTTCATGTCAGCATTTCCAGACTAGTATTTGTTGAAAATTCTTGAAACTCTTCTTTCAGATGTTTTTTTTTTTTTGGACTTTTCATGGGCTTAAAAACATCTAAGGAAGCTGGCTGGTCCTTATAAATATATAGCCAAGAGAAGGATGGATATGACACTCTGAAATGGATGTAACTCCTGAACATGAATTATATTGTTGATGTTAAGACAAAGAGGTCATGGCTTGATGTACAAAAAGGACATCCCAACATATTGTTTTCCTCTCAAGTTAGCACTTGACTTGTTGATGAGTCACATATATATGAGGTTCGAAGGAGAAGATGCACAAGTAATCACTGGTTTTGTAAGCATGCAAGTTCCAAGCTCATAGACCACCATGCATGATTAGACCTGTTGTTCTTTACACTTACACGGCCAGAGCTGTATCACTGTTTAAAAGTTGCCAAATGACAGTCACTTGTTTTCCTCTCCAGCACCTGTATCGAATGACCAGCTTTCAAGTGGACTTCCCTGAGCCTTTTCAGTATCCGAACATGCGAGTCCAAAACACTTTAGTCCTACTACTAAGAAGGATACTCACTGTAACACTGTTTTTCTGACCATTAAATGGACAATAAGAAGACCCTGGTGTGCAAAGAACAGGACTCAGTGAAGATGTACTGCCTGCTGGTGCATGACACTTTTCTAGGTTTTACGGGCCATGTGGAGGAATCAGCCCAAACACCTTGAAATAGCACTCAATTCATAGTTTACTTAAGAACACATGTGGCTTAGGGAGAACTTCTTTCCTCTGAAAGTGTTTCTTCAAACGAGATGAGAGTCGAAAAGAAGGTATTGAGAACACTAAGTAAAATGGCTGTGCTTTGTGGAATTGGCAGGATTCATCAATACATGTAACAATGTTTGTCACTGCCTTTGGACTTAACACGTATCAGTGTAGATGAACAGAGGCACAGTAAGAAAGATAGCTGGCATAAGACACCAAGGGGATGGGGCTAAGCTGCCTTACTAGGTTTACTTTTTTCACTCTGGTGGCACTTTCTGTTGTCTGTATGAACAGAGTTTCCAAGTACTTTCCCACTTAGCCGGCCTCTCTGTTATTCATACAGTTGAACTACCAGGGAGAGATGGATCAGTTTACCACCTGTGAGGCCTTTTATTCCACATTTTCTGCCCATTGCATGCTTTTGTTTTTTTTCAGCTCTTCCTACAAGCCCCCCTAATCCTGATCTCTCCTTAGGCCTTATGATTTCTATAAGTGTCCCCTTTCATGGAGTCATGTGTACAGATATTATACCTGGTTCTATTGAACTCTACTTAATTCTTTCTCACCTCTGTGCTCCTTTTACCAAGTCACTCCTCAACACTTACTGTAACCCTTTGAATTTTTTGTCCATTGTCCTTTAAAAAACTCTTTGAAAATTGAACCATTTCACATGCAGATACAGTCTTCTTGATCTGCTATTAATCCCCCACTACTGACATTGTAAGTTATTGAAATGTGCACTTGCAGACCGTTTTCAGATTTTTGATTTCTGTATATCTATCTGTCTATCTATTTATGAACATAACATGGTGTTCTGAAAATATCGTTCTGCTTTTGGAGCCCGACTTTGTGTTTTTCAGAAGCAGGCCTATTACACAGAGATGAATCCATGTTACCTAGATTGAGTTCAAACCGGTATGGGCACTGTGATTCCCATTATATTGTTCTACCTACTAATGGACAGTTAAGTTATATCCAGACCTCATCCCCTCCCCCATTAAGTAAAACCCCTGTGGAGAGACATGTAGATGCCTTTATGAACATATTGATAATTTTTCATGGCAGTGTTTTCCAAAAACCAGTTAGTAAAATCAATTTATTCCTTTGCAGCCTGAAATTACCTTCATTCCAGTTTACTGGTATAAGAACCGCAGTATATCAGCAACTATTCTCCAGTAGTAGTTCAGGCAGAAGTCATTCTAGATACCAATCAGTGCGGGATCCTCCATGTATTTTACACAGCCCATGGCAGGGGACATCCGTCCACTCGTTTAGAGCAACTGATGTTTTATGCTGGCAATTTAGGTTTATTTAAAGGACTGATTTGAAAACAGGTGAGACAGACTGATTAGATTTATTATGTATGTTGGCTTTGTTTTTCTAGGCCTGAATTTTTCACATTTCAATTAATTGTAGGTCAAGTATCAGGCAGATTCTTCACTGGGCTTCAAATGTGATAAAGCTGCTTCTTACTTCTAAGAAGGCTGTTGCAATCCTGCATTTATTTTACTCCTCAGTGCATGTTTAACACACAAGCACACACACACACACACACACACACATACACACACACACACACAAACACATAATCAGAGCACATTTAACACTCAAATAAAGCTTTAACTACTAAATCATAACTAGGGTATTTTTTTAATAAGTATTGTGTCTTGGTCTCTACTGGGGAAACATTGTTCAATGTGAGTTTTCTGGTTTGTTGTAGGGCAGTGAATGTTCACTTGTTGGCAATGATATAGAAATGGGGATTAAGAGTTTAAAAGTTTTTATAGTAGGTAGGCAGAGTCAGAGTATGGAATCTAAGAATAAGAAATTGGGGAATTTCCTCTTTGTTTCTTCATTTCAATCTCCTAATAATTCATATATATTTTCCTAAAGTCTCCCAGAAAACAAGGACTGAGTCAATCCACATATCAGTGAACCATAGCAGAATGCAATTCTGAATTTCATATAAACAGTCATAAAATCAAAAAGACAGGTGCTGGGGTTTTGGATGAGCACTAGAGTGCTGGCTGTGCACTTTCAAAGATCTTGAGTTGGATCCCCAACACCATAGGTGAAAGGAATGAATGAACCAATGCCTGAGTGTATGATGAATGAATTAAAGGTATAAGGAGGAGGAGGAAGAGGAGGAGAGGAGGAGAAATAGAAGAAGATGATGAGTAATTTGACAGAAGGGAAAAAGGGGAGCAGAGTGAGTTTAAAGTGTGATTTCCAATTCCCAAACGTTAAATTACAGCAGATGGGATAGAGAGAGAAGATGGGAGGGCAGGAGAGGGGGGATAGTAGAGGATAGAGAAGGTAACAGAATACAACAGTTACTAATATGGTATTTTGTAAAAATGTGGATGTGTAAACAATGTGATTGTGCAACCTGTATATGGGGTAAAAATGGGAGTTCATAGCTCACTTGAATCTAATGTAGGAAATATGATATCTCAAGAGCTATGTAATGTTTTAAGCAACCAATATAAAAAAGAGGTCTTCATTTTTCTTTGTTGTTGAGATCTCCTCTTTCCGTGACATGTTTAGTTGTGTTGTCTCCTTTAGTCCTCCCATGCTCTAGTTATTCTGATATGGAAAAACTAGCTGATATGCCCAACCAGTCTGAAAATCAGTGACAATTTTTCATTAAGCCTAAAGTCACTTCACATTTGCTACAGTCATACTAAATACACTTCTTTATTGGGAGTTTCAAATATATTTCCTTCAGCTAGATTACAAGTACCTAGAACTCCCATTCTTGTTTATGTAATAGTGGCTTCATCAGATTAAATGCTGTACTCTGGAATAAAACAAAATAGGAATAATTTACTCATAAACTTCCTATGTAAACCATCTTTATTTACAAAATACTATCTTAAGAATTATAGTTTCATTGAGATTCAATTGGAGCCAAAGTATAGTCAATTACTGAAGTAAAAGCAGTTACTTAAAAACTAAAAATGAGAGAAAAGTCAAATTACATTTGAAGAGAGAGCAACAGTATGAGGTTTCTTGATTGGTTCTGCATGTTGAGTAACAGGCTCATTTGCAGGTGGAAGGAACCCTTCAGGGAACTCACTTGTACTTTCAGAATGCAGGTGTAGAGGGCTGAATTCCAGCTCTTGTGGGGAAGATTGAGAGGAAAACCCTCTCCCTGCAAAGACACTTCACATTGGAAATGGAGTGGGTGGCCGGCCAGGTGGAAAATATTCTCCAGGTTCCCATACAAGTTTCCTCGGAGAGGTGGAGGTAAAAAAAGGTCCTCTTCTCATGAACTGACTCCTTGGGTCAACTGGAAACAAGGCACCTCTTTGATTGCCAGCTTCAGTTCTTCCTCATTCACTTGAAAGACTCTCCAGTTTGTTTTAGCTTCAGCTATTTGTGATCTGAGGGTTTCAGATTCACCTTGGAGGGACTGTATCCTTCTTGATAGATGCGCCATCGTTTCATCCTGTTGACCATGTTTAGCCTTCTGTGCTTTGAGCTCTTCTTCTAGAAAGAGCATTTCAACGCCATGGCTGGATTCGGACCAATGCAGCTTTTCGTAGGTTGCCTCCAGATGTTGTGCTTCCCTTGAACCCTTCTCAAACCTGCAATCCTTTAAAGATGAGGCTAAGCCTTCATGTTTTTTTTCAACAAGGCTCACTTTTTCAAGAAGTCCACACTTTTTTTCAATAAGTCCTGCAAGATTTAGAGCCAGCTTTTTTTCTCTTCCCACGTAAAGCCTGCTACTAACCGACTGAAAACATCTCCAGAAAAGTGAGAGAACAGCCAAAAATCTAAGAGCTGTACACATCAGCAACTCCCATGGAAAGCCTTCAGGAAGATGGCCTGGCTTCATGTCTTCGGACAATGCTGCCACAACCCTTGGTGCTTCTTCCAGAAGCACTCACTAGTATGGCTGAGAGGCAGCCCTTGGCTCCTCCATCACACCAAGACGGCTTTGGCTCTTGCCACCACAACCACAGCCTGCCCAGGCAGGCCAACGCAGGCTGTGGACACTCAGGTGTTTGGTCAGGAACTCCAAACTGCACAAGGCAGCGGAGCAGACCACCGCGATCCCCTTCAGGGTGTGAGCGTATGGCGGGCGCTGGGCGTATGGCGGTGGGAGCCATGATCAAGGGCTCCCAGGAGCCTTGTTGTGCTCAACTGCCCATCAGGGGAGTCTTGTCCCCTTCCCTACCCAGTGCATCCTCAAGTGCCACAGGTTCAGGTCCCTCCCAGTCCAGCCAGAGAGAATTCCTCTCCATGCCCCCCACCCCTTGATTTGGTTTAGGCCAGGCCAAGGCGGGGCTTAGTAGGAAGATTCCATCCAGTCATCATAACATTCAGTTTGTTGTCATTCAAATTCTAAAGGTGTCTAAACTGTTCAAACAGCTTTCATGGCCTATATTGGTCTTTGTGTCGCTTGCCTTTTGTTTCGTTTTATTTTATTTTATTTTTTGTTTTTTTTTGGCCTTTTGTTTTAGTGACTCAGTCCTTTCCCTGCCCGTGTACTCTCCCTATTTCCTCCTTCCTTGCTTTCTTCCTCCCTTCCTGCTTTTTCTCCTTTTCTTCTTCCTTCTTTTCTACCTCCCTCCATCCCTCCAACTTTGCCTCCCTCCCTTCTAACTTTCTCTCTCCCTTCCGTCTTTTTTTTTTTTCTTGCAAGTGTTTGGGGTGAAAATACATGGCAGGCCAGCCCCAAGCTAGGCAAGGTCACTGCCAGTGAGCTACAACATCCCCAGACCTGCTGCCACTTCCTACGCAAGTAATTTGAATTTTCTCTAAAGAGAAACTCTCACATTAGTCTACTTTCAAAGTAATTTCAGAAGAGTTGCCAACATGGGCACAAATCAGTTATGACAAGTCATTTTTGAAAAGCACGGCACAGCTAAGGTTCCTAAAAAGAAGGAGTTGAAAACTTTAGTTGGTTTTCATGTCAGCATTTCTAGACTAGTATTTGTTCAAAATTCTTGAAACTCCTCTTTCAGATGTTTTTTTTTTTTTTTTTTTGGACTTTTCGTGGGCTTAAAAACATCTAAGGAAGCTGGCTGGTCCTTATAAATATATAGCCAAGAGAAGGATGGATATGACACTCTGAAATGGATGTAACTCCTGAATATGAATTATATTGTTGATGTTAAGACAAAGAGGTGTGGCTTGATGTACAAAAAGTACATCCCAACATATTGTTTTCCTCCCAAGTTAGCACTTGACTTGTTGATGAGTCACATATGAGGTTCGAAAGAGAAGATGCACAAGTAATCACTGGTTTTGTAAGCATGCAAGTTCCAAGCTCATAGACCACCATGCATGATTAGACCTGTTGTTCTTTACACTTACACGGCCAGAGCTGTATCACTGTTTAAAAGTTGCCAAATGAGAGTCGCTTCTTTTCCTCTCCAGCACCTGTATCGAATGACCAGCTTTCAAGTGGACTTCCCTGAGCCTTTTCAGTATCCGAACATGCGAGTCCAAAACACTGTAGTCCTACTACTAAGAAGTATACTCACTGTAACACTGTTTTTCTGACCATTAAATGGACAATAAGATGACCCTGGTGTGCAAAGAACAGGACTCAGTGAAGATGTACTGCCTGCTGGTGCATGACACTTTTCTAGGTTTTACGGGCCATGTGGAGGAATCAGCCCAAACACCTGGAAATAGCACTCAATTCATAGTTTACTTAAGAACACATGTGGCTTAGGGAGAACTTCTTTCCTCTGAAAGTGTTTCTTCAAACGAGATGAGAGTCGAAAAGAAGGTATTGAGAACACTAAGTAAAATGGCTGTGCTTTGTGGAATTGGCAGGATTCATCAATACATGTAACAATGTTTGTCACTGCCTTTGGACCTAACACGTATCAGTGTAGATGAACAGAGGCACAGTAAGAAAGATAGCTGGCATAAGACACCAAGGGGATGGGGCTAAGCTCCCTTACTAGGTTTACTTTTTTCACTCTGGTGGCACTTTCTGTTGTCTGTATGAACAGAGTTTCCAAGTACTGTCCCACTTAGCCGGCCTCTCTGTTATTCATACAGTTGAACTACCAGGGAGAGATGGATCAGTTTACCACCTGTGAGGCCTTTTATTCCACATTTTCTGCCCATTGCATGCTTTTGTTTTTTTTTTTTTCAGCTCTTCCTACAAGCCTTCCTAATCCTGATCTCTCCTTAGGCCTTATGATTTCTTTTAGTGTTTCCTTTCATGGAGTCATGTGTACAGATATTATACCTGGTTCTATTGAACTCTACTTAATTCTTTCTCACCTCTGTGCTCCTTTTACCAAGTCACTCCTCAACACTTACTGTAACCCTTTGAATTTTTTGTCCATTGTCCTTTAAAAAACTCTTTGAAAATTGAACCATTTCACATGCAGATACAGTCTTCTTGATCTGCTATTAATCCCCCACTACTGACATTGTAAGTTATTGAAATGTGCACTTGCAGACCGTTTTCAGATTTTTGATTTCTGTATATCTATCTGTCTATCTATTTATGAACATAACATGGTGTTCTGAAAATATCGTTCTGCTTTTGGAGCCCGACTTTGTGTTTTTCAGAAGCAGGCCTATTACACAGAGATGAATCCATGTTACCTAGATTGAGTTCAAACCGGTATGGGCACTGTGATTCCCATTATATTGTTCTACCTACTAATGGACAGTTAAGTTATATCCAGACCTCATCCCCTCCCCCATTAAGTAAAACCCCTGTGGAGAGACATGTAGATGCCTTTATGAACATATTGATAATTTTTCATGGCAGTGTTTTCCAAAAACCAGTTAGTAAAATCAATTTATTCCTTTGCAGCCTGAAATTACCTTCATTCCAGTTTACTGGTATAAGAACCGCAGTATATCAGCAACTATTCTCCAGTAGTAGTTCAGGCAGAAGTCATTCTAGATACCAATCAGTGCGGGATCCTCCATGTATTTTACACAGCCCATGGCAGGGGACATCCGTCCACTCGTTTAGAGCAACTGATGTTTTATGCTGGCAATTTAGGTTTATTTAAAGGACTGATTTGAAAACAGGTGAGACAGACTGATTAGATTTATTATGTATGTTGGCTTTGTTTTTCTAGGCCTGAATTTTTCACATTTCAATTAATTGTAGGTCAAGTATCAGGCAGATTCTTCACTGGGCTTCAAATGTGATAAAGCTGCTTCTTACTTCTAAGAAGGCTGTTGCAATCCTGCATTTATTTTACTCCTCAGTGCATGTTTAACACACAAGCACACACACACACACACACACACACACATACACACACACACACAAACACATAATCAGAGCACATTTAACACTCAAATAAAGCTTTAACTACTAAATCATAACTAGGGTATTTTTTTAATAAGTATTGTGTCTTGGTCTCTACTGGGGAAACATTGTTCAATGTGAGTTTTCTGGTTTGTTGTAGGGCAGTGAATGTTCACTTGTTGGCAATGATATAGAAATGGGGATTAAGAGTTTAAAAGTTTTTATAGTAGGTAGGCAGAGTCAGAGTATGGAATCTAAGAATAAGAAATTGGGGAATTTCCTCTTTGTTTCTTCATTTCAATCTCCTAATAATTCATATATATTTTCCTAAAGTCTCCCAGAAAACAAGGACTGAGTCAATCCACATATCAGTGAACCATAGCAGAATGCAATTCTGAATTTCATATAAACAGTCATAAAATCAAAAAGACAGGTGCTGGGGTTTTGGATGAGCACTAGAGTGCTGGCTGTGCACTTTCAAAGATCTTGAGTTGGATCCCCAACACCATAGGTGAAAGGAATGAATGAACCAATGCCTGAGTGTATGATGAATGAATTAAAGGTATAAGGAGGAGGAGGAAGAGGAGGAGAGGAGGAGAAATAGAAGAAGATGATGAGTAATTTGACAGAAGGGAAAAAGGGGAGCAGAGTGAGTTTAAAGTGTGATTTCCAATTCCCAAACGTTAAATTACAGCAGATGGGATAGAGAGAGAAGATGGGAGGGCAGGAGAGGGGGGATAGTAGAGGATAGAGAAGGTAACAGAATACAACAGTTACTAATATGGTATTTTGTAAAAATGTGGATGTGTAAACAATGTGATTGTGCAACCTGTATATGGGGTAAAAATGGGAGTTCATAGCTCACTTGAATCTAATGTAGGAAATATGATATCTCAAGAGCTATGTAATGTTTTAAGCAACCAATATAAAAAAGAGGTCTTCATTTTTCTTTGTTGTTGAGATCTCCTCTTTCCGTGACATGTTTAGTTGTGTTGTCTCCTTTAGTCCTCCCATGCTCTAGTTATTCTGATATGGAAAAACTAGCTGATATGCCCAACCAGTCTGAAAATCAGTGACAATTTTTCATTAAGCCTAAAGTCACTTCACATTTGCTACAGTCATACTAAATACACTTCTTTATTGGGAGTTTCAAATATATTTCCTTCAGCTAGATTACAAGTACCTAGAAATCCCATTCTTGTTTATGTAATAGTGGCTTCATCAGATTAAATGCTGTACTCTGGAATAAAACAAAATAGGAATAATTTACTCATAAACTTCCTATGTAAACCATCTTTATTTACAAAATACTATCTTAAGAATTATAGTTTCATTGAGATTCAATTGGAGCCAAAGTATAGTCAATTACTGAAGTAAAAGCAGTTACTTAAAAACTAAAAATGAGAGAAAAGTCAAATTACATTTGAAGAGAGAGCAACAGTATGAGGTTTCTTGATTGGTTCTGGAAGTTGAGTAACAGGCTCATTTGCAGGTGGAAGGAACCCTTCAGGGAACTCACTTGTACTTTCAGAATGCAGGTGTAGAGGGCTGAATTCCAGCTCTTGTGGGGAAGATTGAGAGGAAAACCCTCTCCCTGCAAAGACACTTCACATTGGAAATGGAGTGGGTGGCCGGCCAGGTGGAAAATATTCTCCAGGTTCCCATACAAGTTTCCTCGGAGAGGTGGAGGTAAAAAAAGGTCCTCTTCTCATGAACTGACTCCTTGGGTCAACTGGAAACAAGGCACCTCTTTGATTGCCAGCTTCAGTTCTTCCTCATTCACTTGAAAGACTCTCCAGTTTGTTTTAGCTTCAGCTATTTGTGATCTGAGGGTTTCAGATTCACCTTGGAGGGACTGTATCCTTCTTGATAGATGCGCCATCGTTTCATCCTGTTGACCATGTTTAGCCTTCTGTGCTTTGAGCTCTTCTTCTAGAAAGAGCATTTCAACGCCATGGCTGGATTCGGACCAATGCAGCTTTTCGTAGGTTGCCTCCAGATGTTGTGCTTCCCTTGAACCCTTCTCAAACCTGCAATCCTTTAAAGATGAGGCTAAGCCTTCATGTTTTTTTTCAACAAGGCTCACTTTTTCAAGAAGTCCACACTTTTTTTCAATAAGTCCTGCAAGATTTAGAGCCAGCTTTTTTTCTCTTCCCACGTAAAGCCTGCTACTAACTGACTGAAAACATCTCCAGAAAAGTGAGAGAACAGCCAAAAATCTAAGAGCTGTACACATCAGCAACTCCCATGGAAAGCCTTCAGGAAGATGGCCTGGCTTCATGTCTTCGGACAATGCTGCCACAACCCTTGGTGCTTCTTCCAGAAGCACTCACTAGTATGGCTGAGAGGCAGCCCTTGGCTCCTCCATCACACCAAGACGGCTTTGGCTCTTGCCACCACAACCACAGCCTGCCCAGGCAGGCCAACGCAGGCTGTGGACACTCAGGTGTTTGGTCAGGAACTCCAAACTGCACAAGGCAACGGAGCAGACCACCGCGATCCCCTTCAGGGTGTGAGCGTATGGCGGGCGCTGGGCGTATGGCGGTGGGAGCCATGATCAAGGGCTCCCAGGAGCCTTGTTGTGCTCAACTGCCCATCAGGGGAGTCTTGTCCCCTTCCCTACCCAGTGCATCCTCAAGTGCCACAGGTTCAGGTCCCTCCCAGTCCAGCCAGAGAGAATTCCTCTCCATGCCCCCCACCCCTTGATTTGGTTTAGGCCAGGCCAAGGCGGGGCTTAGTAGAAGATTCCATCCAGTCATCATAACATTCAGTTTGTTGTCATTCAAATTCTAAAGGTGTCTAAACTGTTCAAACAGCTTTCATGGCCTATATTGGTCTTTGTGTCGCTTGCCTTTTGTTTCGTTTTATTTTATTTTATTTTTTGTTTTTTTTTGGCCTTTTGTTTTAGTGACTCAGTCCTTTCCCTGCCCGTGTACTCTCCCTATTTCCTCCTTCCTTGCTTTCTTCCTCCCTTCCTGCTTTTTCTCCTTTTCTTCTTCCTTCTTTTCTACCTCCCTCCATCCCTCCAACTTTGCCTCCCTCCCTTCTAACTTTCTCTCTCCCTTCCGTCTTTTTTTTTTTTCTTGCAAGTGTTTGGGGTGAAAATACATGGCAGGCCAGCCCCAAGCTAGGCAAGGTCACTGCCAGTGAGCTACAACATCCCCAGACCTGCTGCCACTTCCTACGCAAGTAATTTGAATTTTCTCTAAAGAGAAACTCTCACATTAGTCTACTTTCAAAGTAATTTCAGAAGAGTTGCCAACATGGGCACAAATCAGTTATGACAAGTCATTTTTGAAAAGCACGGCACAGCTAAGGTTCCTAAAAAGAAGGAGTTGAAAACTTTAGTTGGTTTTCATGTCAGCATTTCTAGACTAGTATTTGTTCAAAATTCTTGAAACTCCTCTTTCAGATGTTTTTTTTTTTTTTTTTTTTGGACTTTTCGTGGGCTTAAAAACATCTAAGGAAGCTGGCTGGTCCTTATAAATATGTAGCCAAGAGAAGGATGGATATGACACTCTGAAATGGATGTAACTCCTGAATATGAATTATATTGTTGATGTTAAGACAAAGAGGTGTGGCTTGATGTACAAAAAGTACATCCCAACATATTGTTTTCCTCCCAAGTTAGCACTTGACTTGTTGATGAGTCACATATGAGGTTCGAAAGAGAAGATGCACAAGTAATCACTGGTTTTGTAAGCATGCAAGTTCCAAGCTCATAGACCACCATGCATGATTAGACCTGTTGTTCTTTACACTTACACGGCCAGAGCTGTATCACTGTTTAAAAGTTGCCAAATGAGAGTCGCTTGTTTTCCTCTCCAGCACCTGTATCGAATGACCAGCTTTCAAGTGGACTTCCCTGAGCCTTTTCAGTATCCGAACATGCGAGTCCAAAACACTGTAGTCCTACTACTAAGAAGTATACTCACTGTAACACTGTTTTTCTGACCATTAAATGGACAATAAGATGACCCTGGTGTGCAAAGAACAGGACTCAGTGAAGATGTACTGCCTGCTGGTGCATGACACTTTTCTAGGTTTTCCGGGCCATGTGGAGGAATCAGCCCAAACACCTGGAAATAGCACTCAATTCATAGTTTACTTAAGAACACATGTGGCTTAGGGAGAACTTCTTTCCTCTGAAAGTGTTTCTTCAAACGAGATGAGAGTCGAAAAGAAGGTATTGAGAACACTAAGTAAAATGGCTGTGCTTTGTGGAATTGGCAGGATTCATCAATACATGTAACAATGTTTGTCACTGCCTTTGGACCTAACACGTATCAGTGTAGATGAACAGAGGCACAGTAAGAAAGATAGCTGGCATAAGACACCAAGGGGATGGGGCTAAGCTCCCTTACTAGGTTTACTTTTTTCACTCTGGTGGCACTTTCTGTTGTCTGTATGAACAGAGTTTCCAAGTACTGTCCCACTTAGCCGGCCTCTCTGTTATTCATACAGTTGAACTACCAGGGAGAGATGGATCAGTTTACCACCTGTGAGGCCTTTTATTCCACATTTTCTGCCCATTGCATGCTTTTGTTTTTTTTTTTTCAGCTCTTCCTACAAGCCTTCCTAATCCTGATCTCTCCTTAGGCCTTATGATTTCTTTTAGTGTTTCCTTTCATGGAGTCATGTGTACAGATATTATACCTGGTTCTATTGAACTCTACTTAATTCTTTCTCACCTCTGTGCTCCTTTTACCAAGTCACTCCTCAACACTTACTGTAACCCTTTGAATTTTTTGTCCATTGTCCTTTAAAAAACTCTTTGAAAATTGAACCATTTCACATGCAGATACAGTCTTCTTGATCTGCTATTAATCCCCCACTACTGACATTGTAAGTTATTGAAATGTGCACTTGCAGACCGTTTTCAGATTTTTGATTTCTGTATATCTATCTGTCTATCTATTTACAAGCATAACATGGTATTCTGAAAATATCGTTCTGCTTTTGGAGCCCAACTTTGTGTTTTTCAGAAGCAGGCCTATTACACAGAGATAAATCCATGTTACCTAGATTGAGTTCAAACTGGTATGGGCACTGTGATTCCCATTATATTGTTCTACCTACTAATGGACAGTTAAGTTATATCCAGACCTCACCCCCTCCCGCATTAAGTAAAACCCCTGTGGAGAGACATGTAGATGCCTTTATGAACATATTGATAATTTTTCATGGCAGTGTTTTCCAAAAACCAGTTAGTAAAACAATTTATTCCTTTGCAGCCTGAAATTACCTTCATTCCAGTTTACTGATATAAGAACCGCAGTATATCAGCAACTATTCTCCAGTAGTAGTTCAGGCAGAAGTCATTCTAGATACCAATCAGTGCGGGATCCTCCATGTATTTTACACAGCCAATGGCAGGGCACATCCGTCCACTCGTTTAGAGCAACTGATGTTTTATGCTGGCAATTTAGGTTTATTTAAAGGACTGATTTGAAAACAGGTGAGACAGACTGATTGGATTCATTATGCATGTTGGCTTTGTTTTTCTATGCCTGAATTTTTCACATTCCAATTAATTGTAGGTCAAGTATCAGGCAGATTCTTCACTGGGCTTCAAATGTGATAAAGCTGCTTCTTATTTTAAAGAAGGCTGTTGCAATCCTGCATTTATTTTACTCGTCAGTGCATGTTTTACACACAAGCACACACACACACACACACACACACACAAACACAAAATTAGAGCACATTTAACACTCAAATAAAGCTTTAACTCCTAAATCATATCTAGGGTATTTTTTAAATAAGTATTGTGTCTTGGTCTCTACTGGGGAAACATTGTTCAATATGAGTTTTCTGGTTTGTTGTAGGGCAGTGAATGTTCACTTGTTGGCAATGATATAGAAATGGGGATTAAGAGTTTAAAAGTTTTTATAGTAGGTAGGCAGAGTCAGAGTATGGAATCTAAGAATAAGAAATTGGGGAATTTCCTCTTTGTTTCTTCATTTCAATCTCCTAATAATTCATATATATTTTCCCTAGTCTCCCAGAAAACAAGGACTGAGTCAATCCACATATCAGTGAACCATAGCAGAATGCAATTCTGAATTTCATATAAACAGTCATAAAATCAAAAAGACAGGTGCTGGGGTTTTGGATGAGCACTAGAGTGCTGGCTGTGCACTTTCAATAATCTTGAGTTGGATCCCCAACACCATAGGTGAAAGGAATGAATGAACCAATGCCTGAGTGTATGATGAATGAATTAAAGGTATAAGGAGGAGGAGGAAGAGGAGGAGGAGAAATAGAAGAAGATGATGAGTAATTTGACAGAAGGGAAAAAGGGGAGCAGAGTGAGTTTAAAGTGTGATTTCCAATTCCCAAACGTTAAATTACAGCAGAAGGGATAGAGAGAGAAAATGGGAGGGCAGGAGAGGGGAGATAGTAGAGGATAGAGAAGGTAACAGAATACAACAGTTACTAATATGGCATTTTGTAAAAATGTGGATGTGTAAACAATGTGATTGTGCAACCTGTATATGGGGTAAAAATGGGAGTTCATAGCTCACTTGAATCTAATGTAGGAAATATGATATCTCAAGAGCTATGTAATGTTTTAAGCAACCAATATAAAAAAGAGGTCTTCATTTTTCTATGTAGTTGAGATCTCCTGTTTCCGTGTCATGTTTAGTTGTGTTCTCTCCTTTAGTTCTCCCATGCTCTAGTTATTCTGATATGGAAAAACTAGCTGATATGCCCAACCAGTCTGAAAATCAGTGACAATTTTTCATTAAGCCTAAAGTCACTTCACATTTGCTACAGTCATACTAAATACACTTCTTTGTTGGGAGTTTCAAATATATTTTCTTCAGCTAGATTACAAGTACCTAGAACTCCCATTCTTGTTTATGTAATAGTGGCTTCATCAGATTAAATGCTGTACTCTGGAGTAAAACAAAATAGGAATAATTTACTCATAAACTTCCTATGTAAACCATCTTTATTTACAAAATACTATCTTAAGAATTATAGTTTCATTGAGATTCAATTGGAGCCAAAGTATAGTCAATTACTGAAGTAAAAGCAGTTACTTAAAAACTAAAAATGAGAGAAAAGTCAAATTACATTTGAAGAGAGAGCAACAGTATGAGGTTTCTTGATTGGTTCTGGATGTTGAGTAACAGGCTAATTTGCAGGTGGAAGGAACCCTTCAGGGAACTCACTTGTACTTTCAGAATGCAGGTGTAGAAGGCTGAATTCCAGCTCTTGGGGGGAACATTGAGTGGAAAACCCTCTCCCTGCAAAGACACTTCGCATTGGAAATGGAGTGGGTGGCGGGCCATGTGGAAAATAACCTCCAGTTTTCCATGCAAGTTTCCTCGAAGAGGTGGAGGAAAAAAAAGGTCCTCTTCTCATGAACTGACTCCTTGGGTCAACTGGAAACAAGGCACCTCTTTGATTGCCAGCTTCAGTTCTTCCTCGTTCACTTGAAAGAGTCTCCAGTTTGTTTTAGCTTCAGCTATTGTGATCTGAGGGTTTCAGATTCACCTTGGAGGGACTGTATCCTTCTTGATAGATGTGCCATCGTTTCATCCTGTTGACCATGTTTAGCCTTCTGTGCTTTGAGTCTTCTTCTAGAAAGAGCATTTCAACGCCATGGCTGGATTCGGACCAATGCAGCTTTTCGTAGGTTGCCTCCAGATGTTGTGCTTCCCTTGAACCCTTCTCAAACCTGCAATCCTTTAAAGATGTGGCTAAGCCTTCATGTTTTTTTTTCAACAAGGCTCACTTTTTCAAGAAGTCCACACTTTTTTTCAATAAGTCCCGCAAGATTTAGAGCCAGCTTTTTTTCTCTTCCCACGTAAAGCCTGCTACTAACCGACTGAAAACATCTCCAGAAAAGTGAGAGAACAGCCAAAAATCTAAGAGCTGTACACATCACCAACTCCCAAGGAAAGCCATAAGGAAGATGGCCTGGCTTCATGTCTTCGGACAATGCTGCCACAACCCTTGGTGCTTCTTCCAGAACCAATCACTAGTATGGCTGAGAGGCAGCCCTTGGCTCCTCCATCACACCAAGACGTCTTTGGCTCTTGCCACCACAACCACAGCCTGCCCAGGCAGGCCAACGCAGGCTGTGGACACTCAGGTGTTTGGTCAGGAACTCCAACCTGCACCAGGCAACGGAGCAGAACACTGCGATCCCCTTCAGGGTGTGAGCGTATGGCGGGTGGTGGGCGTATGGCGGTGGGAGCCATGATCAAGGGCTCCCAGGAGCCTTGTTGTGCTCAACTGCCCATCAGGGGAGTCTTGTCCCCTTCCCTACCCAGTGCATCCTCAAGTGCCACAGGTTCAGGTCCCTCCCAGTCCAGCCAGAGAGAATTCCTCTCCATGCCACCCACCCCTTGATTTGGTTTAGGCCAGGCCAAGGCGGGGCTTAGTAGGAAGATTCCATCCAGTCATCATAACATTCAGTTTGTTGTCACTCAAATTCTAAAGCTGTCTAAACTGTTCAAACAGCTTTCATGGCCTATATTGGTCTTTGTGTCGCTTTCCTTTTGTTTTATTTTATTTTATTTTATTTTTTGGTTTTTTTTTCCTTTTGTTTTAGTGACTCAGTCCTTTCCCTGCCCTTGTACTCTCCCTATTTCCTCCTTCCTTGCTTTCTTCCTCCCTTCCTGCTTTTCCTCCTTTTCTTCTTCCTTCTTTTCTACCTCCCTCCATCCCTCCAACTTTGCCTCCCTCCCTTCCAACTTTCTCTCTCCCTTCCGTCTTTTTTTTTTTTTCTTGCAAGTGTTTGGGGTGAAAATCCATGGCAGGCCAGCCATAAGCTAGGCAAGGTCACTGCCAGTGAGCTGCTACAACATCCCCAGACCTGCTGCCACTTCCTACGCAAGTAATTTGAATTTTCTCTAAAGAGAAACTCTCACATTAATCTACTTTCAAAGTAATTTCAGAAGAGTTGCCAACATGGTCACAAATCAGTTATGACAAGTCATTTTTGAAAAGCATGGCACAGCTAAGGTTCCTAAAAAGAAGGAGTTGAAAACTTTAGTTGGTTTTCATGTCAGCATTTCCAGACTAGTATTTGTTGAAAATTCTGGAAACTCTTCTTTCAGATGTTTTTTTTTTTTTCTTTGGACTTTTCATGGGCTTAAAAACATCTAAGGAAGCTGGCTGGTACTTATA
This sequence comes from Callospermophilus lateralis, assembly GCF_048772815.1. Taxonomy (NCBI): domain Eukaryota; kingdom Metazoa; phylum Chordata; class Mammalia; order Rodentia; family Sciuridae; genus Callospermophilus; species Callospermophilus lateralis. The sequence goes on from NW_027512821.1 coordinate 1,598,107, forward strand.
AATATATAGCCAAGAGAAGGATGGATATGACACTCTGAAATGGATGTAACTCCTGAACATGAATTATATTGTTGATGTTAAGACAAAGAGGTCATGGCTTGATGTACAATAAGGACATCCCAACATATTGTTCTCCTCCCAAGTTAGCACTTGACTTGTTGATGAGTCACATATGAGGTTCGAAGGAGAAGATGCACAAGTAATCACTGGTTTTGTAAGCATGCAAGTTTCAAGCCCATAGGCCACCATGCATGATTAGACCTGTTGTTATTTACACTTACACGGCCAGAGCTGTATCGCTGTTTAAAAGTTGCCAAATGGGAGTCGCTTGTTTACCTCTCCAGCACCTGTATCGAATGACCAGCTTTCAAGTGGACTTCCCTGAGCCTTTTCAGTATCTGAACATGCGAGACCAAAACACTTGAGTCCTACTACTAAGGAGGATACTCACTGTAACACTGTTTTTCTGACCATTAAATGGACAATAAGAAGACCCTGGTGTGCAAAGAACAGGACTCACTGAAGTTATACTGCCTGCTGGTGCATTACACTTTTCTAGGTTTTACGGGCCATGTGGAAGAATCAGCCCAAACACCTTGAAATAGCACTCAATTCATAGTTTACTTAAGGACACATGTGGCTTAGGGAGAACTTCTTTCCTCTGAAAGTGTTTCTTCAAACGAGATGAGAGTCGAAAAGAAGGTATTGAGAACACTAAGTAAAATGGCTGTGCTTTGTGGAATTGGCAGGATTCATCAATACATGTAACAATGTTTGTCACTGCCTTTGGACCTAACACGTATCAGTGTAGATGAACAGAGGCACAGTAAGAAAGATAGCTGGCATAAGACACCAAGGGGATGGGGCTAAGCTGCCTTACTAGGTTTACTTTTTTCTCTCTGGTGCACTTTCTGTTGTCTGTATGAACAGAGTTTCCAAGTACTGTCCCACTTAGCTGGCCTCTCTGTTATTCATACAGTTGAACTACCAGGGAGAGATGGATCAGTTTACCACCTGTGAGGCCTTTTATTCCACATTTTCTGCCCATTGCATGCTTTTGTTTTTTTTTTCAGCTCTTCCTACAAGCCTTCCTAATCCTGATCTCTCCTTAGGCCTTATGATTTCTATAAGTGTCCCCTTTCATGGAGTCATGTGTACAGATATTATACCTGGTTCTATTGAACTCTACTTAATTCTTTCTCACCTCTGTGCTCCTTTTACCAAGTCACTCCTCAACACTTACTGTAACCCTTTGAATTTTTTGTCCATTGTCCTTTAAAAAACTCTTTGAAAATTGAACCATTTCGCATGCAGATACAGTCTTCTTGATCTGCTATTAATCCCCCACTACTGACATTGTAAGTTATTGAAATGTGCACTTGCAGACCGTTTTCAGATTTTTTGATTTCTGTATATCTATCTGTCTATCTATTTACAAACATAACATGGTATTCTGAAAATATCATTCTGCTTTTGGAGCCCGACTTTGTGGTTTTCAGATGCAGTCCTATTACACAGATATGTATCCATGTTACCTAGATTGAGTTCAAACCGGTATGGGCACTGTGATTCCCATTATATTGTTCTACCTACTAATGGACAGTTAAGTTATATCCAGACCTCACCCCCTCCCCCATTAAGTAAAACCCCTGTGGAGAGACATGTAGATGCCTTTATGAACATATTGATAATTTTTCATGGCAGTGTTTTCCAAAAACCAGTTAGTAAAATCAATTTATTCCTTTGCAGCCTGAAATTACCTTCATTCCAGTTTACTGGTATAAGAACCGCAGTATATCAGCAACTATTTTCCAGTAGTAGTTCAGGCAGAAGTCATTCTAGATACCAATCAGTGCGGGATCCTCCATGTATTTTACACAGCCCATGGCAGGGGACATCCGTCCACTCGTTTAGAGCAACTGATGTTTTATGCTGGCAATTTAGGTTTATTTAAAGGACTGATTTGAAAACAGGTGAGACATACTGATTAGATTTATTATGTATGTTGGCTTTGTTTTTCTAGGCCTGAATTTTTCACATTTCAATTAATTGTAGGTCAAGTATCAGGCAGATTCTTCACTGGGCTTCAAATGTGATAAAGCTGCTTCTTACTTTTAAGAAGGCTGTCGCAATCCTGCATTTATTTTACTCCTCAGTGCATGTTTTACACACAAGCACACACACACACACACACACACAAACACATAATTAGAGCACATTTAACACTCAAATAAAGCTTTAACTCCTAAATCATAACTAGGGTATTTTTTAATAAGTATTGTGTCTTGGTCTCTACTGGGGAAACATTGTTCAATGTGAGTTTTCTGGTTTGTTGTAGGGCAGTGAGTGTTCACTTGTTGGCAATGATATAGAAATGGGGATTAAGAGTTTAAAAGTTTTTATAGTAGGTAGGCAGAGTCATAGTATGGAATCTAAGAATGAGAAATTGGGGAATTTCCTCTTTGTTTCTTCATTTCAATCTCCTAATAATTCATATATATTTTCCTAAAGTCTCCCAGAAAAGAAGGACTGAGTCAATCCACATATCAGTGAACCATAGCAGAATGCAATTCTGAATTTCATGTAAACAGTCATAAAATCAAAAAGACAGGTGCTGGGGTTTTGGCTGAGCACTAGAGTGCTGGCTGTGCACTTTCAAAGATCTTGAGTTGGATCCCCAACACCATAGGGGAAAGGAATGAATGAACCAATGCCTGAGTCTATGATGAATGAATTAAAGGTATAAGGAGGAGGAGGAAGAGGAGGAGGAGGAGGAGAAATAGAAGAAGATGATGAGTAATTTGACAGAAGGGAAAAAGGAGAGCAGAGTGAGTTTAAAGTGTGATTTCCAATTCCCAAACGTTAAATTACAGCAGATGGGATAGAGAGAGAAGATGGGAGGGCAGGAGAGGGGGGGTAGTAGAGGATAGAAAAGGTAACAGAATACAACAGTTACTAATATGGCATTTTGTAAAAATGTGGATGTGTAAACAATGTGATTGTGCAACGTGTATGTGGGGTAAAAATGGGAGTTCATAGCTCACTTGAATCTAATGTAGGAAATATGATATCTCAAGAGCTATGTAATGTTTTAAGCAACCAATATAAAAAAGAGGTCTTCATTTTTCTTTGTAGTTGAGAGCTCCTGTTTCCGTGACATGTTTAGTTGTATTCTCTCCTTTAGTCCTCCCATGCTCTAGTTATTCTGATATGGAAAAACTAGCTGATATGCCCAACCAGTCTGAAAATCAGTGACAATTTTTCATTAAGCCTAAAGTCACTTCACATTTGCTGCAGTCATACTAAATACACTTCTTTGTTGGGAGTTTAAAATATATTTCCTTCAGCTAGATTACAAGTACCTAGAACTCCCATTCTTGTTTATGTAATAGTGGCTTCATCAGATTAAATGCTGTACTCTGGAATAAAACAAAATAGGAATAATTTACTCATAAACTTCCTATGTAAACCATCTTTATTTACAAAATACTATCTTAAGAATTATAGTTTCATTAAGATTCAATTGGAGCCAAAGTATAGTCAATTACTGAAATAAAAGCAGTTACTTAAAAACTAAAAATGAGAGAAAAGTCAAATTACATTTGAAGAGAGAGCAACAGTATGAGGTTTCTTGATTGGTTCTGGATGTTGAGTAACAGGCTCATTTGCAGGTGGAAGGAACCCTTCAGGGAACTCACTTGTACTTTCAGAATGCAGGTGTAGAGGGCTGAGTTCCAGCTCTTGTGGGGAAGATTGAGAGGAAAACCCTCTCCCTGCAAAGACACTTCGCATTGGAAATGGAGTGGGTGGCGGGCCAGGTGGAAAATAATCTCCAGGTTCCCATACAAGTTTCCTCGGAGAGGTGGAGGAAAAAAAAGGTCCTCTTCTCATGAACTGACTCCTTGGGTCAACTGGAAACAAGGCACCTCTTTGATTGCCAGCTTCAGTTCTTCCTTATTCACTTGAAAGAGTCTCCAGTTTGTTTTAGCTTCAGCTATCTGTGATCTGAGGGTTTCAGATTCACCTTGGAGGGACTGTATCCTTCTTGATAGATGCGCCATCGTTTCATCCTGTTGACCATGTTTAGCCTTCTGTGCTTTGAGCTCTTCTTCTAGAAAGAGCATTTCAACGCCATGGCTGGATTCGGACCAATGCAGCTTTTCGTAGGTTGCCTCCAGATGTTGTGCTTCCCTTGAACCCTTCTCAAACCTGCAATCCTTTAAAGATGAGGCTAAGCCTTCATGTTTTTTTCAACAAGGCTCACTTTTTCAAGAAGTCCACACTTTTTTTCAATAAGTCTCGCAAGATTTAGAGCCAGCTGTTTTTCTCTTCCCACATAAAGCCTGCTACAAACCGACTGAATACATCTCTAGAAAAGTGAGAGAACAGCCAAAAATCTAAGAGCTGTACACATCACCAACTCCCAAGGAAAGCCATAAGGAAGATGGCCTGGCTTCATGTCTTCGGACAATGCTGCCACAACCCTTGGTGCTTCTTCCAGAACCACCCACTAGTATGGCTGAGAGGCAGCCCTTGGCTCCTCCATCACACCAAGACGGCTTTGGCTCTTGCCAAAACAACCACAGCCTGCCCAGGCAGGCCAACGCAGGCTGTGGACACTCAGGTGTTTGGTCAGGAACTCCAACCTGCACGAGGCAACGGAGCAGACCACTGCGATCCACTTCAGGGTGTGAGCATATGGTGGGTGGTGGGCGTATGGCGGTGGGAGCCATGATCAAGGGCTCCCAGGAGCCTTGTTGTGCTCAACTGCCCATCAGGGGAGTCTTGTCCCCTTCCCTACCCAGTGCATCCTCAAGTGCCACAGGTTCAGGTCCCTCCCACTCCAGCCAGAGAGAATTCCTCTCCATGCCACCCACCCCTTGATTTGGTTTAGGCCAGGCCAAGGTGGGGCTTAGTAGGAAGATTCCATCCAGTCATCATAACATTCAGTTTGTTGTCACTCAAATTCTAAAGCTGTCTAAACTGTTCAAACAGCTTTCATGGCCTATATTGGTCTTTGTGTCGCTTGCCTTTTGTTTTGTTTTATTTTATTTTATTTTTTGGTTTTTTTTGGCCTTTTGTTTTAGTGACTCAGTCCTTTCCCTGCCCTTGTACTCTCCTTATTTCCTCCTTCCTTGCTTTCTTCCTCCCTTCCTGGTTTTTCTCCTTTTCTTCTTTTTTCTTTTCTACCTCCCTCCATCCCTCCAACTTTGCCTCCTTCCCTTCCAACTTTCTCTCTCCCTTCCGTCTTTTTTTTTTTCTTGCAAGTGTTTGGGGTGAAAATCCATGGCAGGCCAGCCCCAAGCTAGGCAAGGTCACTGCCAGTGAGCTACAACATCCCCAGACCTGCTGCCACTTCCTACACATTAATTTGAATTTTCTCTAAAGAGAAACTCTCACATTAGTCTACTTTCAAAGTAATTTCAGAAGAGTTGCCAACATGGGCACAAATCAGTTATGACAAGTCATTTTTAAAAAGCACGGCACAGCTAAGATTCCTAAAAAGAAGGAGTTGAAAACTTTAGTTGGTTTTCATGTCAGCATTTCTAGACTAGTATTTGTTGAAAATAATTGAAACTCTTCTTTCAGATTTTTTTTTTTTTTTTTGCCTTTTAATGGGCTTAAAAACATCTAAGGAAGCTGGCTGGTCCTTATAAATATATAGGCAAGAGAAGGATGGATATGACACTCTGAAATGGATGTAACTCCTGAACATGAATTATATTGTTGATGTTAAGACAAAGAGGTCATGGCTTGATGTACAAAAAGGACATCCCAACATATTGTTTTCGTCCCAAGTTAGCACTTGACTTGTTGATGAGTCACATATGAGGTTCGAAGGAGAAGATGCACAAGTAATCACTGGTTTTGTAAGCATGCAAGTTCCAACCTCATAGGCCACCATGCATGATTAGACCTGTTGTTATTTACACTTACACGGCCAGAGCTGTATCACTGTTTAAAAGTTGCCAAATGAGAGTCGCTTGTTTTCCTCTCCAGCACCTGTATCGAATGACCAGCTTTCAAGTGGACTTCCCTGAGCCTTTTCAGTATCTGAACATGCGAGTCCAAAACACTTTAGTCCTACTACTAAGAAGGACACTCACTGTAACACTGTTTTTCTGACCATTAAATGGACAATAAGATGACCCTGGTGTGCAAAGAACAGGACTCAGTGAAGATGTACTGCCTGCTGGTGCATGACACTTTTCTAGGTTTTACGGGCCATGTGGAGGAATCAGCCCAAACACCTTGAAATAGCACTCAATTCATAGTTTACTTAAGGACACATGTGGCTTAGGGAGAACTTCTTTCCTCTGAAAGTGTTTCTTCAAACGAGATGAGAGTCGAAAAGAAGGTATTGAGAACACTAAGTAAAATGGCTGTGCTTTGTGGAATTGGCAGGATTCATCAATACATGTAACAATGTTTGTCACTGCCTTTGGACCTAACACGTATCAGTGTAGATGAACAGAGGCACAGTAAGAAAGATAGCTGGCATAAGACACCAAGGGGATGGGGCTAAGCTGCCTTACTAGGTTTACTTTTTTCACTCTGGTGGCACTTTCTGTTGTATGTATGAACAGAGTTTCCAAGTACTTTCCCACTTAGCCGGCCTCTCTGTTATTCATACAGTTGAACTACCAGGGAGAGATGGATCAGTTTACCACCTGTGAGGCCTTTTATTCCACATTTTCTGCCCATTGGATGCTTTTGTTTTTTTTCAGCTCTTCCTACAAGCCCCCCTAATCCTGATCTCTCCTTAGGTCTTATGATTTCTTTAAGTGTCCCCTTTCATGAAGTCGTGTGTACAGATATTATACCTGGTTCTATTGAACTCTACTTAATTCTTTCTCACCTCTGTGCTCCTTTTACCAAGTCACTCCTCAACACTTACTGTAACCCTTTGAATTTTTTGTCCATTGTCCTTTAAAAAACTCTTTGAAAATTGAACCATTTCGCATGCAGATACAGTCTTCTTGATCTGCTATTAATCCCCCACTACTGACATTGTAAGTTATTGAAATGTGCACTTGCAGACCGTTTTCAGATTTTTGATTTCTGTATATCTATCTGTCTATCTATTTACAAACATAACATGGTATTCTGAAAATATCGTTCTGCTTTTGGAGCCCGACTTTGTGTTTTTCAGAAGCAGGCCTGTTACACAGAGATGAATCCATGTTACCTAGATTGAGTTCAAACAGGTATGGGCACTGTGATTCCCATTATATTGTTCTACCTACTAATGGACAGTTAAGTTATATCCAGACCTCACCCCCTCCCCCATTAAGTAAAACCCCTGTGGAGAGACATGTAGATGCCTTTATGAACATATAGATAATTTTTCATGGCAGTGTTTTCCAAAAACCAGTTAGTAATATCAATTTATTCCTTTGCAGTCTGAAATTACCTTCATTCCAGTTTACTCTATAAGAACCCCAGTATATCAGCAACTATTCTCCAGTAGTAGTTCAGGCAGAAGTCATTCTAGATACCAATCAGTGCGGGATCCTCCATGTATTTTACACAGCCCATGGGGGGGACATCCGTCCACTCGTTTAGAGCAACTGATGTTTTATGCTGGCAATTTAGGTTTATTTAAAGGACTGATTTGAAAACAGGTGAGACAGACTGATTAGATTTATTATGTATGTTGGCTTTGTTTTTCTAGGCCTGAATTTTTCACATTTCAATTAATTGTAGGTCAAGTATCAGGCAGATTCTTCACTGGGCTTCAAATGTGATAAAGCTGCTTCTTACTTCTAAGAAGGCTGTTGCAATACTGCATTTATTTTACTCCTCAGTGCATGTTTTACACACAAGCACACACACACACACACACACACACACACACACACACACAAACACATAATCAGAGCACATTTAACACTCAAATAAAGCTTTAACTACTAAATCATAACTAGGGTATTTTTTTAATAAGTATTGTGTCTTGGTTTCTACTGGGGAAACATTGTTCAATGTGAGTTTTCTGGTTTGTTGTAGGGCAGTGAATGTTCACTTGTTGGCAATGATATAAAAATGGGGATTAAGAGTTTAAAAGTTTTTATAGTAGGTAGGCAGAGTCAGAGTATGGAATCTAAGAATAAGAAATTGGGGAATTTCCTCTTTGTTTCTTCATTTCAATCTCCTAATAATTCATATATATTTTCCTAAAGTCTCCCAGAAAACAAGGACTGAGTCAATCCACATATCAGTGAACCATAGCAGAATGCAATTCTGAATTTCATATAAACAGTCATAAAATCAAAAAGACAGGTGCTGGGGTTTTGGATGAGCACTAGAGTGCTGGCTGTGCACTTTCAAAGATCTTGAGTTGGATCCCCAACACCATAGGTGAAAGGAATGAATGAACCAATGCCTGAGTGTATGATGAATGAATTAAAGGTATAAGGAGGAGGAGGAAGAGGAGGAGAGGAGGAGAAATAGAAGAAGATGATGAGTAATTTGACAGAAGGGAAAAAGGGGAGCAGAGTGAGTTTAAAGTGTGATTTCCAATTCCCAAACGTTAAATTACAGCAGATGGGATAGAGAGAGAAGATGGGAGGGCAGGAGAGGGGGGATAGTAGAGGATAGAGAAAGTAACAGAATACAACAGATACTAATATGGTATTTTGTAAAAATGTGGATGTGTAAACAACGTGATTGTGCAACCTGTATATGGGGTAAAAATGGGAGTTCATAGCTCACTTGAATCTAATGTAGGAAATATGATATCTCAAGAGCTATGTAATGTTTTAAGCAACCAATATAAAAAAGAGGTCTTCATTTTTCTTTGTAGTTGAGATCTCCTGTTTCCGTGACATGTTTAGTTGTGTTCTCTCCTTTAGTCCTCCCATGCTCTAGTTATTCTGATATGGAAAAAGTAGCTGATATGCCCAACCAGTCTGAAACTCAGTGACAATTTTTCATTAAGCCTAAAGTCACTTCACATTTGCTACAGTCATACTAAATACACTTCTTTGTTGGGAGTTTAAAATATATTTCCTTCAGCTAGATTACAAGTACCTAGAAATTCCATTCTTGTTTATGTAATAGTGGCTTCATCAGATTAAATGCTGTACTCTGGAGTAAAACAAAATAGGAATAATTTACTCATAAACTTCCTATGTAAACCATCTTTATTTACAAAATACTATCTTAAGAATTATAGTTTCATTGAGATTCAATTGGAGCCAAAGTATAGTCAATTACTGAAGTAAAAGCAGTTACTTAAAAACTAAAAATGAGAGAAAAGTCAAATTACATTTGAAGAGAGAGCAACAGTATGAGGTTTCTTGATTGGTTCTGGATGTTGAGTAACAGGCTCATTTGCAGGTGGAAGGAACCCTTCAGGGAACTCACTTGTACTTTCAGAATGCAGGTGTAGAGGGCTGAATTCCAGCTCTTGTGGGGAAGATTGAGAGGAAAACCCTCTCCCTGCAAAGACACTTCGCATTGGAAATGGAGTCGGTGGCCGGCCAGGTGGAAAATAATCTCCAGGTTCCCATACAAGTTTCCTCGGAGAGGTGGAGGAAAAAAAAGGTCCTCTTCTCATGAACTGACTCCTTGGGTCAACTGGAAACAAGGCACCTCTTTGATTGCCAGCTTCAGTTCTTCCTCATTCACTTGAAAGAGTCTCCAGTTTGTTTTAGCTTCAGCTATTTGTGATCTGAGGGTTTCAGATTCACCTTGGAGGGACTGTATCCTTCTTGATAGATGCGCCATCGTTTCATCCTGTTGACCATGTTTAGCCTTCTGTGCTTTGAGCTCTTCTTCTAAAAAGAGCATTTCAACGCCATGGCTGGATTCGGACCAATGCAGCTTTTCGTAGGTTGCCTCCAGATGTTGTGCTTCCCTTGAACCCTTCTCAAACCTGCAATCCTTTAAAGATGAGGCTAAGCCTTCATGTTTTTCTTCAACAAGGCTCACTTTTTCAAGAAGTCCACACTTTTTTTCAATAAGTCCCGCAAGATTTAGAGCCAGCTTTTTTTCTCTTCCCACGTAAAGCCTGCTACTAACCGACTGAAAACATCTCCAGAAAAGTGATAGAGCAGCCAAAAATCTAAGAGCTGTACACATCACCAACTCCCAAGGAAAGCCTTAAGGAAGATGGCCTGGCTTCATGTCTTCGGACAATGCTGCCACAACCCTTGGTGTTCTTCCAGAACCACTCACTAGTATGGCTGAGAGGCAGCCCTTGGCTCCTCCATCACACCAAGACGGCTTTGGCTCTTGCCACCACAACCACAGCCTGCCCAGGCAGGCCAACGCAGGCAGTGGACACTCAGGTGTTTGGTCAGGAACTCCAACCTGCACCAGGCAACGGAGCAGACCACTGCGATAACCTTCAGGGTGTGAGCGTATGGTGGGTGGTGGGCGTATGGCGGTGGGAGCCATGGTCAAGGGCTCCCAGGAGCCTTGTTGTGCTCAACTGCCCATCAGGGGAGTCTTGTCCCCTTCCCTACCCAGTGCATCCTCAAGTGCCACAGGTTCATGTCCCTCCCACTCCAGCCAGAGAGAATTCCTCTCCATGCCACCCACCCCTTGATTTGGTTTAGGCCAGGCCAAGGCGGGGCTTAGTAGGAAGATTCCATCCAGTCATCATAACATTCAGTTTGTTGTCACTCAAATTCTAAAGCTGTCTAAACTGTTCAAACAGCTTTCATGGCCTATATTGGTCTTTGTGTCGCTTGCCTTTTGTTTTATTTTATTTTATTTTTTGGTTTTTTTTGGCCTTTTGTTTTAGTGACTCAGTCCTTTCCCTGCCCTTGTACTCTCCCTATTTCCTCCTTCCTTGCTTTGTTCCTCCCTTCATGGTTTTTCTCCTTTTCTTCTTCCTTCTTTTCTACCTCCCTCCATCCTTCCAACTTTGCCTCCCTCCCTTCCAACGTTCTCTCTCCCTTCCATCTTTTTTTTGTTTTTCTTGCAAGTGTTTGTGGTGAAAATCCTTGGCATTCCAGCCGCAAGCTAGGCAAGGTCACTGCCAGTGAGCTACAACATCCGCAGACCTGCTGCCACTTCCTACGTAAGTAATTTGAATTTTCTCTAAAGAGAAACTCTCACATTCGTCTACTTTTAAAGTAATTTCAGAAGAGTTGCCAACATGGGCACAAATCAGTTATGACAAGTCATTTTTGAAAAGCACGGCACAGCTAAGGTTCCTACAAAGAAGGAGTTAAAAACTTTAGTTGGTTTTCATGTCAGCATTTCCAGACTAGTATTTGTTGAAAATTCTTGAAACTCTTCTTTCAGATGTTTTTTTTTTTTGGACTTTTCATGGGCTTAAAAACATCTAAGGAAGCTGGCTGGTCCTTATAAATATATAGCCAAGAGAAGGATGGATATGACACTCTGAAATGGATGTAACTCCTGAACATGAATTATATTGTTGATGTTAAGACAAAGAGGTCATGGCTTGATGTACAAAAAGGACATCCCAACATATTGTTTTCCTCTCAAGTTAGCACTTGACTTGTTGATGAGTCACATATATATGAGATTCGAAGGAGAAGATGCACAAGTAATCACTGGTTTTGTAAGCATGCAAGTTCCAAGCTCATAGGCCACCATGCATGATTAGACCTGTTGTTATTTACACTTACACGGCCAGAGCTGTATCACTGTTTAAAAGTTGCCAAATGACAGTCGCTTGTTTTCCTCTCCAGCACCTGTATCGAATGACCAGCTTTCAAGTGGACTTCCCTGAGCCTTTTCAGTATCTGAACATGCGAGTCCAAAACACTTTAGTCCTACTACTAAGAAGGATACTCACTGTAACACTGTTTTTCTGACCATTAAATGGACAATAAGATGACCCTGGTGTGCAAAGAACAGGACTCAGTGAAGATGTACTGCCTGCTGGTGCATGACACTTTTCTAGGTTTTCCGGGCCATGTGGAGGAATCAGCCCAAACACCTGGAAATAGCACTCAATTCATAGTTTACTTAAGAACACATGTGGCTTAGGGAGAACTTCTTTCTTCTGAAAGTGTTTCTTCAAACGAGATGAGAGTCGAAAAGAAGGTATTGAGAACACTAAGTAAAATGGCTGTGCTTTGTGGAATTGGCAGGATTCATCAATACATGTAACAATGTTTGTCACTGCCTTTGGACTTAACACGTATCAGTGTAGATGAACAGAGGCACAGTAAGAAAGATAGCTGGCATAAGACACCAAGGGGATGGGGCTAAGCTGCCTTACTAGGTTTACTTTTTTCACTCTGGTGGCACTTTCTGTTGTCTGTATGAACAGAGTTTCCAAGTACTTTCCCACTTAGCCGGCCTCTCTGTTATTCATACAGTTGAACTACCAGGGAGAGATGGATCAGTTTACCACCTGTGAGGCCTTTTATTCCACATTTTCTGCCCATTGCATGCTTTGGTTTTTTTTTCAGCTCTTCCTACAAGCCCCCCTAATCCTGATCTCTCCTTAGGCCTTATGATTTCTTTAAGTGTCCCCTTTCATGGAGTCATGTGTACAGATATTATACCTGGTTCTATTGAACTCTACTTAATTCTTTCTCACCTCTGTGCTCCTTTTACCAAGTCACTCCTCAACACTTACTGTAACCCTTTGAATTTTTTGTCCATTGTCCTTTAAAAAACTCTTTGAAAATTGAACCATTTCACATGCAGATACAGTCTTCTTGATCTGCTATTAATCCCCCACTACTGACATTGTAAGTTATTGAAATGTGCACTTGCAGACCGTTTTCAGATTTTTGATTTCTGTATATCTATCTGTCTATGTATTTACAAGCATAACATGGTATTCTGAAAATATCGTTCTGCTTTTGGAGCCCAACTTTGTGTTTTTAAGAAGCAGGCCTATTACACAGAGATAAATCCATGTTACCTAGATTGAGTTCAAACTGGTATGGGCACTGTGATTCCCATTATATTGTTCTACCTACTAATGGACAGTTAAGTTATATCCAGACCTCACCCCCTCCCCCATTAAGTAAAACCCCTGTGGAGAGACATGTAGATGCCTTTATGAACATATTGATAATTTTTCATGGCAGTGTTTTCCAAAAACCAGTTAGTAAAACAATTTATTCCTTTGCAGCCTGAAATTACCTTTATTCCAGTTTACTGATATAAGAACCGCAGTATATCAGCAACTATTCTCCAGTAGTAGTTCAGGCAGAAGTCATTCTAGATACCAATCAGTGCGGGATCCTCCATGTATTTTACACAGCCAATGGCAGGGCACATCCGTCCACTCGTTTACAGCAACTGATGTTTTATGCTGGCAATTTAGGTTTATTTAAAGGACTGATTTGAAAACAGGTGAGACAGACTGATTATATTTATTATGCATGTTGGCTTTGTTTTTCTAGGCCTGAATTTTTCACATTCCAATTAATTGTAGGTCAAGTATCAGGCAGATTCTTCACTGGGCTTCAAATGTGATAAAGCTGCTTCTTATTTTAAAGAAGGCTGTTGCAATCCTGCATTTATTTTACTCCTCAGTGCATGTTTTACACACAAGCACACACACACACACACACGCACACACACACACACAAACACAAAATTAGAGCACATTTAACACTCAAATAAAGCTTTAACTCCTAAATCATATCTAGGGTATTTTTTTAATAAGTATTGTGTCTTGGTCTCTACTGGGGAAACATTGTTCAATGTGAGTTTTATGGTTTGTTGTAGGGCAGTGAATGTTCACTTGTTGGCAATGATATAGAAATGGGGATTAAGAGTTTAAAAGTTTTTATAGTAGGTAGGCAGAGTCAGAGTATGGAATCTAAGAATAAGAAATTGGGGAATTTCCTCTTTGTTTCTTCATTTCAATCTCCTAATAATTCATATATATTTTCCTAAAGTCTCCCAGAAAACAAGGACTGAGTCAATCCACATATCAGTGAACCATAGCAGAATGCAATTCTGAATTTCATATAAACAGTCATAAAATCAAAAAGACAGGTGCTGGGGTTTTGGATGAGCACTAGAGTGCTGGCTGTGCACTTTCAAAAATCTTGAGTTGGATCCCCAACACCATAGGTGAAAGGAATGAATGAACCAATGCATGAGTGTATGATGAATGAATTAAAGGTATAAGGAGGAGGAGGAAGAGGAGGAGGAGAAATAGAAGAAGATGATGAGTAATTTGACAGAAGGGAAAAAGGGGAGCAGAGTGAGTTTAAAGTGTGTTTTCCAATTCCCAAACGTTAAATTACAGCAGAAGGGATAGAGAGAGAAAATGGGAGGGCAGGAGAGGGGAGATAGTAGAGGATAGAGAAGGTAACAGAATACAACAGTTACTAATATGGCATTTTGTAAAAATGTGGATGTGTAAACAATGTGATTGTGCAACCTGTATATGGGGTAAAAATGGGAGTTCATAGCTCACTTGAATCTAATGTAGGAAATATGATATCTCAAGAGCTATGTAATGTTTTAAGCAACCAATATAAAAAAGAGGTCTTCATTTTTCTATGTAGTTGAGATCTCCTGTTTCCGTGTCATGTTTAGTTGTGTTCTCTCCTTTAGTTCTCCCATGCTCTAGTTATTCTGATATGGAAAAACTAGCTGATATGCCCAACCAGTCTGAAAATCAGTGACAATTTTTCATTAAGCCTAAAGTCACTTCACATTTGCTACAGTCATACTAAATACACTTCTTTGTTGGGAGTTTCAAATATATTTTCTTCAGCTAGATTACAAGTACCTAGAACTCCCATTCTTGTTTATGTAATAGTGGCTTCATCAGATTAAATGCTGTACTCTGGAGTAAAACAAAATAGGAATAATTTACTCATAAACTTCCTATGTAAACCATCTTTATTTACAAAATACTATCTTAAGAATTATAGTTTCATTGAGATTCAATTGGAGCCAAAGTATAGTCAATTACTGAAGTAAAAGCAGTTACTTAAAAACTAAAAATGAGAGAAAAGTCAAATTACATTTGAAGAGAGAGCAACAGTATGAGGTTTCTTGATTGGTTCTGGATGTTGAGTAACAGGCTAATTTGCAGGTGGAAGGAACCCTTCAGGGAACTCACTTGTACTTTCAGAATGCAGGTGTAGAAGGCTGAATTCCAGCTCTTGGGGGGAACATTGAGTGGAAAACCCTCTCCCTGCAAAGACACTTCGCATTGGAAATGGAGTGGGTGGCGGGCCAGGTGGAAAATAACCTCCAGTTTTCCATGCAAGTTTCCTCGAAGAGGTGGAGGAAAAAAAAGGTCCTCTTCTTATGAACTGACTCCTTGGGTCAACTGGAAACAAGGCACCTCTTTGATTGCCAGCTTCAGTTCTTCCTCGTTCACTTGAAAGAGTCTCCAGTTTGTTTTAGCTTCAGCTATTGTGATCTGAGGGTTTCAGATTCACCTTGGAGGGACTGTATCCTTCTTGATAGATGTGCCATCGTTTCATCCTGTTGACCATGTTTAGCCTTCTGTGCTTTGAGTCTTCTTCTAGAAAGAGCATTTCAACGCCATGGCTGGATTCGGACCAATGCAGCTTTTCGTAGGTTGCCTCCAGATGTTGTGCTTCCCTTGAACCCTTCTCAAACCTGCAATCCTTTAAAGATGTGGCTAAGCCTTCATGTTTTTTTTTCAACAAGGCTCACTCTTTCAAGAAGTCCACACTTTTTTTTCAATAAGTCCCGCAAGATTTAGAGCCAGCTTTTTTTCTCTTCCCACGTAAAGCCTGCTACTAACCGACTGAAAACATCTCCAGAAAAGTGAGAGAACAGCCAAAAATCTAAGAGCTGTACACATCACCAACTCCCAAGGAAAGCCATAAGGAAGATGGCCTGGCTTCATGTCTTCGGACAATGCTGCCACAACCCTTGGTGCTTCTTCCAGAACCAATCACTAGTATGGCTGAGAGGCAGCCCTTGGCTCCTCCATCACACCAAGACGTCTTTGGCTCTTGCCACCACAACCACAGCCTGCCCAGGCAGGCCAACGCAGGCTGTGGACACTCAGGTGTTTGGTCAGGAACTCCAACCTGCACCAGGCAACGGAGCAGAACACTGCGATCCCCTTCAGGGTGTGAGCGTATGGCGGGTGGTGGGCGTATGGCGGTGGGAGCCATGATCAAGGGCTCCCAGGAGCCTTGTTGTGCTCAACTGCCCATCAGGGGAGTCTTGTCCCCTTCCCTACCCAGTGCATCCTCAAGTGCCACAGGTTCAGGTCCCTCCCAGTCCAGCCAGAGAGAATTCCTCTCCATGCCACCCACCCCTTGATTTGGTTTAGGCCAGGCCAAGGCGGGGCTTAGTAGGAAGATTCCATCCAGTCATCATAACATTCAGTTTGTTGTCACTCAAATTCTAAAGCTGTCTAAACTGTTCAAACAGCTTTCATGGCCTATATTGGTCTTTGTGTCGCTTGCCTTTTGTTTTATTTTATTTTATTTTATTTTTTGGTTTTTTTTTCCTTTTGTTTTAGTGACTCAGTCCTTACCCTGCCCTTGTACTCTCCCTATTTCCTCCTTCCTTGCTTTCTTCCTCCCTTCCTGCTTTTTCTCCTTTTCTTCTTCCTTCTTTTCTACATCCCTCCATCCCTCCAACTTTGCCTCCCTCCCTTCCAACTTTCTCTCTCCCTTCCGTCTTTTTTTTTTTTCTTGCAAGTGTTTGGGGTGAAAATCCATGGCAGGCCAGCCACAAGCTAGGCAAGGTCACTGCCAGTGAGCTGCTACAACATCCCCAGACCTGCTGCCACTTCCTACGCAAGTAATTTGAATTTTCTCTAAAGAGAAACTCTCACATTAGTCTACTTTCAAAGTAATTTCAGAAGAGTTGCCAACATGGGCACAAATCAGTTATGACAAGTCATTTTTGAAAAGCACGGCACAGCTAAGGTTCCTAAAAAGAAGGAGTTGAAAACTTTAGTTGGTTTTCATGTCAGCATTTCCAGACTAGTATTTGTTGAAAATTCTGGAAACTCTTCTTTCAGATGTTTTTTTTTTTTCTTTGGATTTTCATGGGGTTAAAAACATCTAAGGAAGCTGGCTGGTCCTTATAAATATATAGCCAAGAGAAGGATGGATATGACACTCTGAAATGGATGTAACTCATGAACATGAATTATATTGTTGATGTTAAGACAAAGAGGTCATGGCTTGATGTACAATAAGGACATCCCAACATATTGTTCTCCTCCCAAGTTAGCACTTGACTTGTTGATGAGTCACATATGAGGTTCGAAGGAGAAGATGCACAAGTAATCACTGGTTTTGTAAGCATGCAAGTTCCAAGCCCATAGGCCACCATGCATGATTAGACCTGTTGTTATTTACACTTACACGGCCAGAGCTGTATCGCTGTTTAAAAGTTGCCAAATGGGAGTCGCTTGTTTTCCTCTCCAGCACCTGTATCGAATGACCAGCTTTCAAGTGGACTTCCCTGAGCCTTTTCAGTATCTGAACATGCGAGACCAAAACACTTGAGTCCTACTACTAAGGAGGATACTCACTGTAACACTGTTTTTCTGACCATTAAATGGACAATAAGAAGACCCTGGTGTGCAAAGAACAGGACTCAGTGAAGATATACTGCCTGCTGGTGCATTACACTTTTCTAGGTTTTACGGGCCATGTGGAAGAATCAGCCCAAAAACCTTGAAATAGCACTCAATTCATAGTTTACTTAAGGACACATGTGGCTTGGGGAGAACTTCTTTCCTCTGAAAGTGTTTCTTCAAACGAGATGAGAGTCGAAAAGAAGGTATTGAGAACACTAAGTAAAATGGCTGTGCTTTGTGGAATTGGCAGGATTCATCAATACATGTAACAATGTTTGTCACTGCCTTTGGACCTAACACGTATCAGTGTAGATGAACAGAGGCACAGTAAGAAAGATAGCTGGCATAAGACACCAAGGGGATGGGGCTAAGCTGCCTTACTAGGTTTACTTTTTTCACTCTGGTGGCACTTTCTGTTGTCTGTATGAACAGAGTTTCCAAGTACTGTCCCACTTAGCCGGCCTCTCTGTTATTCATACAGTTGAACTACCAGGGAGAGATGGATCAGTTTACCACCTGTGAGGCCTTTTATTCCACATTTTCTGCCCATTGCATGCTTTTGTTTTTTTTTTCAGCTCTTCCTACAAGCCTTCCTAATCCTGATCTCTCCTTAGGCCTTATGATTTCTTTAAGTGTCCCCTTTCATGGAGTCATGTGTACAGATATTATACCTGGTTCTATTGAACTCTACTTAATTCTTTCTCACCTCTGTGCTCCTTTTACCAAGTCACTCCTCAACACTTACTGTAACCCTTTGAATTTTTTGTCCATTGTCCTTTAAAAAACTCTTTGAAAATTGAACCATTTCGCATGCAGATACAGTCTTCTTGATCTGCTATTAATCCCCCACTACTGACATTGTAATTATTGAAATGTGCACTTGCAGACCGTTTTCAGATTTTTTGATTTCTGTATATCTATCTGTCTATCTATTTACAAACATAACATGGTATTCTGAAAATATCGTTCTGCTTTTGGAGCCCGACTTTGTGGTTTTCAGATGCAGTCCTATTACACAGATATGTATCCATGTTACCTAGATTGAGTTCAAACCGGTATGGGCACTGTGATTCCCATTATATTGTTCTACCTACTAATGGACAGTTAAGTTATATCCAGACCTCACCCCCTCCCCCATTAAGTAAAACCCCTGTGGAGAGACATGTAGATGCCTTTATGAACATATTGATAATTTTTCATGGCAGTGTTTTCCAAAAACCAGTTAGTAAAATCAATTTATTCCTTTGCAGCCTGAAATTACCTTCATTCCAGTTTACTGGTATAAGAACCGCAGTATATCAGCAACTATTTTCCAGTAGTAGTTCAGGCAGAAGTCATTCTAGATACCAATCAGTGCGGAATCCTCCATGTATTTTACACAGCCCATGGCAGGGGACATCCGTCCACTCGTTTAGAGCAACTGATGTTTTATGCTGGCAATTTAGGTTTATTTAAAGGACTGAGTTGAAAACAGGTGAGACAGACTGATTAGATTTATTATGTATGTTGGCTTTGTTTTTCTAGGCCTGAATTTTTCACATTTCAATTAATTGTAGGTCAAGTATCAGGCAGATTCTTCACTGGGCTTCAAATGTGATAAAGCTGCTTCTTACTTTTAAGAAGGCTGTTGCAATCCTGCATTTATTTTACTCCTCAGTGCATGTTTTACACACAAGCACACACACACACACACACACACACACACACACACAAACACATAATTAGAGCACATTTAACACTCAAATATAGCTTTAACTCCTAAATCATAACTAGGGTATTTTTTAATAAGTATTGTGTCTTGGTCTCTACTGGGGAAACATTGTTCAATGTGAGTTTTCTGGTTTGTTGTAGGGCAGTGAATGTTCACTTGTTGGCATTGATATAGAAATGGGGATTAAGAGTTTAAAAGTTTTTATAGTAGGTAGCCAGAGTCAGAGTATGGAATCTAAGAATAAAAATTGGGGAATTTCCTCTTTGTTTCTTCATTTCAATCTCCTAATAATTCATATATATTTTCCCTAGTCTCCCAGAAAACAAGGACTGAGTCAATCCACATATCAGTGAACCATAGCAGAATGCAATTCTGAATTTCATATAAACAATCATAAAATCAAAAAGACAGGTGCTGGGGTTTTGGCTGAGCACTAGAGTGCTGGCTGTGCACTTTCAATGATCTTGAGTTGGATCCCCAACACCATAGGTGAAAGGAATGAATGAACCAATGCATGAGTGTATGATGAATGAATTAAAGGTATAAGGAGGAGGACGAAGAGGAGGAGAAGGAGGAGAAATAGAAGAAGATGATGAGTAATTTGACAGAAGGGAAAAAGGGGATAGAGTGAGTTTAAAGTGTGATTTCCACATCCCAAACGTTAAATTACAGCAGAAGGGATAGAGAGGGAAGATGGGAGGGCAGGAGAGGGGGGATAGTAGAGGATAGAGAAGGTAACAGAATACAACAGTTACTAATATGGCATTTTGTAAAAATGTGGATGTGTAAACAATGTGATTGTGCAACCTGTATATGGGCTAAAAATGGGAGTTCATAGCTCACTTGAATCCAATGTAGGAAATATGAAATCTCAATAGCTATGTAATGTATTAAGCAACCAATATAAAAAAGAGGTCTTCATTTTTCTATGTAGTTGAGATCTCCTGTTTCCGTGACATGTTTAGTTGTGTTCTCTCCTTTAGTTCTCCCATGCTCTAGTTATTCTGATATGGAAAAACTAGCTGATATGCCCAACCAGTCTGAAAATCAGTGACAAATTTTCATTATGCCTAAAGTCACTTCACATTTGCTACAGTCATACTAAATACACTTCTTTGTTGGTAGTTTCAAATATATTTCCTTCAGCTAGATTACAAGTACCTAGAACTCCCATTCTTGTTTATGTAATAGTGGCTTCATCAGATTAAATGCTGTAATCTGGAATAAAACAAAATAGGAATAATTTACTCATAAACTTCCTATGTAAACCATCTTTATTTACAAAATACTATCTTAAGAATTATAGTTTCATTGAGATTCAATTGGAGCCAAAGTATAGTCAATTACTGAAATAAAAGCAGTTACTTAAAAACTAAAAATGAGAGAAAAGTCAAATTACATTTGAAGAGAGAGCAACAGTATGAGGTTTCTTGATTGGTTCTGGATGTTGAGTAACAGGCTCATTTGCAGGTGGAAGGAACCCTTCAGGGAACTCTCTTGTACTTTCAGAATGCAGGTGTAGAGGGCTGAGTTCCAGCTCTTGGGGGGAAGATTGAGAGGAAAACCCTCTCCCTGCAAAGACACTTCGCATTGGAAATGGAGTGGGTGGCGGGCCAGGTGGAAAATAATCTCCAGGTTCCCATACAATTTTCCTCGCAGAGGTGGAGGAAAAAAAAGGTCCTCTTCTCATGAACTGACTCCTTGGGTCAACTGGAAACAAGGCACCTCTTTGATTGCCAGCTTCAGTTCTTCCGCATTCACTTGAAAGAGTCTCCAGTTTGTTTTAGCTTCAGCTATCTGTGATCTGAGGGTTTCAGATTCACCTTGGAGGGACTGTATCCTTCTTGATAGATGCGCCATCGTTTCATCCTGTTGACCATGTTTAGCCTTCTGTGCTTTGAGCTCTTCTTCTAAAAAGAGCATTTCAACGCCATGGCTGGATTCGGACCAATGCGGCTTTTTGTAGGTTGCCTCCAGATGTTGTGCTTCCCTTGAACCCTTCTCAAACCTGCAATCCTTTAAAGATGAGGCTAAGCCTTCATGTTTTTTTTCAACAAGGCTCACTTTTTCAAGAAGTCCACACTTTTTTTCAATAAGTCCCGCAAGTTTTAGAGCCAGCTTTTTTTCTCTTCCCACGTAAAGCCTGCTACTAACCGACTGAAAACATCTCCAGAAAAGTGAGAGAACAGCCAAAAATCTAAGAGCTGTACACATCACCAACTCCCAAGGAAAGCCATAAGGAAGATGGCCTGGCTTCATGTCTTCGGACAATGCTGCCACAACCCTTGGTGCTTCTTCCAGAACCACTCACTAGTATGGCTGAGAGGCAGCCCTTGGCTCCTCCATCACACCAAGACGGCTTTGGCTCTTGCCACCACAACCACAGCCTGCCCAGGCAGGCCAACGCAGGCTGTGGACACTCAGGTGTTTGGTCAGGAACTCCAACCTGCACCAGGCAACGAAGCAGAACACTGCGATCCCCTTCAGGGTGTGAGCGTATGGCAGGTGGTGGGCGTATGGCGGTGGGAGCCATGATCAAGGGCTCCCAGGAGCCTTGTTGTGCTCAACTGCCCATCAGGGGAGTCTAGTCCCCTTCCCTACCCAGTGCATCCTCAAGTGCCACAGGTTCAGGTCTCTCCCACTCCAGCCAGAGAGAATTCCTCTCCATGCCACCCACCCCTTGATTTGGTTTAGGCCAGGCCAAGGCGGGGCTTAGTAGGAAGATTCCATCCAGTCATCATAACATTCAGTTTGTTGTCACTCAAATTCTAAAGCTGTCTAAACTGTTCAAACAGCTTTCATGGCCTATATTGGTCTTTGTGTCGCTTGCCTTTTGTTTTATTTTATTTTATTTATTTATTTTTTTTTTTGGCCTTTTGTTTTAGTGACTCAGTCCTTTCCCTGCCCTTGTACTCTCCCTATTTCCTCCTTCCTTGCTTTCTTCCTCCCTTCCTGCTTTTTCTCCTTTTCTTCTTCCCTCTTTTCTACCTACCTCCATCCCTCCAACGTTGCCTCCCTCCCTTCCAACTTTCTCTCTCCCTTCCGTCTTTTTTTTTTTTTCTTGCAAGTGTTTGGGGTGAAAATCCATGGCAGGCCAGCCCCAAGCTAGGCAAGGTCACTGCCAGTGAGCTACAACATCCCCAGACCTGCTGCCACTTCCTACGCAAGTAATTTGAATTTTCTCTAAAGAGAAACTCTCACATTAGTCTACTTTCAAAGTAATTTCAGAAGAGTTGCCAACATGGGCACAAATCAGTTATGACAAGTCATTTTTGAAAAGCACGGCACAGCTAAGGTTCCTAAAAAGAAGGAGTTGAAAACTTTAGTTGGTTTTCATGTCAGCATTTCTAGACTAGTATTTGTTGAAAATTCTTGAAACTCTTCTTTCAGATTTTTTTTTTTTTTGGACTTTTCAAGGGCTTAAAAACATCTAAGGAAGCTGGCTGGTCCTTATAAATATATAGCCAAGAGAAGGATGGATATGACACTCTGAAATGGATGTAACTCCTGAACATGAATTATATTGTTGATGTTAAGACAAAGAGGTCATGGCTTGATGTACAAAAAGGACATCCCAACATATTGTTTTCCTCCCAAGTTAGCAATTGACTTGTTGATGAGTCACATATGAGGTTCGAAGGAGAAGATGCACAAGTAATCACTGGTTTTGTAAGCATGCAAGTTCCAAGCTCATAGGCCACCATGCATGATTAGACCTGTTGTTATTTACACTTACACGGCCAGAGCTGTATCACTGTTTAAAAGTTGCCAAATGAGAGTCGCTTGTTTTCCTCTCCAGCACCTGTATCGAATGACCAGCTTTCAAGTGGACTTCCCTGAGCCTTTTCAGTATCTGAACATGCGAGTCCAAAACACTTTAGTCCTACTACTAAGAAGGATACTCACTGTAACACTGTTTTTCTGACCATTAAATGGACAATAAGATGACCCTGGTGTGCAAAGAACAGGACTCAGTGAAGATGTACTGCCTGCTGGTGCATGACACTTTTCTAGGTTTTCCGGGCCATGTGGAGGAATCAGCCCAAACACCTTGAAATAGCACTCAATTCATAGTTTACTTAAGGACACATGTGGCTTAGGGAGAACTTCTTTCCTCTGAAAGTGTTTCTTCAAACGAGATGAGAGTCGAAAAGAAGGTATTGAGAACACTAAGTAAAATGGCTGTGCTTTGTGGAATTGGCAGGATTCATCAATACATGTAACAATGTTTGTCACTGCCTTTGGACCTAACACGTATCAGTGTAGATGAACAGAGGCACAGTAAGAAAGATAACTGGCATAAGACACCAAGGGGATGGGGCTAAGCTGCCTTATATGTTTACTTTTTTCACTCTGGTGGCACATTCTGTTGTCTGTATGAACAGAGTTTCCAAGTACTTTCCCACTTAGCCGGCCTCTCTGTTATTCATACAGTTGAACTACCAGGGAGAGATGGATCAGTTTACCACCTGTGAGGCCTTTTATTCCACATTTTCTGCCCATTGCATGCTTTTGTTTTTTTTTTTCAACTCTTCCTACAAGCCTCCCTAATCCTGATCTCTCCTTAGGCCTTATGATTTCTTTAAGTGTCCCCTTTCATGGAGTCATGTGTACAGATATTATACCTGGTTCTATTGAACTCTACTTAATTCTTTCTCACCTCTGTGGTCCTTTTACCAAGTCACTGCTCAACACTTACTGTAACCCTTTGAATTTTTTGTCCATTGTCCTTTAAAAAACTCTTTGAAAATTGAACCATTTCGCATGCAGATACAGTCTTCTTGATCTGCTATTAATCCCCCACTACTGACATTGTAAGTTATTGAAATGTGCACTTGCAGACCGTTTTCAGATTTTTGATTTCTGTATATCTATCTGTCTATCTATTTACAAACATAACATGGTATTCTGAAAATATCGTTCTGCTTTTGGAGCCCGACTTTGTGTTTTTCAGAAGCAGGCCTATTAAACAGAGATGAATCCATGTTACCTAGATTGAGTTCAAACCGGTATGGGCACTGTGATTCCCATTATATTGTTCTACCTACTAATGGACAGTTAAGTTATATCCAGACCTCACCCCCTCCCCCATTAAGTAAAACCCCTGTGGAGAGACATGTAGATGCCTTTATGAACATATTGATAATTTTTCATGGCAGTGTTTTCCAAAAACCAGTTAGTAAAATCAATTTATTCCTTTGTAGCCTGAAATTACCTTCATTCCAGTTTACTAATATAAGAACCCCAGTATATCAGCAACTATTCTCCAGTAGTAGTTCAGGCAGAAGTCATTCTAGATACCAATCAGTGCGGGATCCTCCATGTATTTTACACAGCCCATGGCAGGGGACATCCGTCCACTCGTTTAGAGCAACTGATGTTTTATGCTGGCAATTTAGGTTTATTTAAAGGACTGATTTGAAAACAGGTGAGACAGACTGATTAGATTTATTATGTATGTTGGCTTTGTTTTTCTAGGCCTGAATTTTTCACATTTCAATTAATTGTAGGTCAAGTATCAGGCAGATTCTTCACTGGGCTTCAGATGTGATAAAGCTGCTTCTTACTTTTAAGAAGGCTGTTGCAATCCTGCATTTATTTTACTCCTCAGTGCATGTTTTACACACAAGCACACACACACACACACACACACACACACACACACACAAACACATAATTAGAGCACATTTAACACTCAAATAAAGCTTTAACTACAAAATCATAACTAGGGTATTTTTTTAATAAGTATTGTGTCTTGGTCTCTACTGGGGAAACATTGTTCAATGTGAGTTTTCTGGTTTGTTGTAGGGCAGTGAGTGTTCACTTGTTGGCAATGATATAGAAATGGGGATTAAGAGTTTAAAAGTTTTTATAGTAGGTAGGCAGAGTCAGAGTATGGAATCTAAGAAGAAGAAATTGGGGAATTTCCTCTTTGTTTCTTCATTTCAATCTCCTAATAATTCATATATATTTTCCCTAGTCTCCCAGAAAACAAGGACTGAGTCAATCCACATATCAGTGAACCATAGCAGAATGCAATTCTGAATTTCATATAAACAGTCATAAAATCAAAAAGACAGGTGCTGGGGTTTTGGCTGAGCACTAGAGTGCTGGCTGTGCACTTTCAAAGATCTTGAGTTGGATCCCCAACTCCATAGGTGAAAGGAATGAATGAACCAATGCATGAGTGTATGATGAATGAATTAAAGGTGTAAGGAGGAGGAGGAAGAGGAGGAGGAGGAGGAGAAATAGAAGAAGATGATGAGTAATTTGACAGAAGGAAAAAAGGGGAGCAGAGTGAGTTTAAAGTGTGATTTCCAATTCCCAAACGTTAAATTACAGCAGAACGGATAGAGAGAGAAGATGGGAGGGCAGGAGAGGGGGGGTAGTAGAGGATAGAAAAGGTAACAGAATACAACAGTTACTAATATGGTATTTTGTAAAAATGTGGATGTGTAAACAATGTGATTGTGCAACCTGTATATGGGGTAAAAATGGGAGTTCATAGCTCACTTGAATCTAATGTAGGAAATATGATATCTCAAGAGCTATGTAATGTTTTAAGCAACCAATATAAAAAAGAGGTCTTCATTTTTCTTTGTAGTTGAGATCTCCTGTTTCCATGACATGTTTAGTTGTGTTCTCTCCTTTAGTCCTCAGATGCTCTAGTTATTCTGATATGGAAAAACTAGCTGATATGCCCAACCAGTCTGAAAATCAGTGACAATTTTCATTAAGCCTAAAGTCACTTCACATTTGCTACAGTCATACTAAATACACTTCTTTGTTGGGAGTTTCAAATATATTTCCTTCAGCTAGATTACAAGTACCTAGAACTCCCATTCTTGTTTATGTAATAGTGGCTTCATCAGATTAAATGCTGTACTCTGGAATAAAACAAAATAGGAATAATTTACTCATAAACTTCCTATGTAAACCATCTTTATTTACAAAATACTATCTTAAGAATTATAGTTTCATTGAGATTCAATTGGAGCCAAAGTATAGTCAATTACTGAAATAAAAGCAGTTACTTCAAAACTAAAAATGAGAGAAACGTCAAATTACATTTGAAGAGAGAGCAACAGTATGAGGTTTCTTGATTGGTTCTGGATGTTGAGTAACAGGCTCATTTGCAGGTGGAAGGAACCCTTCAGGGAACTCTCTTGTACTTTCAGAATGCAGGTGTAGAGGGCTGAGTTCCAGCTCTTGGGGGGAAGATTGAGAGGAAAACCCTCTCCCTGCAAAGACACTTCGCATTGGAAATGGAGTGGGTGGCGGGCCAGGTGGAAAATAATCTCCAGGTTCCCATACAATTTTCCTCGCAGAGGTGGAGGAAAAAAAAGGTCCTCTTCTCATGAACTGACTCCTTGGGTCAACTGGAAACAAGGCACCTCTTTGATTGCCAGCTTCAGTTCTTCCGCATTCACTTGAAAGAGTCTCCAGTTTGTTTTAGCTTCAGCTATCTGTGATCTGAGGGTTTCAGATTCACCTTGGAGGGACTGTATCCTTCTTGATAGATGCGCCATCGTTTCATCCTGTTGACCATGTTTAGCCTTCTGTGCTTTGAGCTCTTCTTCTAAAAAGAGCATTTCAACGCCATGGCTGGATTCGGACCAATGCGGCTTTTTGTAGGTTGCCTCCAGATGTTGTGCTTCCCTTGAACCCTTCTCAAACCTGCAATCCTTTAAAGATGAGGCTAAGCCTTCATGTTTTTTTTCAACAAGGCTCACTTTTTCAAGAAGTCCACACTTTTTTTCAATAAGTCCCGCAAGTTTTAGAGCCAGCTTTTTTTCTCTTCCCACGTAAAGCCTGCTACTAACCGACTGAAAACATCTCCAGAAAAGTGAGAGAACAGCCAAAAATCTAAGAGCTGTACACATCACCAACTCCCAAGGAAAGCCATAAGGAAGATGGCCTGGCTTCATGTCTTCGGACAATGCTGCCACAACCCTTGGTGCTTCTTCCAGAACCACTCACTAGTATGGCTGAGAGGCAGCCCTTGGCTCCTCCATCACACCAAGACGGCTTTGGCTCTTGCCACCACAACCACAGCCTGCCCAGGCAGGCCAACGCAGGCTGTGGACACTCAGGTGTTTGGTCAGGAACTCCAACCTGCACCAGGCAACGAAGCAGAACACTGCGATCCCCTTCAGGGTGTGAGCGTATGGCAGGTGGTGGGCGTATGGCGGTGGGAGCCATGATCAAGGGCTCCCAGGAGCCTTGTTGTGCTCAACTGCCCATCAGGGGAGTCTAGTCCCCTTCCCTACCCAGTGCATCCTCAAGTGCCACAGGTTCAGGTCTCTCCCACTCCAGCCAGAGAGAATTCCTCTCCATGCCACCCACCCCTTGATTTGGTTTAGGCCAGGCCAAGGCGGGGCTTAGTAGGAAGATTCCATCCAGTCATCATAACATTCAGTTTGTTGTCACTCAAATTCTAAAGCTGTCTAAACTGTTCAAACAGCTTTCATGGCCTATATTGGTCTTTGTGTCGCTTGCCTTTTGTTTTATTTTATTTTATTTTATTTATTTATTTTTTTTTTGGCCTTTTGTTTTAGTGACTCAGTCCTTTCCCTGCCCTTGTACTCTCCCTATTTCCTCCTTCCTTGCTTTCTTCCTCCCTTCCTGCTTTTTCTCCTTTTCTTCTTCCCTCTTTTCTACCTACCTCCATCCCTCCAACGTTGCCTCCCTCCCTTCCAACTTTCTCTCTCCCTTCCGTCTTTTTTTTTTTTTCTTGCAAGTGTTTGGGGTGAAAATCCATGGCAGGCCAGCCCCAAGCTAGGCAAGGTCACTGCCAGTGAGCTACAACATCCCCAGACCTGCTGCCACTTCCTACGCAAGTAATTTGAATTTTCTCTAAAGAGAAACTCTCACATTAGTCTACTTTCAAAGTAATTTCAGAAGAGTTGCCAACATGGGCACAAATCAGTTATGACAAGTCATTTTTGAAAAGCACGGCACAGCTAAGGTTCCTAAAAAGAAGGAGTTGAAAACTTTAGTTGGTTTTCATGTCAGCATTTCTAGACTAGTATTTGTTGAAAATTCTTGAAACTCTTCTTTCAGATTTTTTTTTTTTTTGGACTTTTCAAGGGCTTAAAAACATCTAAGGAAGCTGGCTGGTCCTTATAAATATATAGCCAAGAGAAGGATGGATATGACACTCTGAAATGGATGTAACTCCTGAACATGAATTATATTGTTGATGTTAAGACAAAGAGGTCATGGCTTGATGTACAAAAAGGACATCCCAACATATTGTTTTCCTCCCAAGTTAGCAATTGACTTGTTGATGAGTCACATATGAGGTTCGAAGGAGAAGATGCACAAGTAATCACTGGTTTTGTAAGCATGCAAGTTCCAAGCTCATAGGCCACCATGCATGATTAGACCTGTTGTTATTTACACTTACACGGCCAGAGCTGTATCACTGTTTAAAAGTTGCCAAATGAGAGTCGCTTGTTTTCCTCTCCAGCACCTGTATCGAATGACCAGCTTTCAAGTGGACTTCCCTGAGCCTTTTCAGTATCTGAACATGCGAGTCCAAAACACTTTAGTCCTACTACTAAGAAGGATACTCACTGTAACACTGTTTTTCTGACCATTAAATGGACAATAAGATGACCCTGGTGTGCAAAGAACAGGACTCAGTGAAGATGTACTGCCTGCTGGTGCATGACACTTTTCTAGGTTTTACGGGCCATGTGGAGGAATCAGCCCAAACACCTTGAAATAGCACTCAATTCATAGTTTACTTAAGGACACATGTGGCTTAGGGAGAACTTCTTTCCTCTGAAAGTGTTTCTTCAAACGAGATGAGAGTCGAAAAGAAGGTATTGAGAACACTAAGTAAAATGGCTGTGCTTTGTGGAATTGGCAGGATTCATCAATACATGTAAGAATGTTTGTCACTGCCTTTGGACCTAACACGTATCAGTGTAGATGAACAGAGGCAAAGTAAGAAAGGTAACTGGCATAAGACACCAAGGGGATGGGGCTAAGCTGCCTTATATGTTTACTTTTTTCACTCTGGTGGCACATTCTGTTGTCTGTATGAACAGAGTTTCCAAGTACTTTCCCACTTACCCGGCCTCTCTGTTATTCATACAGTTGAACTACCAGGGAGAGATGGATCAGTTTACCACCTGTGAGGCCTTTTATTCCACATTTTCTGCCCATTGCATGCTTTTGTTTTTTTTTTTTTCAACTCTTCCTACAAGCCTCCCTAATCCTGATCTCTCCTTAGGCCTTATGATTTCTTTAAGTGTCCCCTTTCATGGAGTCATGTGTACAGATATTATACCTGGTTCTATTGAACTCTACTTAATTCTTTCTCACCTCTGTGGTCCTTTTACCAAGTCACTGCTCAACACTTACTGTAACCCTTTGAATTTTTTGTCCATTGTCCTTTAAAAAACTCTTTGAAAATTGAACCATTTCGCATGCAGATACAGTCTTCTTGATCTGCTATTAATCCCCCACTACTGACATTGTAAGTTATTGAAATGTGCACTTGCAGACCGTTTTCAGATTTTTTGATTTCTGTATATCTATCTGTCTATCTATTTACAAACATAACATAATATTCTGAGAATATCGTTCTGCTTTTGGAGCCCGACTTTGTGGTTTTCAGATGCAGTCCTATTACACAGATATGTATCCATGTTACCTAGATTGAGTTCAAACCGGTATGGGCACTGTGATTCCCATTATATTGTTCTACCTACTAATGGACAGTTAAGTTATATCCAGACCTCACCCCCTCCCCCATTAAGTAAAACCCCTGTGGAGAGACATGTAGATGCCTTTATGAACATATTGATAATTTTTCATGGCAGTGTTTTCCAAAAACCAGTTAGTAAAATCAATTTATTCCTTTGCAGCCTGAAATTACCTTCATTCCAGTTTACTGGTATAAGAACCGCAGTATATCAGCAACTATTTTCCAGTAGTAGTTCAGGCAGAAGTCATTCTAGATACCAATCAGTGCGGGATCCTCCATGTATTTTACAC
The DNA here is from genome assembly GCF_048772815.1 of Callospermophilus lateralis. Lineage (NCBI taxonomy): Eukaryota > Metazoa > Chordata > Mammalia > Rodentia > Sciuridae > Callospermophilus > Callospermophilus lateralis. The sequence goes on from NW_027512821.1 coordinate 1,628,319, forward strand.
AGCCCATGGCAGGGGACATCCGTCCACTCGTTTAGAGCAACTGATGTTTTATGCTGGCAATTTAGGTTTATTTAAAGGACTGAGTTGAAAACAGGTGAGACAGACTGATTAGATTTATTATGTATGTTGGCTTTGTTTTTCTAGGCCTGAATTTTTCACATTTCAATTAATTGTAGGTCAAGTATCAGGCAGATTCTTCACTGGGCTTCAAATGTGATAAAGCTGCTTCTTACTTTTAAGAAGGCTGTTGCAATCCTGCATTTATTTTACTCCTCAGTGCATGTTTTACACACAAGCACACACACACACACACACACACACACACAAACACATAATTAGAGCACATTTAACACTCAAATAAAGCTTTAACTCCTAAATCATAACTAGGGTATTTTTTAATAAGTATTGTGTCTTGGTCTCTACTGGGGAAACATTGTTCAATGTGAGTTTTCTGGTTTGTTGTAGGGCAGTGAATGTTCACTTGTTGGCATTGATATAGAAATGGGGATTAAGAGTTTAAAAGTTTTTATAGTAGGTAGCCAGAGTCAGAGTATGGAATCTAAGAATAAAAATTGGGGAATTTCCTCTTTGTTTCTTCATTTCAATCTCCTAATAATTCATATATATTTTCCCTAGTCTCCCAGAAAACAAGGACTGAGTCAATCCACATATCAGTGAACCATAGCAGAATGCAATTCTGAATTTCATATAAACAATCATAAAATCAAAAAGACAGGTGCTGGGGTTTTGGCTGAGCACTAGAGTGCTGGCTGTGCACTTTCAAAGATCTTGAGTTGGATCCCCAACACCATAGGTGAAAGGAATGAATGAACCAATGCATGAGTGTATGATGAATGAATTAAAGGTATAAGGAGGAGGACGAAGAGGAGGAGGAGGAGGAGAAATAGAAGAAGATGATGAGTAATTTGACAGAAGGGAAAAAGGGGATAGAGTGAGTTTAAAGTGTGATTTCCACATCCCAAACGTTAAATTACAGCAGAAGGGATAGAGAGGGAAGATGGGAGGGCAGGAGAGGGGGGATAGTAGAGGATAGAGAAGGTAACAGAATACAACAGTTACTAATATGGCATTTTGTAAAAATGTGGATGTGTAAACAATGTGATTGTGCAACCTGTATATGGGCTAAAAATGGGAGTTCATAGCTCACTTGAATCTAATGTAGGAAATATGATATCTCAAGAGCTATGTAATGTTTTAAGCAACCAATATAAAAAAGAGGTCTTCATTTTTCTATGTAGTTGAGATCTCCTGTTTCCGTGACATGTTTAGTTGTGTTCTCTCCTTTAGTTCTCCCATGCTCTAGTTATTCTGATATGGAAAAACTAGCTGATATGCCCAACCAGTCTGAAAATCAGTGACAAATTTTCATTATGCCTAAGTCACTTCACATTTGCTACAGTCATACTAAATACACTTCTTTGTTGGTAGTTTCAAATATATTTCCTTCAGCTAGATTACAAGTACCTAGAACTCCCATTCTTGTTTATGTAATAGTGGCTTCATCAGATTAAATGCTGTACTCTGGAATAAAACAAAATAGGAATAATTTACTCATAAACTTCCTATGTAAACCATCTTTATTTACAAAATACTATCTTAAGAATTATAGTTTCATTGAGATTCATTTGGAGCCAAAGTATAGTCAATTACTGAAATAAAAGCAGTTACTTCAAAACTAAAAATGAGAGAAAAGTCAAATTACATTTGAAGAGAGAGCAACAGTATGAGGTTTCTTGATTGGTTCTGGATGTTGAGTAACAGGCTCATTTGCAGGTGGAAGGAACCCTTCAGGGAACTCTCTTGTACTTTCAGAATGCAGGTGTAGAGGGCTGAGTTCCAGCTCTTGGGGGGAAGATTGAGAGGAAAACCCTCTCCCTGCAAAGACACTTCGCATTGGAAATGGAGTGGGTGGCGGGCCAGGTGGAAAATAATCTCCAGGTTCCCATACAAGTTTCCTCGGAGAGGTGGAGGAAAAAAAAGGTCCTCTTCTCATGAACTGACTCCTTGGGTCAACTGGAAACAAGGCACCTCTTTGATTGCCAGCTTCAGTTCTTCCGCATTCACTTGAAAGAGTCTCCAGTTTGTTTTAGCTTCAGCTATCTGTGATCTGAGGGTTTCAGATTCACCTTGGAGGGACTGTATCCTTCTTGATAGATGCGCCATCGTTTCATCCTGTTGACCATGTTTAGCCTTCTGTGCTTTGAGCTCTTCTTCTAAAAAGAGCATTTCAACGCCATGGCTGGATTCGGACCAATGCGGCTTTTTGTAGGTTGCCTCCAGATGTTGTGCTTCCCTTGAACCCTTCTCAAACCTGCAATCCTTTAAAGATGAGGCTAAGCCTTCATGTTTTTTTTCAACAAGGCTCACTTTTTCAAGAAGTCCACACTTTTTTTCAATAAGTCCCGCAAGTTTTAGAGCCAGCTTTTTTTCTCTTCCCACGTAAAGCCTGCTACTAACCGACTGAAAACATCTCCAGAAAAGTGAGAGAACAGCCAAAAATCTAAGAGCTGTACACATCACCAACTCCCAAGGAAAGCCATAAGGAAGATGGCCTGGCTTCATGTCTTCGGACAATGCTGCCACAACCCTTGGTGCTTCTTCCAGAACCACTCACTAGTATGGCTGAGAGGCAGCCCTTGGCTCCTCCATCACACCAAGACGGCTTTGGCTCTTGCCACCACAACCACAGCCTGCCCAGGCAGGCCAACGCAGGCTGTGGACACTCAGGTGTTTGGTCAGGAACTCCAACCTGCACCAGGCAACGAAGCAGAACACTGCGATCCCCTTCAGGGTGTGAGCGTATGGCAGGTGGTGGGCGTATGGCGGTGGGAGCCATGATCAAGGGCTCCCAGGAGCCTTGTTGTGCTCAACTGCCCATCAGGGGAGTCTAGTCCCCTTCCCTACCCAGTGCATCCTCAAGTGCCACAGGTTCAGGTCTCTCCCACTCCAGCCAGAGAGAATTCCTCTCCATGCCACCCACCCCTTGATTTGGTTTAGGCCAGGCCAAGGCGGGGCTTAGTAGGAAGATTCCATCCAGTCATCATAACATTCAGTTTGTTGTCACTCAAATTCTAAAGCTGTCTAAACCGTTCAAACAGCTTTCATGGCCTATATTGGTCTTTGTGTCGCTTGCCTTTTGTTTTATTTTATTTTATTTATTTATTTTTTTTTTTGGCCTTTTGTTTTAGTGACTCAGTCCTTTCCCTGCCCTTGTACTCTCCCTATTTCCTCCTTCCTTGCTTTCTTCCTCCCTTCCTGCTTTTTCTCCTTTTCTTCTTCCCTCTTTTCTACCTACCTCCATCCCTCCAACTTTGCCTCCCTCCCTTCCAACTTTCTCTCTCCCTTCCGTCTTTTTTTTTTTCTTGCAAGTGTTTGGGGTGAAAATCCATGGCAGGCCAGCCCCAAGCTAGGCAAGGTCACTGCCAGTGAGCTACAACATCCCCAGACCTGCTGCCACTTCCTACGCAAGTAATTTGAATTTTCTCTAAAGAGAAACTCTCACATTAGTCTACTTTCAAAGTAATTTCAGAAGAGTTGCCAACATGGGCACAAATCAGTTATGACAAGTCATTTTTGAAAAGCACGGCACAGCTAAGGTTCCTAAAAAGAAGGAGTTGAAAACTTTAGTTGGTTTTCATGTCAGCATTTCTAGACTAGTATTTGTTGAAAATTCTTGAAACTCTTCTTTCAGATTTTTTTTTTTTTGGACATTTCAAGGGCTTAAAAACATCTAAGGAAGCTGGCTGGTCCTTATAAATATATAGCCAAGAGAAGGATGGATATGACACTCTGAAATGGATGTAACTCCTGAACATGAATTATATTGTTGATGTTAAGACAAAGAGGTCATGGCTTGATGTACAAAAAGGACATCCCAACATATTGTTTTCCTCCCAAGTTAGCAATTGACTTGTTGATGAGTCACATATGAGGTTCGAAGGAGAAGATGCACAAGTAATCACTGGTTTTGTAAGCATGCAAGTTCCAAGCTCATAGGCCACCATGCATGATTAGACCTGTTGTTATTTACACTTACACGGCCAGAGCTGTATCACTGTTTAAAAGTTGCCAAATGAGAGTCGCTTGTTTTCCTCTCCAGCACCTGTATCGAATGACCAGCTTTCAAGTGGACTTCCCTGAGCCTTTTCAGTATCTGAACATGCGAGTCCAAAACACTTTAGTCCTACTACTAAGAAGGATACTCACTGTAACACTGTTTTTCTGACCATTAAATGGACAATAAGATGACCCTGGTGTGCAAAGAACAGGACTCAGTGAAGATGTACTGCCTGCTGGTGCATGACACTTTTCTAGGTTTTCCGGGCCATGTGGAGGAATCAGCCCAAACACCTTGAAATAGCACTCAATTCATAGTTTACTTAAGGACACATGTGGCTTAGGGAGAACTTCTTTCCTCTGAAAGTGTTTCTTCAAACGAGATGAGAGTCGAAAAGAAGGTATTGAGAACACTAAGTAAAATGGCTGTGCTTTGTGGAATTGGCAGGATTCATCAATACATGTAACAATGTTTGTCACTGCCTTTGGACCTAACACGTATCAGTGTAGATGAACAGAGGCACAGTAAGAAAGATAACTGGCATAAGACACCAAGGGGATGGGGCTAAGCTGCCTTATATGTTTACTTTTTTCACTCTGGTGGCACATTCTGTTGTCTGTATGAACAGAGTTTCCAAGTACTTTCCCACTTAGCCGGCCTCTCTGTTATTCATACAGTTGAACTACCAGGGAGAGATGGATCAGTTTACCACCTGTGAGGCCTTTTATTCCACATTTTCTGCCCATTGCATGCTTTTGTTTTTTTTTTTTTCAACTCTTCCTACAAGCCTCCCTAATCCTGATCTCTCCTTAGGCCTTATGATTTCTTTAAGTGTCCCCTTTCATGGAGTCATGTGTACAGATATTATACCTGGTTCTATTGAACTCTACTTAATTCTTTCTCACCTCTGTGGTCCTTTTACCAAGTCACTGCTCAACACTTACTGTAACCCTTTGAATTTTTTGTCCATTGTCCTTTAAAAAACTCTTTGAAAATTGAACCATTTCGCATGCAGATACAGTCTTCTTGATCTGCTATTAATCCCCCACTACTGACATTGTAAGTTATTGAAATGTGCACTTGCAGACCGTTTTCAGATTTTTGATTTCTGTATATCTATCTGTCTATCTATTTACAAACATAACATGGTATTCTGAAAATATCGTTCTGCTTTTGGAGCCCGACTTTGTGTTTTTCAGAAGCAGGCCTATTAAACAGAGATGAATCCATGTTACCTAGATTGAGTTCAAACCGGTATGGGCACTGTGATTCCCATTATATTGTTCTACCTACTAATGGACAGTTAAGTTATATCCAGACCTCACCCCCTCCCCCATTAAGTAAAACCCCTGTGGAGAGACATGTAGATGCCTTTATGAACATATTGATAATTTTTCATGGCAGTGTTTTCCAAAAACCAGTTAGTAAAATCAATTTATTCCTTTGTAGCCTGAAATTACCTTCATTCCAGTTTACTAATATAAGAACCCCAGTATATCAGCAACTATTCTCCAGTAGTAGTTCAGGCAGAAGTCATTCTAGATACCAATCAGTGCGGGATCCTCCATGTATTTTACACAGCCCATGGCAGGGGACATCCGTCCACTCGTTTAGAGCAACTGATGTTTTATGCTGGCAATTTAGGTTTATTTAAAGGACTGATTTGAAAACAGGTGAGACAGACTGATTAGATTTATTATGTATGTTGGCTTTGTTTTTCTAGGCCTGAATTTTTCACATTTCAATTAATTGTAGGTCAAGTATCAGGCAGATTCTTCACTGGGCTTCAGATGTGATAAAGCTGCTTCTTACTTTTAAGAAGGCTGTTGCAATCCTGCATTTATTTTACTCCTCAGTGCATGTTTTACACACAAGCACACACACACACACACACACACACACACACACACACACACAAACACATAATTAGAGCACATTTAACACTCAAATAAAGCTTTAACTACAAAATCATAACTAGGGTATTTTTTTAATAAGTATTGTGTCTTGGTCTCTACTGGGGAAACATTGTTCAATGTGAGTTTTCTGGTTTGTTGTAGGGCAGTGAGTGTTCACTTGTTGGCAATGATATAGAAATGGGGATTAAGAGTTTAAAAGTTTTTATAGTAGGTAGGCAGAGTCAGAGTATGGAATCTAAGAATAAGAAATTGGGGAATTTCCTCTTTGTTTCTTCATTTCAATCTCCTAATAATTCATATATATTTTCCCTATTCTCCCAGAAAACAAGGACTGAGTCAATCCACATATCAGTGAACCATAGCAGAATGCAATTCTGAATTTCATATAAACAGTCATAAAATCAAAAAGACAGGTGCTGGGGTTTTGGCTGAGCACTAGAGTGCTGGCTGTGCACTTTCAAAGATCTTGAGTTGGATCCCCAACTCCATAGGTGAAAGGAATGAATGAACCAATGCATGAGTGTATGATGAATGAATTAAAGGTGTAAGGAGGAGGAGGAAGAGGAGGAGGAGGAGGAGAAATAGAAGAAGATGATGAGTAATTTGACAGAAGGAAAAAAGGGGAGCAGAGTGAGTTTAAAGTGTGATTTCCAATTCCCAAACGTTAAATTACAGCAGAACGGATAGAGAGAGAAGATGGGAGGGCAGGAGAGGGGGGGTAGTAGAGGATAGAAAAGGTAACAGAATACAACAGTTACTAATATGGTATTTTGTAAAAATGTGGATGTGTAAACAATGTGATTGTGCAACCTGTATATGGGGTAAAAATGGGAGTTCATAGCTCACTTGAATCTAATGTAGGAAATATGATATCTCAAGAGCTATGTAATGTTTTAAGCAACCAATATAAAAAAGAGGTCTTCATTTTTCTTTGTAGTTGAGATCTCCTGTTTCCATGACATGTTTAGTTGTGTTCTCTCCTTTAGTCCTCCCATGCTCTAGTTATTCTGATATGGAAAAACTAGCTGATATGCCCAACCAGTCTGAAAATCAGTGACAATTTCATTAAGCCTAAAGTCACTTCACATTTGCTACAGTCATACTAAATACACTTCTTTGTTGGGAGTTTCAAATATATTTCCTTCAGCTAGATTACAAGTACCTAGAACTCCCATTCTTGTTTATGTAATAGTGGCTTCATCAGATTAAATGCTGTACTCTGGAATAAAACAAAATAGGAATAATTTACTCATAAACTTCCTATGTAAACCATCTTTATTTACAAAATACTATCTTAAGAATTATAGTTTCATTGAGATTCAATAGGAGCCAAAGTATAGTCAATTACTGAAATAAAAGCAGTTACTTCAAAACTAAAAATGAGAGAAACGTCAAATTACATTTGAAGAGAGAGCAACAGTATGAGGTTTCTTGATTGGTTCTGGATGTTGAGTAACAGGCTCATTTGCAGGTGGAAGGAACCCTTCAGGGAACTCTCTTGTACTTTCAGAATGCAGGTGTAGAGGGCTGAGTTCCAGCTCTTGGGGGGAAGATTGAGAGGAAAACCCTCTCCCTGCAAAGACACTTCGCATTGGAAATGGAGTGGGTGGCGGGCCAGGTGGAAAATAATCTCCAGGTTCCCATACAAGTTTCCTCGGAGAGGTGGAGGAAAAAAAAGGTCCTCTTCTCATGAACTGACTCCTTGGGTCAACTGGAAACAAGGCACCTCTTTGATTGCCAGCTTCAGTTCTTCCGCATTCACTTGAAAGAGTCTCCAGTTTGTTTTAGCTTCAGCTATCTGTGATCTGAGGGTTTCAGATTCACCTTGGAGGGACTGTATCCTTCTTGATAGATGCGCCATCGTTTCATCCTGTTGACCATGTTTAGCCTTCTGTGCTTTGAGCTCTTCTTCTAAAAAGAGCATTTCAACGCCATGGCTGGATTCGGACCAATGCGGCTTTTTGTAGGTTGCCTCCAGATGTTGTGCTTCCCTTGAACCCTTCTCAAACCTGCAATCCTTTAAAGATGAGGCTAAGCCTTCATGTTTTTTTTCAACAAGGCTCACTTTTTCAAGAAGTCCACACTTTTTTTCAATAAGTCCCGCAAGTTTTAGAGCCAGCTTTTTTTCTCTTCCCACGTAAAGCCTGCTACTAACCGACTGAAAACATCTCCAGAAAAGTGAGAGAACAGCCAAAAATCTAAGAGCTGTACACATCACCAACTCCCAAGGAAAGCCATAAGGAAGATGGCCTGGCTTCATGTCTTCGGACAATGCTGCCACAACCCTTGGTGCTTCTTCCAGAACCACTCACTAGTATGGCTGAGAGGCAGCCCTTGGCTCCTCCATCACACCAAGATGGCTTTGGCTCTTGCCACCACAACCACAGCCTGCCCAGGCAGGCCAACGCAGGCTGTGGACACTCAGGTGTTTGGTCAGGAACTCCAACCTGCACCAGGCAACGAAGCAGAACACTGCGATCCCCTTCAGGGTGTGAGCGTATGGCAGGTGGTGGGCGTATGGCGGTGGGAGCCATGATCAAGGGCTCCCAGGAGCCTTGTTGTGCTCAACTGCCCATCAGGGGAGTCTAGTCCCCTTCCCTACCCAGTGCATCCTCAAGTGCCACAGGTTCAGGTCTCTCCCACTCCAGCCAGAGAGAATTCCTCTCCATGCCACCCACCCCTTGATTTGGTTTAGGCCAGGCCAAGGCGGGGCTTAGTAGGAAGATTCCATCCAGTCATCATAACATTCAGTTTTTTGTCACTCAAATTCTAAAGCTGTCTAAACTGATCAAACAGCTTTCATGGCCTATATTGGTCTTTGTGTCGCTTGCCTTTTGTTTTATTTTATTTTATTTATTTATTTATTTTTTTTTTGGCTTTTGTTTTAGTGACTCAGTCCTTTCCCTGCCCTTGTACTCTCCCTATTTCCTCCTTCCTTGCTTTCTTCCTCCCTTCCTGCTTTTTCTCCTTTTCTTCTTCCCTCTTTTCTACCTACCTCCATCCCTCCAACGTTGCCTCCCTCCCTTCCAACTTTCTCTCTCCCTTCCGTCTTTTTTTTTTTCTTGCAAGTGTTTGGGGTGAAAATCCATGGCAGGCCAGCCCCAAGCTAGGCAAGGTCACTGCCAGTGAGCTACAACATCCCCAGACCTGCTGCCACTTCCTACGCAAGTAATTTGAATTTTCTCTAAAGAGAAACTCTCACATTAGTCTACTTTCAAAGTAATTTCAGAAGAGTTGCCAACATGGGCACAAATCAGTTATGACAAGTCATTTTTGAAAAGCACGGCACAGCTAAGGTTCCTAAAAAGAAGGAGTTGAAAACTTTAGTTGGTTTTCATGTCAGCATTTCTAGACTAGTATTTGTTGAAAATTCTTGAAACTCTTCTTTCAGATTTTTTTTTTTTTTTGGACTTTTCAAGGGCTTAAAAACATCTAAGGAAGCTAGCTGGTCCTTATAAATATATAGCCAAGAGAAGGATGGATATGACACTCTGAAATGGATGTAACTCCTGAACATGAATTATATTGTTGATGTTAAGACAAAGAGGTCATGGCTTGATGTACAAAAAGGACATCCCAACATATTGTTTTCCTCCCAAGTTAGCAATTGACTTGTTGATGAGTCACATATGAGGTTCGAAGGAGAAGATGCACAAGTAATCACTGGTTTTGTAAGCATGCAAGTTCCAAGCTCATAGGCCACCATGCATGATTAGACCTGTTGTTATTTACACTTACACGGCCAGAGCTGTATCACTGTTTAAAAGTTGCCAAATGAGAGTCGCTTGTTTTCCTCTCCAGCACCTGTATCGAATGACCAGCTTTCAAGTGGACTTCCCTGAGCCTTTTCAGTATCTGAACATGCGAGTCCAAAACACTTTAGTCCTACTACTAAGAAGGATACTCACTGTAACACTGTTTTTCTGACCATTAAATGGACAATAAGATGACCCTGGTGTGCAAAGAACAGGACTCAGTGAAGATGTACTGCCTGCTGGTGCATGACACTTTTCTAGGTTTTCCGGGCCATGTGGAGGAATCAGCCCAAACACCTTGAAATAGCACTCAATTCATAGTTTACTTAAGGACACATGTGGCTTAGGGAGAACTTCTTTCCTCTGAAAGTGTTTCTTCAAACGAGATGAGAGTCGAAAAGAAGGTATTGAGAACACTAAGTAAAATGGCTGTGCTTTGTGGAATTGGCAGGATTCATCAATACATGTAACAATGTTTGTCACTGCCTTTGGACCTAACACGTATCAGTGTAGATGAACAGAGGCACAGTAAGAAAGATAACTGGCATAAGACACCAAGGGGATGGGGCTAAGCTGCCTTATATGTTTACTTTTTTCACTCTGGTGGCACATTCTGTTGTCTGTATGAACAGAGTTTCCAAGTACTTTCCCACTTAGCCGGCCTCTCTGTTATTCATACAGTTGAACTACCAGGGAGAGATGGATCAGTTTACCACCTGTGAGGCCTTTTATTCCACATTTTCTGCCCATTGCATGCTTTTGTTTTTTTTTTTTTCAACTCTTCCTACAAGCCTCCCTAATCCTGATCTCTCCTTAGGCCTTATGATTTCTTTAAGTGTCCCCTTTCATGGAGTCATGTGTACAGATATTATACCTGGTTCTATTGAACTCTACTTAATTCTTTCTCACCTCTGTGGTCCTTTTACCAAGTCACTGCTCAACACTTACTGTAACCCTTTGAATTTTTTGTCCATTGTCCTTTAAAAAACTCTTAGAAAATTGAACCATTTCGCATGCAGATACAGTCTTCTTGATCTGCTATTAATCCCCCACTACTGACATTGTAAGTTATTGAAATGTGCACTTGCAGACCGTTTTCAGATTTTTGATTTCTGTATATCTATCTGTCTATCTATTTACAAACATAACATGGTATTCTGAAAATATCGTTCTGCTTTTGGAGCCTGACTTTGTGTTTTTCAGAAGCAGGCCTATTAAACAGAGATGAATCCATGTTACCTAGATTGAGTTCAAACCGGTATGGGCACTGTGATTCCCATTATATTGTTCTACCTACTAATGGACAGTTAAGTTATATCCAGACCTCACCCCCTCCCCCATTAAGTAAAACCCCTGTGGAGAGACATGTAGATGCCTTTATGAACATATTGATAATTTTTCATGGCAGTGTTTTCCAAAAACCAGTTAGTAAAATCAATTTATTCCTTTGCAGCCTGAAATTACCTTCATTCCAGTTTACTAATATAAGAACCCCAGTATATCAGCAACTATTCTCCAGTAGTAGTTCAGGCAGAAGTCATTCTAGATACCAATCAGTGCGGGATCCTCCATGTATTTTACACAGCCCATGGCAGGGGACATCCGTCCACTCGTTTAGAGCAACTGATGTTTTATGCTGGCAATTTAGGTTTATTTAAAGGACTGATTTGAAAACAGGTGAGATAGACTGATTAGATTTATTATGTATGTTGGCTTTGTTTTTCTAGGCCTGAATTTTTCACATTTCAATTAATTGTAGGTCAAGTATCAGGCAGATTCTTCACTGGGCTTCAGATGTGATAAAGCTGCTTCTTACTTTTAAGAAGGCTGTTGCAATCCTGCATTTATTTTACTCCTCAGTGCATGTTTTACACACAAGCACACACACACACACACACACACACACACACACACACACACACACAAACACATAATCAGAGCACATTTAACACTCAAATAAAGCTTTAACTACTAAATCATAACTAGGGTATTTTTTTAATAAGTATTGTGTCTTGGTCTCTACTGGGGAAACATTGTTCAATGTGAGTTTTCTGGTTTGTTGTAGGGCAGTGAATGTTCACTTGTTGGCAATGATATAGAAATGGGGATTAAGAGTTTAAAAGTTTTTATAGTAGGTAGGCAGAGTCAGAGTATGGAATCTAAGAATAAGAAATTGGGGAATTTCCTCTTTGTTTCTTCATTTCAATCTCCTAATAATTCATATATATTTTCCTAAAGTCTCCCAGAAAACAAGGACTGAGTCAATCCACATATCAGTGAACCATAGCAGAATGCAATTCTGAATTTCATATAAACAGTCATAAAATCAAAAAGACAGGTGCTGGGGTTTTGGCTGAGCACTAGAGTGCTGGCTGTGCACTTTCAAAGATCTTGAGTTGGATCCCCAACACCATAGGTGAATGGAATGAATGAACCAATGCATGAGTGTATGATGAATGAATTAAAGGTATAAGGAGGAGGAGGAAGAGGAGCAGGAGGAGGAGAAATAGAAGAAGATGATGAGTAATTTGACAGAAGGGAAAAAGGGGAGCAGAGTGAGTTTAAAGTGTGATTTCCAATTCCCAAACGTTAAATTACAGCAGATGGGATAGAGAGAGAAGATGGGAGGGCAGGAGAGGGGGGATAGTAGAGGATAGAATAGGTAGCAGAATACACAGTTACTAATATGGCATTTTGTAAAAATGTGGATGTGTAAACAATGTGATTGTGCAAACTGTATATGGGGTAAAAATGGGAGTTCATAGCTCACTTGAATCTAATGTAGGAAATATGATATCTCAAGAGCTATGTATGTTTTCAGCAACGAATATAAAAAAGAGGTCTTCATTTTTCTTTGTAGTTGAGATCTCCTGTTTCCGTGACATGTTTAGTTGTGTTCTCTCCTTTAGTCTTCCCATGCTCTAGTTATTCTGATATGGAGAAACTAGCTGATATGCCCAACCAGTCTGAAAATCAGTGACAATTTTTCACTAAGCCTAAAGTCACTTCACATTTGCTACAGTCATACTAAATACACTTCTTTGTTGGGAGTTTCAAATATATTTCCATCAGCTAGATTACAAGTACCTAGAACTCCCATTCTTGTTTATGTAATAGTGGCTTCATCAGATTAAATGCTGTACTCTGGAATAAAACAAAATAGGAATAATTTACTCATAAACTTCCTATGTAAACCATCTTTATTTACAAAATACTATCTTAAGAATTATAGTTTCATTGAGATTCAATTGGAGCCAAAGTATAGTCAATTACTGAAGTAAAAGCAGTTACTTAAAAACTAAAAATGAGAGAAAAGTCAAATTACATTTGAAGAGAGAGCAACAGTATGAGGTTTCTTGATTGGTTCTGGATGTTGAGTAACAGGCTAATTTGCAGGTGGAAGGAACCCTTCAGGGAACTCACTTGTACTTTCACAATGCAGGTGTAGAGGGCTGAATTCCAGCTCTTGGGGGGAAGATTGAGAGGAAAACCCTCTCCCTGCAAAACACTTCGCATTGGAAATGGAGTGGGTGGCGGGCCAGGTGGAAAATAATCTCCAGGTTCAAATACAAGTTTCCTCGGAGAGGTGGAGGAAAAAAAAGGTCCTCTTCTCATGAACTGACTCCTTGGGTCAACTGGAAACAAGGCACCTCTTTGATTGCCAGCTTCAGTTCTTCCTCATTCACTTGAAAGAGTCTCCAGTTTGTTTTAGCTTCAGCTATTTTTGATCTGAGGGTTTCAGTTTCACCTTGGAGGGACCATATCCTTCTTGATATATGCGCCATCGTTTCATCCTGTTGACCATGTTTAGCCTTCTGTGCTTTGAGCTCTTCTTCTAGAAAGAGCATTCCAACGCCATGGCTGGATTCGGACCAATGCGGCTTTTCGTAGGTTGCCTCCAGATGTTGTGCTTCCCTTGAACCCTTCTCAAACCTGCAATCCTTTAAAGATGAGGCTAAGCCCTCATGTTTTTTTTCAACAAGGCTCACTTTTTCAAGAAGTCCACACTTTTTTTCAATAAGTCCCGCAAGATTTAGAGCCAGCTTTTTTCTCTTCCCACGTAAACCGTGCTACTAACCGACTGAAAACATCTCCAGAAAAGTGAGAGAACAGCCAAAAATCTAAGAGCTGTACACATCACCAACTCCCAAGGAAAGCCATAAGGAAGATGGCCTGACTTTATGTCTTCGGACAATGCTGCCACAACCCTTGGTGCTTCTTCCAGAACCACTCACTAGTATGGCTGAGAGGCAGCCCTTGGCTCCTCCATCACACCAAGACGGCTTTGGCTCTTGCCACCACAACCACAGCCTGCCCAGGCAGCCCAACGCAGGCTGTGGACACTCAGGTGTGTGGTCAGAAACTCCAACCTGCACCAGGCAACGGAGCAGACAACTGCGATCCCCTTCAGGGTGTGAGCGTATGGCGGGTGGTGGGCGTATGGCGGTGGGAGCCATGATCAAGGGCTCCCAGGAGCCTTGTTGTGCTCAACTGCCCATCAGGGGAGTCTTGTCCACGTCCCTAACTAGTGCATCCTCAAGTGCCACAGGTTTATGTCCCTCCCACTCCAGCCAGAGAGAATTCCTCTTCATGCCACCCACTCCTTGATTTGGTTTAGGCCAGGCCAATGTGGGGCTTAGTAGGAAGATTCCATCCAGTCATCATAACATTCAGTTTGTTGTCACTCAAATTCTAAAGCTGTCTAAACTGTTCAAACAGCTTTCATGGCCTATATTGGTCTTTGTGTCGCTTGCCTTTTGTTTTATTTTATTTTATTTTATTTTTTGGGTTTTTTTGGCCTTTTGTTTTAGTGACTCAGTCCTTTCCCTGCCCTTGTACTCTCCCTATTTCCTCCTTCCTTGCTTTCTTCCTCCCTTCCTGGTTTTTCTCCTTTTCTTCTTCCTGCTTTTCTACCTCCCTCCATCCCTCCAACTTTGCCTCCCTCCCTTCCAACTTTCTCTCTCCCTTCCGTCTTTTTTTTTTTCTTGCAAGTGTTTGGGTTGAAAATCCATGGCAGGCCAGCCCCAAGCTAGGCAAGGTCACTGCCAGTGAGCTACAACATCCCCAGACCTGCTGCCACTTCCTACGCAAGTAATTTGAATTATCTCTAAAGAGAAACTCTCACATTAGTCTACTTTCAAAGTAATTTCAGAAGAGTTGCCAACATGGGTCCAAATCAGTTATGACAAGTCATTTTTGAAAAGCACGGCACAGCTAAGGTTCCTAAAAAGAAGGAGTTGAAAACTTTAGTTGGTTTTCATGTCAGCATTTCTAGACTAGTATTTGTTCAAATTCTTGAAACTCCTCTTTCAGATGTTTTTTTTTTTTGGACTTTTCATGGGCTTAAAAACATCTAAGGAAGCTGGCTGGTCCTTATAAATATATAGCCAAGAGAAGGATGGATATGACACTCTGAAATGGATTAACTCCTGAACATGAATTATATTGTTGATGTTAAGACAAAGAGGTCATGGCTTGATGTACAAAAAGGACATCCCAACATATTGTTTTCCTCCCAAGTTAGCACTTGACTTGCTGATGAGTCACATATGAGGTTCGAAGGAGAAGATGCACAAGTAATCACTGGTTTTGTAAGCATGCAATTTCCAAGCTCATAGGCCACCATGCATGATTAGACCTGTTGTTCTTTACACTTACACGGCCAGAGCTGTATCACTGTTTAAAAGTTGCCAAATGAGAGTCGCTTGTTTTTCTCTCCAGCACCTGTATCGAATGACCAGCTTTCAAGTGGACTTCCCTGAGCCTTTTCAGTATCTGAACATGCGAGTCCAAAACACTTTAGTCCTACTACTAAGAAGGATACTCACTGTAACACTGTTTTTCTGACCATTAAATGGACAATAACATGACCCTGGTGTGCAAAGAACAGGACTCAGTGAAGATGTACTGCCTGCTGGTGCATGACACTTTTCTAGGTTTTCCGGGCCATGTGGAGGAATCAGCCCAAACACCTTGAAATAGCACTCAATTCATAGTTTACTTAAGGACACATGTGGCTTAGGGAGAACTTCTTTCCTCTGAAAGTGTTTCTTCAAACGAGATGAGAGTCGAAAAGAAGGTATTGAGAACACTAAGTAAAATGGCTGTGCTTTGTGGAATTGGCAGGATTCATCAATACATGTAACAATGTTTGTCACTGCCTTTGGACCTAACACGTATCAGTGTAGATGAACAGAGGCACAGTAAGAAAGATAGCTGTCATAAGACACCAAGGGGATGGGTCTAAGCTGCCTTACTAGGTTTACTTTTTTCATTTTGGTGGCACTTTCTGTTGTCTGTATGAACAGAGTTTCCAAGTACTTTCCCACTTAGCCGGCCTCTCTGTTATTCATACAGTTGAACTACCAGGGAGAGATGGATCAGTTTACCACCTGTGAAGCCTTTTATTCCACATTTTCTGCCCATTGGATGCTTTTGTTTTTTTTTTTTTCAGCTCTTCCTACAAGCCTTCCTAATCCTGATCTCTCCTTAGGCCTTATGATTTCTTTAAGTGTCCCCTTTCATGGAGTCATGTGTACAGATATTATACCTGGTTCTATTGAACTCTACTTAATTCTTTCTCACCTCTGTGCTCCTTTTACCAAGTCACTCCTCAACACTTACTGTAACCCTTTGAATTTTTTGTCCATTGTCCTTTAAAAAACTCTTTAAAAATTGAACCATTTCACATGCAGATACAGTCTTCTTGATCTGCTATTAATCCCCCACTACTGACATTGTAAGTTATTGAAATGTACACTTGCAGACCGTTTTCAGATTTTTGATTTCTGTATATCTATCTGTCTATCTATTTACAAACATAACATGGTATTCTGAAAGTATCGTTCTGCTTTTGGAGCTCTACTTTGTGTTTTTCAGAAGCAGGCCTATTGCACAGAGATGAATCCATGTTACCTAGATTGAGTTCAAACCGGTATGGGCACTGTGATTCCCATTATATTGTTCTACCTACTAATGGACAGTTAAGTTATATCCAGACCTCACCCCCTCCCCCATTAAGTAAAACCCCTGTGGAGAGACATGTAGATGCCTTTATGAACATATTGATAATTTTTCATGGCAGTGTTTTCCAAAAACCAGTTAGTAAAATCAATGTATTCCTTTCCAGCCTGAAATTACCTTCATTCCAGTTTACTGGTATAAGAACCGCAGTATATCAGCAACTATTCTCCAATAGTAGTTCAGGCATAAGTCATTCTAGATACCAATCAGTGCGGGATCCTCCATGTATTTTACACAGCCCATGGCAGGGGACATCCATCCACTCGTTTAGAGCAACTGATGTTTTATGCTGGCAATTTAGGTTTATTTAAAGGACTGATTTGAAAACAGGTGAGATAGACTGATTAGATTTATTATGTATGTTGGCTTTGTTTTTCTAGGCCTGAATTTTTCACATTGCAATTAATTGTAGGTCAAGTATCAGGCAGATTCTTCACGTGGCTTCAAATGTGATAAAGCTGATTCTTATTTTTAAGAAGGCTGTTGCAATCCTGCATTTATTTTACTCCTCAGTGCATGTTTTACACACAAGCACACACACACACACACAAACACATAATTAGAGCACATTTAACACTCAAATAAAGCTTTAACCACTAAATCATAACTAGGGTATTTTTTTTAATAAGTATTGTGTCTTGGTCTCTACTGGGGAAACATTGTTCAATGTGAGTTTTCTGGTTTGTTGTAGGGCAGTGAATGTTCACTTGTTGGCAATGATTTAGAAATGGGGATTAAGAGTTTAAAAGTTTTTATAGTAGGTAGGCAGAGTCAGAGTATGGAATCTAAGAATAAGAAATTGGGGAATTTCCTCTTTGTTTCTTCATTTCAATCTTTTAATAATTCATATATATTTTCCTAAAGTCTCCCAGAAAACAAGGACTAAGTCAATCCACATATCAGTGAACCATAGCAGAATGCAATTCTCAATTTCATATAAGCAGTCATAAAATCAAAAAGACAGGTGCTGGGGTTTTGGCTGAGCACTAGAGTGCTGGCTTTGCACTTTCAAAGGTCTTGAGTTGGATCCCCAACACCATAGGTGAAAGGAATGAATGAACCAATGCATGAGTGTATGATGAATGAATTAAAGGTATAAGGAGGAGGAGGAAGAAGAGGAGGAGGAGGAGAAATAGAAGAAGATTATGAGTAATTTGACAGAAGGAAAAAGGGGACAGAGTGAATTTAAAGTGTGGTTTCCAATTCCCAAACTTTAAATTACAGCAGATGGGATAGAGAGAGAAGTTGGGAGGGCAGGAGAGGGGGGATAGTAGAGGATAGAAAAGGTAGCAGAATACAACAGTTACTAATATGGCATTTTGTAAAAATGTGGATGTGTAAACAATGTGATTGTGCAACCTGTATATGGGGTAAAAATGGGAGTTCATAGCTCACTTGAATCTAATGTAGGAAATATGATATCTCAAGAGCTATGTAATGTTTTAAGCAACCAATATAGAAAAGAGGTCTTCATTTTTCTTTGTAGTTGAGATCTCCTGTTTCCGTGACATGTTTAGTTGTGTTCTCTCCTTTAGTCCTCCCATGCTCTAGTTATTCTGATATGGAAAAACTAGCTGATATGCCCAACCAGTCTGTAAATCAGTGACAATTTTTTATTAAGCCTAAAGACACTTCACATTTGCTACAGTCATACTAAATACACTTCTTTGTTGGGAGTTTAAAATAAAGTACCTAGAACTCCCATTCTTGTTATGTAATAGTGGCTTCATCAGATTAAATGCTGTACTCTGGAATAAAATAAAATAGGAATAATTTACTCATAAAATTCCTACGTAAACCATCTTTATTTACAAAATACTATCTTAAGAATTATAGTTTCATTTAGCTTCAATTGTAGCCAAAGTATAGTCAATTACTGAAGTAAAAGCAGTTACTTAAAAACTAAAAATGAGAGAAAAGTCAAATTACATTTGAAGAGAGAGCAACAGTATGAGGTTTCTTGATTGGTTCTGGATGTTGAGTAACAGGCTCATTTGCAGGTGGAAGGAACCCTTCAGGGAACTCACTTGTACTTTCAGAATGCGGGTGTAGAGGGCTGAATTCCATCTCTTGGGGGAAGATTGTGAGGAAAACCCTCTCCCTGCATAGACATTTCGCATTGGAGATGGAGTGGGTGGTGGGCCAGGTGGAAAATAATCTCCAGGTTCCCATGCAAGTTTCCTGGGAGAGGTGGAGGAAAAAATAGGTCCTCTTGTCATGAACTGACTCCTTGGGTCAACTGGAAACAAGGCACCTCTGACTGGAGGGAAAGGTGCCAACACAGAGCCAGAGCCAGTTGCTTGGTTTTCAGCATGGAGAGGTGAATCAGGCACATCAGAGTTCCCGAGATCAACTATGGTCTCCTTTCTACTTGATTGCCTTTGTAAAGACATAGGCCCATCCCATTTTCCAAAGGAGGCATATTGGGAATTCTGTGTTCTGCTGGTTCCAATGGTCTACCACAATTTGAGTAAAACCTATCTTGCCTTTGTAGAGGAAGACGTGGATCAGAAGAATATGTTTGGCCTGGCGGAGGGATCATCAGCCTGCTGGCCTGTTCCCCTGGATGAAAGAGGGGCCCAGTCTGAGAAGGTGCTCTCTGATAATCAGTGAACTTATGACAGCTGGATTCTCTTCCTTTACTGCTAGTCGCATGGTCCAGAGGATTCTCCAGGGCCCCTTGACCCTCTTCTTCCTCCCACTGGAGTGAAAGTTGAGAGTGTGAGTGGACCTGCATGGTATGGGCATGCACACCTGCAATCCAAGTACTCCAGAGCCTGAAGCAAGAAGACTTAAAGTTCAAGGCCAGTCTGGATCTTAGTGAGAACATAAGTAACTAAATTAGAGCATGTCTAAAATTTTAAAATAGTATAAAAAGAACTGGGGAAAGGCTCAGTGCCAAAGTGCCTCTGGGTTCAATATTAAAAACAACAACAATGACAAGAACAACAACACAATAACACTTCTTTGTTTCAGGATGGAAAGTAAACATGTTCAGTCAGGCTAATTAACATTCCTTTGCAAGTCTCAAACCCATACTCCATAAATTAGATTCATTTGGCAAGCTGATTACTCAACAGTTGGCTTGTAGAACATTGAATTTTGTTGAGATGATTTGATATCACTTGACCATTCACTGAATTTGTATTTGGTCCCCCTAATCTTTAGCTGCTTGCCTCATTCTCCCACACCACAGTATTTAGTCACTTAACCATAATAATGCTAAGAAAAAATAGCTAATATTTATTAGTAGAGACTTTCTTCCACCTCTAACCTCTTCAGGGATACATAAAAACCAGTAGTCTTTTGGACAAAATGGAGTAGATACTTCAATTATCAACAAAATTAATCATCATTACTTAATGTTTTTTTTTCTTTATTTAGTACTTGTACTTGATCCAAAGGTCACTTTGCCACTAAGCTTCATTCCTAATAATTTTATTTTTTTTATTCTGAAACAGGGTCCCCCTAAACTGCTGTGACTGGCCTAGAGATAGAAACTCTGTTATAGTCTCACATGTCTTTGAAATTCTAGGTAAAATTTGAAGATTTTAGTCAGAAAATTCACCTCTGGTATCCCCTTTGCCCCACAAAGTCTCCACACTTACTATCCTTCCTCTTTTTTCATTAGTTAATCAGTGTCCTGAGGACATTCCTGGTCACAATCTCTGAATGCAGAATCTCACAGGATCAATGCAAAATAGTGAAAATTGTCCCTATTAAATCCCTATGATTGATTTTCGTGTGAGGTGAACTACACTGTACCAACCCGAGAGCCCCCGGCTGCATTTACTTTCTTCGCTGTTGTACTTCTGGGATCATGCATTACCCCTGGCACTAAACAGAGCCTCAGAAATAATTCTTCCAGTGGGGCAATGATTACTGTGGCACATTTAAACTAAATAACTGGTAAGTATTGAAGCAGGACATTAAAATTTGTTTGTCATGGCAGGTGAGAAGGGTAGCAAGCAAATCCCCCTCTGCAATCTTTGACATTGTGCATCAGGTAGGGTACATTTTTATAGCAAAAAAACACAATCTACCAGTAAGTTAAAACCATAGTAATGTAGGAGTGGGTCAGAATCACCCAGTTCAGGGTAGAGTACACATGCAAGAAACATGGTGACAAAATGGAAAACATCTTACATTGTACAAAAGAAACATTTTTCAAAGGCTATGTGTTGCTGACCTAGCTGTGCTAAGCAGAATGGCAGAAACAGGGTCTTCTCATGGGAGAAGTATTTTTATATAAAATGGAGTCTCAGGGTAAAATTAAGTTTGTTTGGTCAAGGCAAATTTAGTTTGGCTCATAACATCCCCCAATTCTCTAGAAATAATGAAACTTTGATTTCTCTTGAATTAGGTAAGCATTTCTCATGGCCATGCATATGCATTAATGTGACTGGTGAAATGTGGTTTTCCTACCAGTTGGGCCTTACCACATAGTCCTAGCAAGATAAAAACTATGATGACCTTTTTTTTTTCAGTCTTATCTTTAGTGGGTGGCTGGGATCCCTGAGGAGTTTCCATTTTTTTTAGGACACATATTTGCTTTTGACACAGGTGTGAAGAATAAGGTCCCTCCAGATGAGTGTCAGTTCTTCTTTTTAGAAATTTAATCATAGTCTCTGGGCTGTAATGGGTCTTGGAAGTCAGCAGTCTCAAAGGACTGGTTGTGTCAAAGAAATGAATGAGGTTTAAATAGAATGTGTTAAAGATACTTAGCAACTTAGCCGTAAAGTAGAAGCAGTTTATCCTGGTGAGGGTGGATTTAGGGTTCTGGGTGCATTAACTTTTTAATCCACCACAGTTGATCTTCCAATTTCTGGATCCAGCTGGCTTCCATTTCTCTGATCCAACTGAATCTGGTAGTAAACCTGTTTTATCTGGTCTCTTGGATAGTGCTACCAATATTTGAGCCAGGCAACTACACTGACTCTCTTTAATTGTTTTTTCATCCCCCCCCTCTAATTTTAGAGATGCCTACTAGTGTAAGAAAAAGGGAATTGAAATGACAAGGCTGGGAAAGCACTTTGGAAATTTAAATATACCTGTTGGGATTTTTAACTCTTAGTACAATTCTTTTTGGTGAGGACAGACAGCAATTTTAAACATTTTTTTTAATTTTCAAAACACATATAGACATGCAAACACATGGTGTACATACCTTCACAAAACCAACCAACAAAAAATGGCTTTGTAGCTTTTTCAAAACATTTTACATTGAGAGCTAACCCTTGTTAATTGGTCTCTGAACAAAACAGTGTGTAAAAAGAAAACCTCTATTGTTGGATAAAGTAAGATTGATCAGAAAAACACATTATCCTCTGCAGGTCAGATCAAAATTTTAAGGTCAAAAATAAATGTATAATGATAGAATCCTTCCTATCCTCTGGCCTGATATATTCCTCAAATGTAAAAAGCATTCAATAAGAAAATTGAGGGCTTCTGGGCACTCAGAGAAAGAAGGATTTTGATTTTTTAATTGTAAGGGAATATAAACAAAGGCTGTGTCCACACCCCTTTATGAAAGGATTTCCCAAAGAAGCAGCAAGGGAACATGCTTCCATCAGTCTAACAGGTAAACTTTTGAAAGAGACTTTTCTCCTTTAAAATTGTATCCTGTTTGGCCTTCTATGGTGGTGTTTTCCTTGGAGTCTGAGGGACTTATTAGAGAATTAAGGACAGAGTATTCTGCTCTGGTATTCTCTAGAATGTTGACACATTGGCCCCATATCTTGGCTATTACCATATATTCTTGGGGGCTGAGAGGTATCTCTGTGCCTTGATCTGGTTCTAAACCGGGTTTTCTGGTCTCTTGGATAGCAGTACCAATAGTTTAACCTGGCAATTTTCAGCTTTATCAGCTGGGCTGCTATGGTTCTAAAACCCTTCTGGGCCACCTCCAATAGTTGGGATGTATTTATGGTGCAAATTTTACTAAAGCAACATGAGAGAACTACAAAGAGAGAGGGAGGGAGCCATAAAATCATTTTGACTATTTCTGGGTCTCAGCAAAGGAGAAGTTAAATAAACTTTTAAAAAATCTCTATTTTCACATTAGTTCTTTACTGAGCCTTTTTGCAGCCATGTATATTCCAGTGCAAGCCTTAGTGAGGTACCTAGGACTTTTTAACCATTTCCCCACCACCCAGTGGTTGGTAATCAGGCCAGGTTAGGATTTGGGTATCTCATGACAAAGCTAAATTAAACAATAGGTAGAAATAAAAGCAAGGTGAAAGTCACCAATTTGACAGGGTGTTGAGCATGACTCAATCAGGTGATGGTGGTTTATTGGGTCCCTGATGAGTCCAATCTGCCAAAATGAAAAGAAAGGAATTGCTGGGGTGAACAGTCAAAGGACATTGTCAGTAACAGAGACATAAATGAGAAATCAAGAGACAGACATGGACAAGACACTCTCTCCTCCAATACCCGGGGATCAGTCCATCCCGAAGGTCTATTTACTGGCTCAATGTGTTAAACATCCTGTCAAAAAGTGCTAAGGTTCAAGGACTGAGCCACACCAGATACTCTTTCACAGGTGGGCTTGAATCCATGAACACAGGGTGTCCAGACCATGCAACCCAGAGAGCTCCCACAACTTCAGAGGAATGGCAACCCACTCTGTGAAGCATGGATTAAGAATCCCTCATGCCACAGAGTCACATTCCTGAAATCTGGCTGAAGCCTCCAAATATTGTGGCATATTGGAAATAAATGACTGGGTCAGTCTTGAAGCAGGATATAAAACTTTATTCACCATGGCAGGGGATGAAGGGCAGCAAGCAATCTTTGACCATTTGCAGAAAGTAGGGTACATTTTAATAGATAAAAACTGCAAGCAACCAGTAACTCAAACCCATACCAACATAAAAACTTGGTCAAAGTGACCTAGCTAAAGGAGAAGTACATGTTCCCCCAAATACATGGGGACTAAAAGAAGAACATATTCCATTGTATAAGAATTAAAAAAAAAAAAAACCACCTTTTCAGCTGCTATGCATTGCTTAACCGTGTGTGCTAAGAAGGATGGAAGAGGTGAGTTTTCTTTTGTGAGAGCTATTTTTTTACATGAAATGGACTCTCACTGTAAAATAGAGTTTGTCTGCTCAAGGCACATATTGTTTAACCCATAACATGATGATATCTTAACTCCATTACAATCATAGAGATCTTTCTCAATCATTCATTTTACCTGCTTCCAACTTCACCTCCATGCAATATACACCAGACATTTTCAATTCCATAATGGAAAATAAACAAATGAAAAAGCCTTCACTAACTTGTCTTGGCTGAAGGATCACAACATGTTGATACCCTTCGGGATCAGGACCCTTCCTGTTTTCCAGCCTCATTTTCCTCCACTCACTTGAACAATCATTTATGCATGCCAAATAAAAAATTGAAAAATAAATAAATTAAACCAATTGTTCCTGATTCTCTGAATGTACAATGGTTGATGTATATTTTAAAAAATTTGTTCATATTGCCCTTTCTCCATTATGTTTCTGAAAAATAAAGTGTGGAAGAAGGGGCTGGCTGCATCTTGGCACATGCCCATTCTACTCTATAGCCATTATATTAGAATACCCCTGTGGATACTCTTCATCTGGGAACCCTGTGATACATTGAGAATATGTTTTGAGGGATGAGAGCAAAGTTTAAAATTATTTTCTCCCAGAAGATTACTAGGTCAGCCATGTTGGGTGAATGCCTGTAATACCTGCAACTCAGTAAGCTGAGGCAGAAGGGTCACAAGTTCTAGACCATCATGGGTAACTTAGTGACACTCCGTGTCAAGATAAAAAGTACTGGTTTAGAAATGTAGGTCAACAACAGAGACCTTGCCTACCAAGTACAATGCCCTAAGTTTAATCCCCAGAATCATTAAAAAGAGAAGAAAGTAAAAACGAAAGTAAAGAAAAAAAGAACAAATTCTCAAATAAAATTTAATAAACACATGAGAAAAGCTATATAAACAAGGACACTTTTAGCAGAAACATTGGCATTTAAAAGGGAAACAGAACTTCACTGAGCAATATGCAACAGGAAGAAATACCTCCAAACTCGTTTTCTGAGGTCAGAATTACACAGATTTCAGAGCCCAAGATAGTACAAGAAAAATATAAACAAACAAATTCTCACAAATGTTGTGAAAAAAAATTACCAAATTCTAACAAACTGAATTCAATAACACATTTAACAAATGATAGGACTAAGAATATAACTATTGGAGAGAGTATTTATCTAATGCTCACAAGGTTCTGGGTGTGATTCTCAATAACACACACACACAAATGAAAAACAAATAAAACCTTTCCACACCATGATCAAATGGGATTTATTCCTGAAATGTAAGGATAATTTAATATGTGGAAAATCAATGCAATCTACTACATTCATGAAAGGAAGTACAGAAACCACATGATTATTTCAGCTGATGCAGGGTGAAATGTACTTGACAAAGTTGAACACACATTTATGATAAAAACAATTAATAAACCAAGAGTAGAAGGTATAGGTCTCAGCATCATAAAAACTACATAAGAAAAGCCCACAACTGACACCAAACTTTACAGAAAAGACTGGAAGCCTCTCCTCTAAGATCAGGAAGGAAGCAAGGATGCCCAATCTTGCCACTTCTATTCAACAGAGTACTAGAAACTCTATGAGCAAGTAGGCCACAAAAAGAAATAACAGACCTCCAAATTAGAAAGAAGAGGTAAAATTATCTGTTCATGGATGACAGAAAAAAAAAACTGCCTAAAGGTTCCACACAAAACTTTCAGAACTAATTTGAAAATTCATCCAATTGTAGGATAAAAATAACTTGTGTTCCTACATGCTACCAATGAACAGTCCAAAAAAATTAAAGAAACAAATTGCATTAGACAAGCAACAACAAGAATGAAATAGGGGCTGGGGTTGTGGCTCAGTGGTAGAGTGCTTGCCTAGGATGTGTAAGACCACGGATTTGACCATCAGGACCATATAAAAATAAATATACTAAAGGTATTGTGTACAGCCACAACTAAAATGTTGAAAAAGAATAAAATATGAGACAAACTTACCAGAAAGGCAAAAGACTCAATTTTTCAAAACTTCAGAGCATTAATGAAAGAAATGGAATGAAAATAAATAAGTAAAAGGTTTTGTGGAAAGCCACATTGAGTGACCACACCTTCCAGTCCTGATGCACCATAGAGATGTGAAAGATCACTGTAGTCTGGCACAGTGGCACCATAACTTGTGACTGGGTCTTTTCCCCTACTCAGAGAGCAAGGAGGTCCTCTTTGTGGGGTGTGCCCCTAGGTGGGAGCTACACTCACCTGTTCCCTTGTAGTCTTGCCTCTTCTGGTCTTTTTGAATAGAACTTTCAAAGAACAAGTGTCCCCTCAAAAAACGCTCACTTCTGAATATGTTCCCAATCCCTTGTCAGCCTCTCGTGGCTTTCTCATGCTCTCCATTTTAGAGAGCCTGAGGCCAGAAGCCAGGGAAGCCTTCCTGAAGCTTGTGTAAAGGTAAATTGTGCCTGTGTTTTATTTTGTGTCCCTGCAAATTCACAAAAGTGGTCCTAGATCAGCTGCCCTGGATTGTCAGGGGCAGCAAGGTATCTTATGTTCAGGGGCTGAAAGACTTCATATTGATAATATTTCCATATAACCTATGCTGTTGTAAAGATTCAATGCAGTCCTTAGCAAAATCTCAATGGCATTTTTTTATATATATAGGAAAAAACAACTTAAATTTACATGGAATCTCAAGAGATTCTGAATTGCCCAAGAAATCTAAAAATGGAAAAACTGAGAGATCTCACAAATTCTAACTTCAACACTTCACAATTCTACAGTAAAAACTCTGGTACTAGCATGAAGAGCAACAGTTTCATTGGTCATGAAGACCAATGAAACACAACAGTGAGACAGAAAGAAACTGATGGGTATATGGAAACATGGTCTTCCACAAGGCTGTCCAACTCCACTATGGGAAAAGGACAGGATCTTAAAAATATAGTATAAATAAAATTGATGTTCATATGCAAAGTATGAAGTGAGATTCTTATTTTACACCATATGTATAAAATAACACGAAATACAAGAAAGATTTAAATGAAGGCCTGAAGCTGCAAAAATTCTAAAGGAAATGATAGCTTAATGACAGGAAGTGTATTTATGGCCTCTTGGATTCACATTAAAAGCACAGGCAAGAAAATCAAAAGAAGACAAATATGGCCACATGAAACATGTAAAAGTAGGGCTAAGGATGTAGCCCAGTGGTTAGTATGTGCTTAGCATGTATAAGAGCCTGGGTTTAAGCTCCAGAAAATACAAACACACACACACACAAACTACTGATTCTATTTCTTTAGTTGAATTGTGATTTGTACATATATTGCTCCCCCTTTTAGGCCAAAGTTTTTGGGTTTGACACAGGATAGTTACACAACATTAGGTGGAAGTGTCACTTTGCTATTGTTCTTATTTGAAGAACATCAGAAGATTTGTATGTGTGCCAGATTGACATACCTGTCACTCCTTTGGTTTAAAATAATGAGGTTGTTCTAAAACCTCTTCTGAGAAATAATTTCAGTTTCCTATATTATTACAAAGTAAACAATGTGTAATTTTTATAAAACTTCTAAGTTTTAGATATTTAAGATGACAGAGAATATTAGACAATATATTGGGGGATGGCTAATGCAATCTAGGAGCTAAACACAGTTAGCTACATTAATTAGCCCTTCTGAGTGTGTTACAGGTGTCTGTGTCTGGTCCATGTGTGTTAGTACCTGGAGAAAAAACAAAGAGTGAACTAAAAGAGACAACATTTTGAGTAAAGAAATGATACTCTCTCTGGACTCATAGAATTTTAACCAGATGACAAAATAGCAAGAGAACCATGACCTCTAATATCCCAACAAATGAGAACATTAAAAATAAGGGGAAAATGAGGACCTAAACTTGGTGCCTCATTCAGGGAGCAGAAATTAACCTAATCAGGTGAAAACACATCTGAAGCAAAAAGTTGCTCAACTTTTGTCCAGGAACATCTTGGTATTATATTTGCTGTATCTTACATTTTCTTTGGTGTCATAAATGATAATGTTTATTTTAGTGGCCTACATCCTGTTTCTTCTACATAATGCTAGTGTGTTTTACTGATGATTTTATTTTTTGATATCTACTAGGAAGGGGAATTTGTATAAATCTGCCATAAGCTTAAAAAGTGTTATAGAAATTTAAGCCCAAACTATTTATAAAGTCTTTTCTACTCTTCCAGACAAAGAAGCAGAAGATTATTTCTTGTACTTAAGAGACTGCCATGGTTTGGACTTGAGAGTCCCGTAAAGCCTGAGATGCTTTAGGATTTGTCCCCAGCATGGTGCTTTTGAGAAATGATGAATATTCAGAGTTAGAGCCTAGAGGAAAGTTGTTGGGTCATTGGGGGTGTGCTCTCAAAGGCAAGTGATTTTTGGTTTTATTTCATTCATTTATTTATATGAAGTACTGAGATTCCAACCAGTGCCTCTTGCACACAGGCTAGGCAAGTGCTACCACAGATTCACAATCCAGGACAAAGGTGAGCGGGTTTTTTTCAAAACATGCTCTCACCATGAAGTGCAGCCTTTCTCCATGCTGAAAAGCAGTGTGCCAAATTGACTGTGGAGTAAAATCTCCAAAACGGAGAGCCAATCTTTATAACTTGATTATCTCAGGTATTTGCTATACTGACAGAAAGCTGACAGACACAAGAATAAAAACTAATAATCCTGATTGAATAGTTGAACCATGATCTCTCTTATGAGGGCAAAATATTCTTTGCATATCTTTATTGGACCAGCCTGGCAAGGCTATGTCTTTTTAGAATAGTTGACTTCAGATTCAATTTAGTCTTGTGACTTTCATCAACCAATGAAACATATGTAGATTGTAATGTGTGTAATAATGAGAAAGATTTATCATCTATTAGGCATATTTCTTTTCTTTTTTAATTTAAATACAATTTTATTTTATTTATGAATCTAATGTAATGTTTGGAGTTATTTAAACCATGGCACTATTTAGACAAAGATGACCAATCAAGAAAACTTGTGTTGTATTTTAAAACCATATCATACAATTGAGTCTTTGAAAATATTTATTGAATTTCCAGAAATACACTTATTATAATTGCATCTGAGAATCCTTTTTTCAATTGAAATATACTTTCTGTATAACTTAGAGGAAAACACATTTCCTTATTGAAATGTTTCAAGAGGCTTGTTCTCTTCTCAGGCTCAAAAATGAAGAGTAAATCCTAGGGTCCACACCACATCCAGAATCATGGAAATGCATTTGCTCTGGTGCTTGCATCATGTGCAGAAATGGATTTAGGGATTGTAAAATAAAACATGTGGGAAGCTGTTGGTTTTCCCTAGGCTCCAAAATAGAATAAACAGACCAAATCAACATGAAGTTCCATCCCAGTAGCTGAGCGATATGGATCTCAAATAGTTCTTAAGGCCATGTGGTGCAGGCTGGATTGCCAGCCTGTGGTACCACTGGGAGGTACTAGAAACATCAGAAGGCAACTTCAGGTAGAAACACTTTGGAGGGAATTAGGTCATTGGGATCAGGTACTTGAAGAGGATGTTGGGATTTTGATCTTTCTTCTCTGGTCTCTTTTGCTTCCTAGCGCCCATGATGTGGGAAGTTTTGTTACATCACATGCTCTCCACCATGATGTTCAGCTTTACCACAGGGCCAAAAAGATGAGACCAAGGGATCATAGACTGAAACCTCAAAAACTCCTTTGAAGTTGCTTATCTCAGGTATTTTGTCACAGCAATGGGAAGCTAACATTTAGTTTGGTTCATATGGAAACTTTTAAATCACTTCAGCTGTAAACAAATTCTCTCTGTACATCACTTCTCTTTTCTGTCAATGCTGCATAATTATGCTCTTGCCCACATTTCTTTGTATTTGTTCTGATTTTGAAGGCTAGCTGATTTACAAGTCATTCTTTTTAGTTTCTCAAATAAACTTATTTTGAATTAATCTCATGTAAGACATCTTCCAGCTTATTCAGGCATCAATTTATGGAAAGGGCCATGTCACAAGGAATTTTACTTCATGAGGTAGAGGAGGGCAGGGACTCACAATCCACTAGTCAACAATAATGAACTAGAGTGCTCCTGCACACACACCAAGGGAGGAGTGGCAGCCCCTGATCATTAGGGAGGCTTCACTAAACCCAAGGCAAAGACATTGTGCAGCACCAAAGATAGTACATGATCAAGTAGGGTTCATCCCAGGGATGCAAGGTTGATTCAACATATGGAAAACAATAAATGTAATTCATCACATCAACAGATCCAGAGATTAAATAAAACATATGATCATCTCAATAGATTCAGAGAAAGCATTTGGTAAAATACAGCATTCTTTCATGTTCAAAACACTAGAAAAATAGGGATATCAGGAACATACCTCAACATTGTAAAGGCTATCTATGCTAAGCCGCAGGCCAATATCATTCTAAATGTAGAAAAATTGTAAGCATTCCCTCTAAAAACTGGAACAATACAGGGATGTCCTGTTTCATCACATCAATTTAATATAGTTTTTGAACTCTAGCCACAGCAATCAGATAAACAAAAGAAATTAAAGGAATACAGATGGGAAAAAGAAGAACTCAAAGTATCACTATTTGCAGACAATATGACTCTATTCCTAGAAGGCCCAAAACATTCCACCAGAAATCTTCTAGAACAAACAAATGAATTCAGTAAAGTAGCTGATATAAAATCAACACCTATATCAAAGGCATTTCTGTACATCAGTGACAAATACTCAGAAAGAGAAACTAGGAAAACCACCCCATTTACAATAGCCTCCAAAAAAATAAAATGTTTGGGAATAAACTTAATGAAAGAGGTGAAAGACCTACAGTAAAAACTACAGCATGCTAAAATAAATAATTAGGTAAATAAATAGGTAGATAGATAGATAAAAATAACAAAAATCAAGAAGACTTTAGAAGATGGAAAGATGCACCTTGTTCTTGGATAAGCAGAATTAATATTGTCAAAGTGACTATACTACCAAAAGCACTATACAGATTCAATGCAATACCAATCAAAATCCCAATGATATTTCTCATAGAAATAGAAAGGGCAATTGTAAAAATTATCTGGAAAAAAAAGGAGACCCAGAATAGCCAAAGTAATTCTTAGCAAGAAGAGTGAAGCCAGTGGCTTTACTTTTCAAGACCTTAATCTATACTAAAGAGCAATTTTAACAAAAACAGCATGTTATTGGCAGCAATACAGACCTGTACACCATGGTACAGAATACAGGAAACAGAGACTCTCTCAGGTAACTACAGTTATCTAGTATTAGACAAAGGTGGCAATAAATGTACATTGGAGAAAAGATAGTCTCTTCAACAAATGGTCTTGGAAAAGTGGAAATCCACATGTAGCAAAATGAAATTAAACCTCTATCACCATGCACAAAAATCTACTCAAAGTGGATCAAGGACCTAGGAATTAAGCCTGAGACCTTGCACCCAAATCTCCATCATGCCGGATTAGGCCCCAACTTCCTTAATTAGACTTCTATAGTGCAACAATTAAAACCAAGAATCAATAAATGGGATGGAATCAAACTCAAATGTGCTCCCTTATAAGTGGATGCTGACCCATAATGGGGGTGGGGGATGAGAAGAATGGAAGAACTTTGATTAGGCAAAATGGAGGGAGGGAAGGGGAAGAGGCTTGGGGGCAGGAAAAATGATAAAATGAGAAGCAGATCATTATCATAGGTACATGTATGACTGCACATATGGTGCAATGCTACTTAGTGTATGACCAGGGAAATGAAAAATTGTGTTCCATTTCTGTGCAGTAAATCAAAATGCATTCTTCTATCATATATACCTAATTGGAATAAGTAATTAAATAAATAAATAAAACTTCAAAGAACCCCATTTACCAAAAATAAATAAATAAAATAAAATAAACCAGAATTTACATGCAGCAACTGCAAACTGATGGGAATACCTGTGAAATTTTATATGGAAATTTGTTTTGAACACACCTTATGTGACCCAAACAATGACACACTTTGAAGACTGAACCCTTTATTCACCTGAAAATTCTACATATAACCACCTGGGATCCTCTTACACAGGGGAGATCTTGGAATGGTCCCTGCCACCTTGAGCACACAAAGAGCTTTCAGTAGAGGTCTGGGGTGACCAGGAAATAGCAGAGTGCCCTTGTCAGGAACCTGATGTATCAGGTCTGCCTGGTCTCATGGCATCCTTATCCCTGTGAACCTTCTTCCCCTGGTACAGCTGGATGGAGCCCCTCAGAGACATCAGGCAGTGTAAGAATCTTTTGTTTGTTACCAGACACAAACTCCTGACTCCTGTCCTGTGTGGAGTGTCCACTGCCCTGCTAGGGATTCAGTCCCCAACTCCAGCCAGAAACCCTACTTGGCCTTTGCTTGGCAGTGGGGAAATTCCACCTGAAAGTTGTCAAGGTATATCCCATTGCACCTCACTAGGTTGAAGCCCAATTTCTCCTCCAGAAGCAGAACAGTGCCAGCTTCTACCAATTAAGGCTTCCTCCCTGATTTAGTAGGAGGTCACCAGAGAGTGCCTGGCATCCAAAACAACAAACAAACAAACAACACAGTACAGGACTTGACAGGCAAGAAATGCAACCTGGTACTGGGCACTTCAGCATCTCAGTTTTCAGCCTCAAGAGGTGGCAGGGAACCAGGGGTCACCAAGTTAATCCCCACTGCAAGTGGATGACTTTGCAGAGGCCATGAAACCCAGCTCTCCACCCCAGCCTCTCACTGGCCAGAAACGTTTTCCAGGTTGGACACTGAAGGCAGAGTCCAGAGAGGTCCCCCTGTGAGCTTGTAGATGCCTTTTGACAAAACTCTACCTGGACTCACAGAGATCTGCTGATGGAAACCAGGCCTTTGCTTATCACTGCCCCCAACACATAAACCCCACCCTGGCAGACACTGGCCTGCAAAACCCACCTGTGCAATAGAACATACACATTACAGACATAACAGGAAAATAGTGTATGACGAGGGAAATGAAAATTTGTGTTTCATTTCTGTACAGTAAATCAAAATGCATTCTGCTGTCATATATACCTAATTGGAATAAATAAATTAATTAATTAAAAAAAACTACAAAGAACCCCATTTACCAAAAATAAATAAATAAAATTAAATAAACCAAAATTTACATGGAGTAACTGCAAATTGATGGGAATACCTGTGAAATTTTACACTTGCTCTATCCTTGAAAGTTCCCAGGCATTTTTGAACAAATCTATGACAGAACATTTGATACATTTCATAAATATATTCTTGAAAAAATTTCAACTTCCCAAAAATGACTCAAGGAGAAACACTGGGATTTATTGACAAATATAGAATCAGTCATAAAAAAAAATCTTCCTCTAAAGGACAGGTCAGACTCAGTTACTAAAAAATGCAAACATTTTATAAAGGTATACATGTAAATCTGCATGAGATTTTAGAGAATAGCAAGAGAGATGACATACCTAATTCATACTAAAGTTATATTATGACCCAACCTCTTGAAGATAGTTTTTGCAAAAACCTGAATATGAGGAAATTCCTGAAAATAGCTGCAAAAATTATAATTGAAGTATTAGGGACCTTATTGTAGAAAAACATAAATACGATACATGTATGATGACCTATAGGCTTTCTTTGAGAACAACCTAGGCAGATCACTATATGACTGGGTTATAATCTTGCAATCAATGAAAACAGCATTTGAAAGTTCAAAAACTACAGAAAGAAAAGGCATAAATAAATTCAGTTAATGACTAGGGTTGAGGTTCACTGGGAGAGTGCTTGCCTAACATGGAAGAGGCACTGTGTTTGATTCTCAGAACTGCATATAAATCACTAAAATAAAGGTCCATTGACAACTAAAAAACATTTAAAATAAATAAATAAATAAGTTAGCTAGTTATTTAAACAAAAATCCAGTTGAATTTTATCCTAATATTGGAGAAAAAATCCTTTTGTCCAAGTCTAAATGCAACTTTCAAAAATTTAGGGCAGGGGCTGGGGTTGTGGCTCAGAGGTAGAGTGCTCGCATACCACAAGTGAGAAACTGGGTTCTATCCTCAGCAACACATACAAATAAAATAAAAACATTACATCCAATTATAACTACAAAAATAAATATTTAAAAATATTTAGGGCATATAAATCTAGTCCATTTTTTGTGTTTTTTTTTTTTACTGGGTGAATGCATTGTGTAAATTCAAGAATAATTAATATCATTTAAGTCTTCTTTCATTTTCAGAATTATCATATTATAAAGCTAATTTTGAAACTTGATATTCCACTGTACAGTAAATCCTAGAAGATTCTCAAAATAACAGCACTAGTCTGTCATTTTTAACTGTGCTGTGCTGATACCTTAGATATTAAACATCCCTTAAAGCTACAAGTGGTAAAGTTTTAGTTCCCACTGTGATGCTACTGAGACATATTGGGTCATTTAAGAGGTGAGTCTTATGGGGAGAATTTTGGGTCATTGGAGGCAGATCTTCAAGGGGATTATGGGGCCCTGGCCCCTCCCTCTTTCTCCCTATGTGTTCCTGGTCGTATACAGTTTTACTCTACCCTGATGAATTGTCTCCCTTCAGGCCCAACTGACCATGAACTGAAACCTCCAAAACCATGAACCAAGACTGGCCTGGTCAACCACACCCATAATCCCAGCAACTCACAAGGCTGAGGCAGGAATACCACAAGTTCAAGGTCAGCCTTAGCAACTTAGTGAGAACATGTCTCAAAGAATAAAAATACCTGGGAAAGTAGCTCAGTGCCAAAAATCCCTGGATTTAATCCCCAGAAAACTTTTTTTAAAAAAGTCGAAATAAGGCTTGTCAGAGGTATTAATTATAGTGGTGGAGAGCTAACACAGCTGGCTGGATTACTTTATATTAAATTTCTTATCTGGGTGTTCTGTGTTCTGTAAGAAATGATCATCATTTTCCTATGGAAACATCTAGTAGCAGTGTTGATATACATCTGCAACTTCAATAAACATTCCACATGACTACCTACAGTGATTGTGTAAATAACAAATTTCCCCTGTTGGAGAGTTGCTATTTCCCCACCTGTTCTCAATCTCAGTATAAGAAGGAAGATATTTTCAAAATGAGATTTTTATGTTACACAACTTGGAAATTCATATAAAATATGCTTTATTGTGTAATTTAATAAATATAGTATTTTGAACTTGCAAAATCTAATAAATATGAGACTCATGACAAACATAGCATATCAGATTATTCACAATGGTTATGAGGGGGTGGGCAAAGTACAATAAACACAAGTACAAGCTTTTTCTAAAAGTCCTAGTGTTACTAAATGATCATAACCAGTATACACCGTTTTGTAATTAAATATTGTTGGAATAAAATGGGAAGTACTACCAAAGAGAACTCTAGCCTTGGCCTGCTTCCACAAAAAACACCCCAGGATTTAACTGGAAATACAAAAGTTGCAGTTCCTCTCTTCCATTGGCACTGTGTGCATTGTGCCCCCTAGTGGTTTGAGAGATATAGCCTGCAGAGCTGTTTTTGCAGGAGCTGTGGAAGAAACAGGAAACTCTCTGGAATACTTTAAATTGTTTTGAGTCCTAAAGACCAAAATTATGAGAATGGTTCCAAGTGGGAGGTTCCCAGGTACCCCAAACTTTGAAGATTTGTCTCAAAATCTCAGATCGGCAATATCTAACTGCTCACCTGGGCATGCTCAGATATCATTGACCCACATGCCAGGTGACTGTCAAAATACAATGGAATCCCAACAAGGACTCTTATCCAAGTGAAGAACCCTTTAGGGGTTCTTGAGATTTCAGTAGTTGGAGCTGCAGCTTCAGTGGAAGCACTGCCTTTGGTGGGGAAAACTCAGGTAGTGCTGTGCCTTTTAGGTGGATGGTGGTGTCTATTTAAATAGTAGAGAAAGATGCTTCCAAGAATATGAATTGGAAATGGAATGACACTGTAATAGGCATATGCCTGCCACAGTATAGTAGGAAGGCATATACCTGCCACATATGCCTGAGTATACTCACTATGAGCCCTAAGTGGAATAGCTTACTGCTGGGGAAGATTTTTAAAGGCAAAATTAAAAAGAAGAACAAAAGAAACTTCAAAACAATATGTCTTGGCAACAATGGTTAATCACAAGGATTATGGGAGTTCAAAGCTAATTAGACAGTTGATGGACAGACCTCCTTGCAGAAGTCTGTTCCTAGAATGCTGCATTCTGGCAGAATGTTGTAAACTTTTGTCAGGCAATCCTGGATGAGATGGCTGTCTTCATAATGTCCTAGCTTGTCTATTTGCTGTGCTTTGTTGTTGTTGTTGTTGTTGTTGTTGTTGTTGTTGTTAGATTTGTCATAGAAACAAATCATTGATATCAATGATGCTGAAAACTTTTTGAGAGTCCAGGCTGTCCTGCAAAGCTATTCTGTGTCCTGAAGATACTGTGATGGTCCGTGGATGAGAACAGCAGTCTGAAGAACCCTCCATACACTGGCACCTTAAAGGATATTACCTCCAAGTGGAAAAAAAAATATTTGAGGCAGGGCTATGCAAGAAGTGTCTACCAAAAGCACATGTTCGTTTAGATTTGGCAAGTGCTCTCTTTGTGTCTGTTTCTGTCAAGGGCCTACATAAGTCCAACCTTCTCCAGAGTACTAGAAGATGCACAGTAATGGATTGACTACTGGTGGGTACTGCTGCCCCACCAGAAGACACTGACAGATCAGTAAGCTGTGTGTGTGTGTGTGTGTGTGTGTGTGTGTGTGTGTGTGTGTGTATTCACTGAGGTGGTATTGGGGTTGTAAAAAGGATTCAGGTTTTGTTTTGTTTTCTTTTAAGTTTTTTTTTTTTAACTTGTGGTGGTTGTTGTTTTTTTCAGAATTCCTGAACTCAACATGTTTCTATGAAGATTTGAGATAGTCCTTTGCCCTGAGCCAGTATGGATGATTACAGAAAAATTATGACTATAGCTATCTAAATTTTAATGGTATGTTCTCCAATTATAATTTTGGCCCAGTCAAAGCCCTCTTCAGACCACTCATCTCAAAGATTCTGGTTTGGGGATCTGGGCTGCTCTTTATCACCTTGCTTTCCATCTTGCCCTAAAGGCGCTGGCACAGAACTGGCCTCCATTTGTGGAGAAGATACACTGCATCTGAGCAATTAAATCCTCTCCATTTGTTTGACAACCTGCATCTTGTTCTTGTAGAAGGGAGGGTACCTGCTGCCCTAAGTCCTCATGCTGCTGGTAGATTAGTAATTGGTCCTGAATTATCAGCTTCTCTTGGTAGTTTCAAGTTGGCTTACAGCCTTGAAGTACGTGTCTCCCAGAAGGAGGATTTGCACCACCTGGATTTGTTCTGCCTCCATCGATACTGATGCTCTTCCCCAGTTTCAAATGTAGTTTCAGCACTACTCTCTGTGGTAAGCAAAATGTTGAGTGCTATTTTCTCCCTCTTCTGCAAAAGCCAGGTGGGTTGTGAATGAGCAAGTGAATCTGGACTAATAAAAGCCAAAATCCTTTCCTTAGTGGGGTGGCGACCTCTGAAGGGGGATTTCACACATCTACCCAAGAGCTTGCAAGTCCAGCTCCCAGGATGGAACATTGCACAATTATTCCAGCCTGTTCCCTTTGATTCCTGTGGAATATGCATCCTATTGTTTCTTCCCAAAACTCATTGTTAGAATTATTTGAAAGTCCATTTTGAATTGGAGAAACTCCATTTTAGGAGTCACAAAAGCCTGTGGCTAAACCACAAATGCTCATGTATCAATGTGCATGTGACATGCATTTGTGAGAGAGCATGTGCATGCATATTTACAGGCAAAAAAATATTAGAGACAGTGGGACACATGACAAAAATCTGTGCTTGTCAATAAGCATGAGGAGGGGAGAACATAGTCTTTAGAAATTTTGGCCTTGCACTTCTCAGCTGGTTCTTAACACAATTTTCAATTACTTAGCTTGTTCAGTTAATAATTTTACTCTTCTTTTTATACACAGTACTACTTCATATCCTATATTTAAAAAATTATGCAGAATTCATTATAAAAGTTCTGTGATTGCATCCTTCAGTCTTCCATAATACAAGACCCTCAGGTACCATTTCCAAATGACAATTTGAATTATACTTTGGGACAAAGTCATGTTTTTATCTTTTTCAAAAATCCCATTCCTAATTTATAAGCAGTAGAACATAGCCCATCAGAGCCTGTCCTCTGAAGTCAAGTGGCTTGGTTCACAACCACTCCTTCATGTACTGGCTAAAACCTTGGGAGGAGTCTTCATTTTTTTTGGGGGGGGTTGGTCTTTTCTGAAGTGCAATATTAATAACAATCATATTCCTCTTTCATATTTGGCTATTGTTAGGTTTAAACTATTCTTTGGCAAGTTGGTTGTAAGGATTCAGTGACTTAGTATGCATACAACACTTTGAACAGGGCTCAGAGCAAATTAAGCAATGTATATGCTTGTTAATGTCACCTGTACTTTGGGTTGCTGGGTGGATGGCCTTGGCTAAATCAGCTGTGTGAGAAACTGACAGAAGGAGGATGACCAAGATGTTCTCCTAATACGTGCACTTTTATTTACAAGATCTTTCCAGTTCTGGCCACATAGGTAGCCATTCCTCCTAAAAGTCTTTTCACAAGATGAGCATATCAAAACAGGGAAAATGTGAGTGTAAAATGAGATGCAGTTAATGATGTCACCTACCAAGGAAAAGAACTACTTGGGCTAACAGAACAGCCCTGGTCTGCTATGACGTATGGTCACTCTGTCATGACAGAACTGATGCCCAGACGAATTTTGATAATTGCTCCTGAAAGTGTTCTTGGACAGAGCTTCTTTGGCTCCAAGGATATCTGAAATTGTCACAAACGGGATCTCCACATGCACCAATGTTGTGTTGTGTGGCTTCCTACTTCAGAGAGGACCACTTAGTCCACCTGCTTCTCTTCGTCCCTCCTGCAATGTCCTTTTACTACTCATAGTTGGTAATTGCACTCAATGTTTGTGTGCACCCTTTTGTTTTGTTTTAGTCAATTTTAGCACTTTTCTACTCGAAATTTCAAAAGGCTTAGAGTAGTCTCTGAGATTCTCCACATTTTTAACACTTCTCATTTGTGACCCATTTTATCTTTATGCCCATGTAATTAAGAGCCTGTAGCACTCTACCTTGTCTTGGAAAAATGGTTATTTACTCAAAGCATCCAGATCCTGAATTTCAGGCCTTCTTTGTCTTGCTTCTGAACCTCAAGGTTCATCTAGAGTTTTTATATGTGATGTTTGCTGTTAGATTTTTATTTAGACCCATTATTAGGTAAACTTAAACCAAATTAGAACTGAAAACCAATGTAAATTTTTAAAAACTTTAGAGCATAACATAGGAAAATGTCTTTATTACCATAAAACATGGAAAAATTTATTAAACAAAATGTAAATTCCATGTGTAATAAAGGAAGTTTTATATCTTCTCCTATAATAAATAGTTCTGATAATTTAAAAAGTGTTTTTGTGACATACATGGTTCATTCCTTGTGACATACAATTTTTTTTATAAACAAAACAAGAAAAAATTAGTAAAATTTGTGAATAATCAGTTCACAGAAAGAGAAAATCTGATTTCAAAATAACATAAGGGGAAATGTCCAGCTTAATTTAATAATCAAAGATCTGGAATTTTTAAATTATTAATATTATTTTAATTGGAAAAATCAGAATGTTCATATAATTTTGAGTATTTATGAGGTTCTGGGGATATTTCTGTAATAGAGAATAAGATGGGATGTTCTGTTTGTTCTCAAGTTAGTTTTAACATGGATATTTTCTTGGAATTTGCTAAATTTGCATACATTTTCAAGTAAATGGATATAATTTCCTTCATCTTATAATGTTCTTGAATTTTGTTTTACTCTTGGTAGGAGCTGCATGAGACTCTATTCCATTCCTGATGTTTTTATTTAATCAAACAATCCTATAAAATCTTTCTCAACTTCACTGATAATGCCAAGGAATCAGATTCTGAGGAAAATAGGGACTTCAACCATGTCAGTGATATGTCATCTATTTTAATATTTATTTACTTTCAAAGGGTTTTAAGCAATTTGATAAAAATTATGTTCTGGTCTTGGTCATGTTAATATTATATCAACTTCTGAACTTGGTTTTCAAAAATTTTCCTGATCTTGTTGGAATAATCTGTGACAGTGAATAGATTTTCATGTCTAGTAAATCATATTTTTGCCTTCTTTAATATTTTATTCCACTTTAATTTGTTGAAATATTACTTTGCTTTCAGAATTCCCTTTTCGATTGCATAGGTATCTTACATGCAAACTCTGCTTCTCAATCTGGGTCCTTGGTGAGCTGAGTGGCACATTTGGAAACTCTAGTGTGGGTGGCCTTTCTAGTCCGCAGGGGAGGCCCAGGTTACTGCCTTACCCCTCTTCTATCAACAGGGCAGTGTTTGGCATGACTCCAAGCTATAATCCACCTGGTGGGCCTTCCAGACATTATCCTTAGCACTCTTTGGATCTGGACTTCTGGGATCACTGGCTGTCTTCTGTAGAACACTCATGAGGATGTGAGTCAGAAAACTCTATTTGGAGTTGCTATGACCTCTGAGGGCACAGATCCATGTTCAGTGTTTCCTTAAGTACTCGGTGCTTGAGAAGTGATATTTGACTCATCAGACCATAATCACCCATCTAGGATCCTCAGAATTGCTGTGCTCTGCACATCCTGTTTTAAGGAAATCCAATTAAAATATGTTCTAGGGACATGGAAAACTTTCAATAGTCAGTCTGTTAAGAGGTAGCCTTAGTTAACTCTATTTTCTCAGGATTTTCCTAGCCATCCAATGACTTTACAAATGCTGACCTAGCTGTTTACTTATTACAGAGAAAAGGAAAAGATTATGCAAATGTTACAATACACGCTAAGCTCTATTTTTATCTTGTATTTTGCTATTATAATGTTGAGTCTCTGTCAAGGTCTCTTAGGTAAGGAGAATCAATGATTTAGTTAATGATTTGCAAAAGGGCTTAAATTATAATGAACTGTAGAAAACAGGAATTTAATCTTCTCCAGAAGATAGTGGAAATAGGGCCTTAAAAGCCTGACTGTATTAGTTGGCTTTTGAGAACTACTAATTTACAGCATATATAAAACAACTTTAGTTTTGAACACTTGTTTATTCTTCACATTTATGTCATACTTTGGAGAATAACTTACAAAGTCTAAGTTTGTCGAGACCTTTGTTTATGGATTTGGCAATTTGAGATTTACTTGCAGTTTGTTAAGTACACTTAATGATTATAGGTTTCAGAAATCTATAAATGATTAGGAAATAGTCCATTTCAAATAGACTTTCCTGGTATTTCCAAAGGTATAATGTCATATGCAAGATTTTCATTACTAAGTGTATTTTCTGACAACATTACATGCAAGACTGTCTCTGGTGAGGACAATGTTATCTGATGTATTATTCAGTCATTAAAAGTTCACTGAAGGACAACAGAACAGTTACATAGCTTCAAACTTTTCTTAGTTGAACATCAATAATATTTTATATGCTAATCATGTCAAGTAATAAATATAGTTAACTATTTTTTGTCAAATACAGAGCAGAACATTTTTTTCCATATCAGTGACTTTCTTGTATGTAATGAGAAACATTTTATAGTTCAATTGAGTTTTAAGAAAAATATCTATATCTGTAGTGATTCCCCCCATGGAATACATTTATGGGAAAAAAATATACAGTATATATTTTGGAAATCAATGATATGCCTCAAATGAGTGTATTATTTGACATGCTTTTATTTTTAACAGCTTTATTGAGATATAATTTTCATACAAATCACCCATTTAAAATGTACAATCCAGTGTCTTTTAGTATATATTCATAGTTATGCAATCCTCATCATAATCAATTTTAAACATTTTATTGATCCAAGAGAGAAACTCCATAAACATCAGCACCATTCCCCCTTTCTCTAAACTCCTGACATTCTTGAGACAGTGAGGTATTTGAAATTCTGTTATTGTTTTCCACCCTGTCAGCTTCAAATACACTTCTTATTCATGCTCTCTACTAATCATTATTTTTAATTAACTTGAAACTGATTTAAAACATTCAAAAGTAGATATAATGTTGGAATTATTATTTTTATCTTTTTAACTTTTCAATAAGCTTAAGGACATGGCAACATTTGTATAAACTGTGGGGAAAGAAAATGTAGAGATCCAGTGTCACAAGGAAGAGCATGTATTCTGGGTGACAATCACATTTACCTATTCATGATATTCCAAGCCACCTTTTACTTTCTAACTTCTAAATTAAAAAATTAAAACCTTATTAAATGTAAGAATATTTATAATTTTAAGTTATTTTTACAAATTTGGGTTGAGTTCACAAAACATAAAGTTAACCACTCTAAGGTGTACAGTTTGTTGGCATTTAGTATATTCCATTGTGGTGCATCACCCTTCATCCAATTCTGAAGCATTTTTATCACCCCCTCCCCCCAAAAAAATACCATGATCGTAAAGCTGCCACTTCCTGTTCCCTCCAACTAGCAGCTCTGGGGTAACCACTCATTTTCTTTATCCCTCTATGGAATTTAATTTTCTTCATATTTTGTATAAATGAAAACATAAAATATATATATGACCTTTTGAGTTGTCAATAAATCATTGCTTTTTAGGCTAAAAAGTCTTGCTTTGTATGCACATACCACATTTTGTTTATTCACTAATCCATTAGCAGAAATGTGAGTTTTTTACATATTTTGGCTATTAGGAATTGCATTGTTATGAACATTTCTGTATAAATACTTATTTGAGAACCTGTATTATTTTGGGTGGTGGTGGTGGTGGGTAGGTACCAGGGGCACTTAAGCACTGAGCCCCATCCCCAGCCCTTTTTATATATTTTACTGAGAGACAGAGTCTTGCTGAGTTGTTTAGGGCCTCAAGTAATTTGTGAGGTTGCTTAATATTTAAATATTTTTTCTGCCCTTTTCCTCGTCCTCTCCTGGGGCTCCTATTGTGTCCATTTTAGTATGGTTGATGTATCTCACAAGTCTCTTTGGTTCTGTTAGTTTTTTTCATTCTTTTGTCTTTCCACTTCTTGGTCTGGCTACTTTTAATTCATTTATCTTCTATTTCTCTGATTTTTTCATTGTCCTTATCCATTGTTGAAACTCTCAGATAAAAATTTTAATTTAGTGATTGAACTTTTTAGTGTAAAAATTTCTATTTGTATCCTGTAAATTGTTTTCTTTATAGATATTTCTATTAACTGGTCTCTGTGTTATTCTGATTTCCTTTAGTTCTTTTTTTCCATAAGCCAGTTTATTTAAGTCTTTGCCTAAACCGTGTCCAATATTTATAATCATTGTTCTGATATTTACTCAATCATTTTAATGCAGTGATTCAGATTACATTTAATTTCAATTTCTATAAGGATGAAAAAATAAAATTAAAACAATGCATTTGTTTCACAGATTGTTTTGTCATAAAATCCTCTAAACGTTTGTTTGTTCAGAAATGATCACATACCATCTTTTCTATTTCTTAATTTCTTTCTCTGATCACACAATATGCTCTATTCCCCAATGAGAAAGTAATTGCCTTACTTCAAAGAAAAATCCCTCAATCTCAAATTTCACCTCCTCCACAGAGCATTTCAGAAACAACTGGATGTCCAAATATATATGTGATCTTACTTATAAAACAAAATTATCTAACACAAATTTTTATACAAGCCTACATGTTCAAGAAATTCTGGGAGGGATTAAAAGTGTGATTGCTTGGGGTTTTCAGTGTGTTTATTAATTTTTCCCTGTGGTGGCTTGTTCTGCTCCAAAACTTATCAAAATATTTGCTATTTATTTCTTTAACTTTGAAAGAAGAGTAAAACTATTTAAAAACTCTAAAAAACAACAACAAAGGATGTTGCGTAGAATGTTCAATGCTTGTGTCTCTTCTGAGGCAGTTTTTAATCTATTTTATGAATGGCCATACTTTCTTATTCTTTTGCAGGCTTTGTAATTTTTTGTTTTAAAAATGGATTTTTGTGAGCACTGTGAGAAGGAGAAGGAGATTCTTCCCCTTATCAAGGTTTGCTTTGTTCCTTTCCAGGTGTTTTAGTTTTGGTTAGTGAATTTCTAAGCTGTTTTTTTTAAGACATTATTTCTTGGGTATGATCTCTGAAGTCTGTTCTGGTAGCTAGCAGTCAGCCAGTGATTTGGCCAAGCTCTGTTGATCAGGTAAAGCCAGAAAGAAATTAAGGAGGAACGTTCTCTTAGCATTTGCTTAGTCAGGTTATTTTCGAGTTTGCCTTTGGCTTTGCTTCTTGTTTGTAACAAGACTGAAGGTCAATCAGTGGGGAACA
Source organism: Callospermophilus lateralis (assembly GCF_048772815.1). Classification (NCBI taxonomy): domain Eukaryota; kingdom Metazoa; phylum Chordata; class Mammalia; order Rodentia; family Sciuridae; genus Callospermophilus; species Callospermophilus lateralis. Next base: position 1,672,607 of record NW_027512821.1, read on the forward strand.
TTGGCATCTTCTCTGATGTCTTCCAAACACCCATCTTACCCTGGGAGTGCGCGTGGCCCTCTAAGCTCCCTGGAATACATTCCCTAATTGCCCCCTGAAATTCCTCTTCCCAGATTTTCCTCCCCGAATCTCAGTATGTCTATCATTTGTCTCAGCTGTAACCCTGCCCTCTACACAGTGGCAGGTTGTTCACTTGAATTGCAGTGTTTTCAAGAAATGCAGTATGTGGCTACTTTTCTGTCCTATGAAGGATCTGAATTAGGTGAAACGACATCAGCCTCAAAAGAGGCAAACAATCATTTAAGAATCAGATCTGTTCTGCTGCTTCTGGAACTGGGTGTCTGGGTCCCAAACTGGAATGTGGGCTGCCATCTTCAAGACCACTGTCACAGGCATTTCCCCTAATGAATCTTTTACACCCTAAACCCATTTTGGTGCCAGCTTCTTAGAGGACTGGAAATCATAAAGTGGTACCAGAGTCTGTCTGATAAAACAGTTGGAAAGATAGGGTGTGAGGACTATCCCATGCTCCACCTGGAGAGTAAAGAGCATCTCAAGTGCAATGCAGGGCAGAGATAATACCTAATCAAGCTAGTAGCTAGGGTGGCTCTCACTTGTTCTGGTTTGGTTGGAGTCTCCCTGTTTTAAAATTTTAAGATCCACTTCTTGGGAAAAACCTCAGTTCTGGACAAACACATGGTTGTTAACCATATTGGTGATCATATTGCAAAATATTCCACATATGTTGACCTGGAAAAATGTATTGGTCATGGAAGAGGAGGGGAACTCCTTTGGTGTGATGATTCAGTTGTTAAAAGGTATGGAGGGACTAACTTACAAGATACAGAGAAGTCAGCTGATGACTTCTGTGATGTGCTCATGCAGCCTCTGATATCAGGAGCTGATCTCACACCCATGGTGAGGCCTCAGATTGTTAGAAGACTGGCTGGTGCTCACAAGGTGACTCTTGTTTTCTCATTGCATATAAACCATCTCCCAGAATGACATCATCAGACATGGTCACTTTGAGACAGTGATAAAGTGAGAAAAAGTAAATAAAACCTTAGCTGCTATGCAACTCATAAAAGGCCAACTGTTTATCTCTCCTGTCTAATAGAAGCAACTATTGCTTTTTTACTAACCATAGTTTTATCTTTGCTATAGACTACAGGGGCCCTTATCTTTTGCAGTGGAAGAATAGACACAGAGAGGGGTCAGACCTAGGATCTAATAAAGTTGAAAGAACTTCAGAGACATGTAATCCAGCTAAGGCCTGCTTGCTGTGCCCAAGTCAGAGCATTTGTTAGGAACACGTGGGATCCTGAACTATGTGAGGGGACATCTCAGTGGATCCTCCTGAGGAGTTTGATTCTGTATAACTAAAGCTTTAAAGTTAATTCTGAACTCAGAACTGTTGGATGCTGAGGTGGCCTACTCTTCTAAGAGCCATCCCTTTGCCCGTGTTTTAAGGCACAGCAAGGTTCTTGTTCCCACCAAGCAACATGTACTACCGAAGAGCCACTCTAACAAGGAGGCTAGCTGTGCTAAAAACTTGGTTTAAATTCCAGTGTAAGTCTAATCTGAAAAGAAAAAAGATCACTCTCCAAAGTAATCACAAGAATTTGACAGCAAGCACTGGATTGGATTTTGAGGGTACTTGACCAAGGAAGAAATAATATAAGACTTTAAAAAAAGAATTCATTGAGTGGGCAATTTTTTATGGAGAAGGTATTTTAATTCTGCTATGCTTTAGATTTGAGTGTGGTTTGTCCCTGAAAGTTTCATGCATTTGAAGCTTGGTCCCCAGTGATATTAAAATATTGTGGGGCCTTTAAAAGATGAGGTCTAGTTGGAGGTCATTATTAGCACAGCCCCACTCTCTGGCTTCCTGTCTTTTGTCTTTTCTACATGGTCTCTCTCACATGTGCTTGTGCTATGATGGCATGCATCAAGAGGTCCTCACCAGACCTAAACTGATTCCAATGCCATGTCCTTGAACCTCCAAAACTGTTGGCTAAATATTTTTTAAAATCAAGTACTCAGCTGTTATGGTTTGGATCTTAAATGTTGCCTCAAAACTCATTGGTTGAAAGCATGGATGCCAGCCTATCTCATGAGAGGTGGTACAAATTCTAGGAAGTGTAGCCTAGTGGAAGGAAGGCAGGTCTTTTGGGTGAGCCCTTGAAGTGAATATTGGGATTCCAGCCCCTCCTTTCTTTCTTTGCTTCTAGGAAACCATGAGATGAGCAGTTTCCTCTGCCACGTACTCCCCACCATGATGTACTGTCTCGCCACAGGCCAAAGGCAACAGGGCCAAAAAGCCGTGGATGGAAACCCCTCAAACCAAGAGCCAAAATAAATATTTCCTAATAAGCTGAACATCTGTTTTGTCCTAGCAATGTAAAGCTGACTAACACCCTAACCTCAGCTTTTTCAGTATGTTATCAGAAATATACAAACATGATATCTGTCAAGAACCCAAGGGACAATATAAATTCACTGCTAGAATGGATTCAGATGGCTGATGGCTAGACACCAATTGCTCATACTGAGTGAACTGCCTGAGGTTCTCTGGCAGATGAAACAGAAAAAAAAAATAAAGAAAGTAGGTATGTAGAATTGTGATATTAGGGGAGGCCAGAATACCACCAGAAGATATCCTGTTTACCAAGGCAGTCAGGAATTCATGGGGAAAGGGGCACTAGCACCACTGAGGAGTGGGAGGAGAGACCCCAGAGGTGAACTTGACATTGCATTCCACACTGACCAGCAAGGTTGGTGCTGTAGTGACAGAAGCTTGATCTCCAAGGAGTTATGGAAATATTTTAAAAGACAATAGCTTCTCTAGAAGCAAAAACAATAGGTGCCTAATAGAAATGCTATTAACTTCTACATCCAGAAGGAAAAATTGGGAAGGAGGGGACTAAGAGGATTCCCACATAAACAGGTCATGAACCCATGCTCAATACTCATACCAGAGGAAGTATTTATCTCCAGAAAATAGTAACTGAAGGAAGAAGCATTTGGGTTTCTAGGAGGAAGGACCTTTCTAACCCTGAAATATTCTGGAATATACTATACATACCTAGTTTTTCAAAGAGAACAGAGGGCCATTTTCTTTATTGACTCTACACTGGGGAAAAGAAAATACCCAAAACAGAAGTCAGTAAACTAAAACCTGTGGGCCAAACTGAGCTGGTCACACGTTTTTATACATAAAACTTTTTGGAACACTGCCACATCATTCACTTACTTCCATCTTCTAAGTGGAAGATGGAATTTACATATGTATGAATTCACATGCAACTAGATCTGTTTATGGGACATCTACATGTATAACATATAAATATGAAAATATGCAAATTTGCCAAGTTCATAGTTATAATTGCCAAGTTCATAGTTATAATTAAGAATTTAGGATTTGTAAAGCTTAAAGTATTTACAATCTATCTGATTGCAATGGCACCGGCCTGTAATCCCAGCGACTTGGGAAGCTGAGCCAGCAGAATTGCAAGTTTGAGGCCAACTTCAGCACCTTAGCAAGACCCTGACTCAGAATTAAAAGCAAAAAGGACTGGGGATGTAGCTCAGTGCTAAAGTGCCTATGGGTCCAATTCTCAATTCCAGTACATATGTGGGTTAAAGTTCTGACCTCCAAACCTAGACATCTGAGCACTATTGACAGGTCTAAAGTGACATTAATATCTTTAAAGACCCAAAGCATCAAGAAATGGGAGTTTAAGAAGTTATGTAATAACTGGAGTTCTGGCTAAATTCCAGCAAAGTTTTCAGATTCACTACTCCTTAATGGAGCTGATGCCCTTCTCCCCATAAATTTCTGATGGTCTTGGTAAACAGGGTATCCTCTGGTGAGTCTTCTAGTCTCACATAATATTATAATTCCACATGCCTACATTCCTCAGGCTCTTTATTTCCTCCTCTATCATCCACCAGAGCACCTCATGCTGTTCACTCAATAGCTATCTTCAGCTATCTAAAGATCATTCTAGCTGTGAGTTTGACCTGTCCCCATAGATCCTTGATAAGTATTACGCTTGCCATTTCCATTAATATAATGAAACACCCGAGACTCATTCCCTGAATGCAAAGTTGAATCGATATACTTAGCCATTGGAATAGTCCCCATATTGGGCTGTTGGACCATGAAGTAAGAAATCTATAAGGAAGCTTCTGAAACTGCCCTCCAACATCTAGATAGGAATCACCAACAATATTGTATGTTTGCCAGAGTAGGTCTAGAGCAGAATGACAAAGATTAGTGATACTTTCCAAGATCTTAAGCTTACTGTGGGATGTGTGATGTTGGTGCATACCATGTTTTCTTACATGTCTTCAGTGTGATCTCTTTACAAGCAGAATGGATCTTTTGTGTGTGGGAGGGAACTATAGACCAAAAGCCCAACAAGTACTCAGCTTCATGGAAATGGTTGCACTGGATAAACTGTTGTTGGAGTAGATTAACACTGTCTTGGACACATGGTGTACAATGCTGAATTGGAGAATGTATATATTTTTAGTAGAATAGACATATTATTTGCATTCTCGTGGGAAGAACCATATTCAAGAACAGTTTCCCACAGGATTATGTTGGTTTATCTTGCCTTTAGCACGTAATTGCTCAAAGACATCCAGTCTATCTGTAAATAGTGCTGACATCATGCTGATCCATTCTCCTGAGACATCATGTTGAAGAGACAGGGTAAGAAAGTGGCCATGGAGTGTTGGGAAGAGAAATGAACTGCAGAGGGTAAGTAAAGGAGATAAGACCTAGGAGATTCAGAGATCTACATCTTCAACAAGGTTTTTAGGCATCCACATGTCAGGAGAATGGTAGAATGTTCCCTACATAGTCAAAGGCACATTATTGGTGCATCCTGCCTCACTTACCACAGTGAAGGATTTTGAGCACTTGGATGACACAGTCTGCTCTTGAGGGCTTGGAACATAGCCATCTGGAAGTTTGTCTTGGGGCAAGGAAAGGTTCTATAATAGGTCGATGCTGTAAGGGACACTGTCCTATCACTTGGTCTTTAAAATTTGGACCCCTATGGTGCTGTATCAGCCATGGGAACAGTTGCAGAGGAAGAATCCCAACACAGGTTTTGGCATTTGCAATGGGACCTCACCGTTGGCAGTGGGGAATTAACCTCCTTGGGAAATAGTTCTGTTCATGCAAATGTGCTCTGTAATGATGGAGCACCTGGACATAAGGCATACATGATCACATGTATGAGATTGAACACTGTGAGTCAGGTCTACCACACTCAAACATAACAATAAGATGTGCCCTTTATATGTTGAAAATGGAATACTCAATGTGGGGCTGTGCAAAGTCAGAGTGAACTATTTAAAAAGCGTCAGGGTCTAAGTAAGATGGACCTCTGCTCATCACTGGAAAGTGACAGCACTTGGGTTGCGTTTGACAAAGAGGAATCTGTCTCTCCTTGTGCTTGCCATGAGATGATGGCTCTCTAGAACTAGCACTGAAAGGACTTCTCGGGCCTTTTCAGCTCCTATAAGTGTTAGTAAAGAGAGAGGGCCTAATGGGTCTGGGCATAAGTGGCTAAGGTATCTGTATCACATATGGAGTGCCTCCACAGGTGATATTGATATTTATTTGTATATATTCCATATTTGAATTTATTTATTCATTTGGTTTCGAATATTTATAGATTTATAAGTCTATGTTTTTATAAGGTAACTATATGTGTTCTTTAAAAACATGTATTTGCATTTGCATTTGTGTATGTATGTATTCATTAAAGAAATTGTATTAATGACTTTTCTTTTAATTTTCATGGTAAGGCTCCCCAGACCATCACAGAGATTCTAAGATTTGTATATTTTCATATTTATATGTTATACATGTAGATGTCCCATAAACAGATCTAGTTGCATGTGAATTCATACATATGTAAATATCTATTAAGCAAGGCTATTTTTCATGAGGAGGCCCACAGGTTTCAGCCTCGCATAGATGAACTAAAAGGTCAGAAATTCTCCCAGGACTGTTACTCCTGGGTCCTGCCGTGCTGCCTCGCTTTGCCCTTTGTGCAGAAGCAGTTCAAAGGCTCATCATATCCCACAGCTGGACAAGACCGTTCTCTGTGGACAAGCAGGAATCCTAAGTTAGCTGTATTATTCATCCATCTACCTGAGAAGTCAAGTCCAACAGGCCTCTGACATGGTAGCAGCCTGTCACATGTTCTCTAGGTGAGAAGAGCTTGTCACATGGCCTCAGTTCTGACGTGTTCCTCCCAAAATGGAAAAGCCTCAGGCACCTCATTCCTCAGGTGCCTTCAGTCAAGGTGATCCTCAGTCCTACCACCTGCTGGAGATGATCTAGATCTAGTTAGGGGAAGCCAGAACCAGATATATCAGGAATGTGGGAAATGTGCCTGGCCCTCAGATGTACCCACTTAAGCCCAGTGCAATCCCACCCTGGCAGTACTGCACCACACCAGGTGCCATTCTACCTCAGGCATATCTGCCCTGCTTTCATGGCAAAGTGAGGGCTGAGGATGAGCTGAGATTCCCATCAGGGAAGAGTCCCTGCTTAACTCACTCTTACACATAAACCACACTGTGTGACACTTTGGGCGTACAAAAGATGGGTTTTCAAAAGCTTTAGGAAGAGAGGCCATTTGCCCTTACAGAGTGATACATTTGATTGGGTCAGGTTAAAAGAAACCACCCATGAACTTGCCATAAGTCCAGGGCCACCTGGAACTGGCAGTGGAGAGAATCAGTGTTGGATTAAGGCACCTATTGCTACCAGTAAAGGACAAAGGGTCAAAGGGTCTCTGGCATGAATGCATGAGGGGTATATATCAAATAGGATGTTTTCTGAATACATGTTAATCTTTTTATACAGATTGTATATTAATATTAAATTATTGATAAATTTCAGACATTATAAATGCATCTTAAAACTGATATAGATTCATAGAGTAGCTATACATATTTATTAAAATATTTACAAATGAATATATTCATATAAAAGCCTATTAATGCCTTTTCTTATTTCTCTCAGGATCTGGGTACTTCAACATAATAAGCTATTTTTGCTGAGGAAGCCAAAGAGTTCTCAGCCTAGCATTAATGACCTAAGGCAGGTAGAATTCTCACAGGTTTGGTGGTGGCCCAGGGTTCCTTGTCTGGCCTTGGGTGTGAGGCTCTAACTAGGTCTTCAGCTCTGCTGCAGAATTGGCATCACTATTTTGACATCCCATGCCCCCAGCAAGACTTCAAATTAGATCTATTCTTCAACCTTTTGTCTTTGGATGCAAACCTCCACTCAGCTTCTGATGTCTTAACCGTGGTATGTCAAATGCTTTGGTAGTTAGAAGGAATTGGAAATTTTCAGAGCTCTGAAAAGCTCTTTGCAAAAAGTTAGAAATCACAGGCACTGGGCTCTGCTCCGTATCTGTGTCTGATCAAGGCAATGGTCAGGTCAGTCAACCAGGGGTAGTCTCTTGATCCAGAAAGGGGAAGCCAGACCTGACTAGATCAGAAGTGTGTAACATTTAACATCTAAACAGTGCAGTCCAACCTGGGCGACACTCTCCTTCCAGCCATGAGATGTCTCACCTCATGCATATTCACAATGCCTCCATGGCAACCTGAGGGTTCTGTTAGCTGAAATTCTTCCCAGAGGGAGCATTATTCCTCCATTTACTTTCTTTGGCATGGCTGCTATATGATCCTCTTTGGGGTATTTAAATAATTTTTTTTTAATCCTCATGGACAGTTTTGGGAAGAGAGGCTACCTCTATGCAGAATGATGTTCCTTTGGCTGGATGTGGTTTAAGGAAAACTGCTCAGATACTTGCTATCAATGAAGGGCCTCCTGGAATTGTCAGTAAAGGAACTACAATTGCTTTGGTTTTGGTTCTCCATTGTTCTCAGTAGAGGAAGAGGAGGCTCAATTGGCCCTGGCAGTAATGGATGAGTGTGCATGTTTCAGATAATACGTGTTTATTTAGGTAGCAATGATATTATTCATCCAATATATCTTCATATTTAATTATGAATTTTTGTTTCTGGGTACCTATTAATGTACTTAGAAATAGATATGTTTTATATGGCAGGTACATTAATAGATACGTATTTGTATATATACTTTTCATATAAAAAGCCATGCTAATGGATTTTTGTACTTGCTCTATTGAAGCATCCCAGACTCTGATACATACATAGGTATGTAAATTAAGTTCGAATTTTACATATGCAAATATGTTTATACTTATATTTATATTTAATTATGTTCCCTCAACAGATATATTAACATTTGTGTAAAGATATAAGTATCAAAGTATATTTGCTGAGTAGTTCCTAAAGGTTTCAGCTTAGTATTGAGGTCTAAGAGATAGCTGGAATTCTCTCAGGGTTGGTAGCCTAAAGTCCCAGGTTAGGCCTTAGGCCTGGGGTTCTTTCTAGCTTTTCGCCTCCTGCATGGGCATTTCATATCCCAACCCCAACCTACAGCTGGGTTGGGCCTTTCTCCCCCAACAAGAGACAAGAAAGAACCTCAAAGTAGCTGCATGTATGAGGATACATCTTCCTGTGTGTACAGGTTCTACATTCTGTGTGATCTGGTAACACTGGTGTTGCCCATGTCTGTTGGCTTGAAGGTCTTGTCAACCAGTTTAATCTCTGAGTGCTCTTCCCAGATCTGGGAGGGCCTCAGGTAACTGGATCCCTAGCTTTCCCCAATCAAGGTAATTGTCAGAACTGCCAACCAGCTGGAAGTCCCTAGCTCCAACTAGAACCTGACAAAGAAGAATAGATTGGGAATTATATAGCCATTGGCATCTGGAACAATCTTCCTGCCTTGAGCGGTCCTCAAATATACACAGTGCAATCCTACTCTGTCACTCGTGTCCCTCCAGCCAAGTGCTATCATATCTCAGGCATATTCACAATACTATCAGGGCTATCTGACTGCTCCAGTACCTGAGAGTTACCTGTGGAGAGTTACCCCGTTACCACTTGCATCAGCACCACAGTCTATGAGTCTTCTTTGGCATTCCAAGAGTGGCTTTTATCCTGATGGCCAGTTTGTGGAGAGTGATGTAATTTTGACCAGATGTGCCTAAAGGGAACTTCCCAGGTGCTTCCCTCAGCCAAGGGTCACCTACAAGCCAGTGAATGAACTTCAGGGTTTTGGGCCACCATTTTAGAAGAGAAAAAAAAGAATCAGTGGATCTTGACAAGAATGTATGGGAGTGCATGAATCAAATACTGCATCTCTTTAGGTTTGGGTTTGGATGATATTTATGTATATATTTATGTATTGATGTGTTTATGTTTGGATATTTAAAAATGTGCTTGTGACTTGATATAACTATAAGGATTTCTTAATAACATGCATTTGGGGGCTGGGGATGTGGCTCAAGCTGTAGCGCGCTGGCCTGGCATGCGTGTGGCTGGGGTTCGATCCTCAGCACCACATACAAACAAACATGTTGTGTCCACCGAAAACTAAAAAATAAATATTAAAATTCTCTCTCTCTCTTTAAAAATATGAAGCTAGGGATGGAGGTATATTTCAGATTGAGGAAAGGATAAATATCACCTTTTAAGAAAAATAAAATAAAAATAACATGCATTTGTAAAGATGTACTTTTTCCTTATGCAAAACTCTCTAAAATTTTTGTTGGTATATTACATTATTTTACAGAATAGATTCATCAAACCACATTCATATATGCACATAACATAATATGAAAATAGTTTATTGGCTTTTCTTGTGCTTCATTTAGTGAAGCACATGACTCAGAGATATACATGTAAAGGAATAAAATTCAATTTTTTATGTATGTACATGTTTATATGGTTGTGTGTATGTTTAATAATGTTCCATCTATAGATTTATATTGATGTCTGGGTATAGATAAATATAATTATTTATCTATAATTTAAACAGGTTTAATAATTTAAACAGGTTTCTTTAATTTGATGCAGTCCCACTTACTGATTCTTGGTTTTATTTCTCATGCTTTATGGGTCTTTTTAAGGATGTTGGCACCTGTGCCAATATATTAAAGTGTTGAGCATGTTTTCTTCTAGAAGTTGAAAAGTTTCTGGTGTAATTCCTAGGTATTTGATTCACTTTGACTTGACCTCTGTGCAGGGTGAAAGATAGGGTTTTAGTTCTATTCCTCTATGCTAGATTTTCAGTTTTCTCTACCGTCTGTCAAAAAGGCTATCTTTTCTTCAATGTATATTTTTATCACCATCATCATGTATCAGTTGGATATTTCTATGTGAGTTTATCTCTGTCTCCTATTCCATTGGTCTTCATGTTGTTTTGATGCCAATACCAGATTTTTTTCATTACAGCTCTGCAGCATAAATAGAGGCCTGGCTTCTGTTCAAACAAAAGTATAAAGAGAGCCAACATAATGGGAGAAGATCTTTTCCAGTTGCTTCTCTGATAGGGATTAATATACAGAATATATAAAGAACTCAAAAAAACTTAACACCAGAGAAACAATAACCCATTTAATAAATGGGTAAAAGAACTGAAGAGTAATAAGTACAAATGACCAACAAATACATATTTTAAATTGTTCACCATCCCTAGCAATCAGGGAAATATAAATAAAAATTACATTGAGATTTCATCTCATGCCAGTTTGAGTGGTAATCAAGAATAGTACTAATAATCAAAGCAGTATGCTCATACATTGTTGATGGGATTGCAAATTACTCAACCAATTTGGAAAGCAGCATGAAGATTTCTCAAATGCTTAGAAACAGAACTGCCACATGACCCAGCTATCCCAGTATTCATCCTCAGTATTTATCCAAAATAACTAAAATCAGCACAGGCACATCAATGTTTATAGCAGTACAGACAACAGCCAAGTTATTGAACTAGCTCAGATGCCCATCAACAGATACATGGATAAAGACAATGTAGTATATATACACAATGGAGATGTAGTTAGCCATAATGAAGAATGAAAATATAGCATACGAGGGAAAATGGATGGAACTGGAGGAAAATTATGCTAAGTGAAAAGAGCCAGACTCATAAAGTTAAGGGTCAAATGTTTTTTCGCCTATGCAGAAGCTAGGTTGGGCCTGGGGTTCTTTCTAGCTTTTTTTTTGCCTCCTGAATATGCATTTCATATCCCAACCCCAACCTACAGCTGAGTTGTGCCTTTCTCCCCCAACAAGTGGCAAGAAAGAACCTCAAAGTAGCTACATGTATGAGGATACATCTGCTTATGTGTACAGAAGACTCATAGACTAGGGTGCTGATGAGAGTGGGTAAAGGGGTAACTCTACACAGGGAATTATTTCAGATATAAGTATGTCTTAATAACTTCCCCAAAAGGGGACAAAGTTGCGGAAATCTACTTTCAAAACAGACAAAGATTGAAAGCATTCCCTCTAAAAATTGAAACAAGAATGCCCTCTTTCACCATGATTATTCAATATCATCCTTGAAACTCTAGCCAGAGAAATTAGAAGCAATAAATTAAAGGGATACAAATAAGTAAAGAAGAAAACTATCACTATTTACTGATTTCATAATTCTGTATCTAGAAGATCCAAAAAATCCACCAGAAAACTTCTAGAACTAATAAATGAATTCAGCAATGTAGCAGGATATAAAATCAACACCCATAAATCAAACGTGCTTCTATATATCAATGATGAATTCACTGAAAGAGAAATTAGGAAAACTGCCATTCACAATAGACTCAAAAAATTTTTTGAGAATCAATCTAACAAAAGAGGTAAAAACCCTTACAATGAAAACTATAGAATATTATGCTAAGTGAAAAGAGCCAGACTCATATAAAGTTAAGGGTCAAATGTTAAAGTACTTGAAGAAGACCATAGAAGATAAAAGATCTCCCATGCTCCTGGATAGGCAGAATTAATATTGTCAAAATGGCCATGCTACCAAAAGCACTACACAGATTTAATGCAATTCCTATTAAAATCCCAATGACATTCTTCATAGAAATAGAAAAGGCAATCATAAAATTTATTTGGAAAAATAAGAAAACCAGAATAGCCAAAGCAATCCTTAGCAAGAAGAGTGAAGCAGGAGGCATCACAACACCAGACCTTAAACTATACTATAGAGCTAAAGGACAAAAATGGCATGGTTTTGGCACCAAACAGACACATAGACCAAGAGCACAGAATAGAAGAAACAAAGACAAGCCCACATGACTAGAGTTATCTCATTTTAGATAAAGGTGCCAAAAAACATTCACTGGAGAAAAGATAGCCTATTCAACAAATGGTGCTGGGGAAAATGGAGAACCACATGTAACAAATTAAAATTAAACCTCTATCTCTCCCCTTGCATGAAACTCAAGTAGATCAAAGACTTAGGCCCTATAACAGAAACCCTGAGCCTAATAGAAGAAAAAGTAGGCCCAAATCTTCACCATGTCAGCATAGGATCTGACTTTCTTAACAAGAATCCTCAATTGCAAAAAGTAAAATCAAGAATCAATAAATGGGATGAATCCAAACTATAAAGCTTCTTCTGAGCAAAAGAAACAATAATGTGAATAGAGAGCCTACAGATTGGGAGAAAATCTTTACCACATGCATCTTAGATAAAGCATTAACCTGTAGGATATATACAGAACTCAAAGAAGTTGACACCAAAAAAAAAAAAAAAAACCCTCAAATAACCCAATCAATAAATGGGCTAAGGAACTGAATAGACATTTTACAAAAGAAAAAAATAAAATGAATCAACAAATATATTAAAAATGTTCAACATCTCTAGCAATTAGAGAAATGCAAGTCAAATCTACTATAAGATTTTCTCTCTTTCCAGTCAGAATGGCAACCATCAAGAGTACACGCAACAATAAATGTTGGTGAGAATGTGGTGAAAAAGGTACACTCATATATTGCTGGTGGGACTGCAAATTGGTGTGACTACTATGGAAAGCAGTATGGAGATTCCTCAGAAAACTGGGAATGGAACCACCATTTGGCCCAGATATACCACTCCTTGTTTTATACCCAAAGGACTTAAAATCAGCAAACTGTAGTGACACAGCTATATCAATGTTTATAGCAGCTCAATTCACAATAGCTAGACCATGGAACCAACCTAGGTGTCCCTCAGTAGATGAATGGGTAAAGAAAATGTGGTATATATATTCAATGGAATATTACACAGCCTTAAGGAAGAATGAAATTATGGCATTTGATAGTGAATGAATGGAGTTGAAGAATATCATGCTAAGCTAAATAAGCCAATCCCAAAAAACCAAAGGCCAAATGTTTTTTCTGATATGTTGATGCTAATTCACAAAAAGGGTGGCACTAGGGAAGAGTAGAGCTACCTTATATTAGATAGAGGCAAGTAATAAGAGAGGACAGCATACAGTGATAGGAAAGATAATAGAATAAACTAGACATGATTACCTTATATTTATATATCACTGCATGACAAATGTGATTCTACAACATGTACAACCAGAAAAAAATGAGCAATTACACTTCATTTGTGTATGATATATCAAAGTGCATAAATGCATTTTACTGTCATGTATAACTAATTAAAACAAATTTAAAAAATACAATTACATAGGAAGGATTAATTCTAATGTTCCATAGAACAGCAGGGTGACTATGGTCCACCAAAATTTATTGCACATTTCAAAATAACTGGAAGAGATGGATCTAAAGTTTCTCAACACAAAGAAATGATAAATATTTGATCATGGATGTATTTATTATCTTGATTTGATATTGCAAAAGTATGCATGTATCAGATTATCCTATCCCACAAATGTGTACAATTATTGTGTCATTACAAATAAAAAATAAATATTGTTTAAAAAATTAAGCTTCAGATTTGAAGATGAGATAAGAAACCTTCCATGAAAAACAAAAGTTTAAAAATTCACAACTAAAAAGTCAGCAATACAAACATAATAAAATACTTTATTAAGAAGAAATAGAGATTACAAATGAAAACCAGCAGAGGGCGAAAGTGCACTACAATAACAGTATAACAAAGGAGAATGTAATTCAACTTAAAAACTAGAAATAAACTAAATGACAGGAATTAACATCTCTAAATAATAACATAATATATAGTATATAGCAATATACTATATGTTATTACAATAACATTGTTATATAATATTATATATAACTATATAATGACATATAATGATATTAAATAACTATATAATAATATATAACAAATTATATAATTATATAATAATATGTTATAATATATAATAATAAAAATGTTAATGGATTCAACTCATTAATCAAAAGACATAGGCTGACAGATTGGATTAAAAAACAAAACCCAAGAATATACCATCTCTAAGACTCTCACATTATAGGTAAAGACATCCACAGAGAGAAGTTGAAAAGGACAGGCAAAAATGTATCCTTCACATGAGTCTCATAAACAAGCAGAGGTTTCTACTCTCATATTCAATAAAATAGACTGTAAGCCAAAGTTAACAGAAGAGACAAAGAAGGCCATTTTATACTGCTTAGGGGAGTTATAAAACAGCAAGAAATAACAGTCATAAATATTTATACCCTAAACAACGGAGCATCTATTCACATCAAACAAACCCTTCTTTAATATCAAGAATCAAATAGACCACAACACAAATTCTGGGTGACTTTAGCACACCTCTCATCACTGGATATATTATTCAAATAAAAACTAAAAATGCTATAGAACTAAAACATACAATTAATAAGTTAGATGTAATGGACATAGAATATTTCATCCATCAGTGACTGAGTAAACTTCTCAGGTACACATGGAGCATTTTCTAAAATAAACAATATTTTAGGACACAAAACAACTCAGCAAATACAAAAAAATGGACATATACCCTGCATAATATCAGATTATAATGTAATAAAATTATAAATCAATGATAAGATAAAAATAGAAAGTAATATATCACCTGGAGACTAAATAAATCACCATTGAATAATAAATGAATAAGAAAAGACATCAGGGATGAAATTTAAAAATATATAGAGGTAAATGAGAATAATGATACAATATCAAAATCTCTGATACAATATGAAGGTGGTTCTAAGAGGAAAGTTCACAACATTGAGCTCATAGAACAACAGAATAGAAAGATACCAAATAAATAATCTAACATTACAACTCAAGGCCCTACAAAAAGAAGAACAAATCAACACCCAAATCAGTAGAAGACAAGAAGTAATTGAAATCAAAGCCAAAATTAATAAAATTGATACTTTAAAAATTTTTAAAAGTTAATGAATCAAAAAATTGGTTCTTTGAAAATTGATAAGCCCTTAGGGAAAAAGATATGATAAAAATGGAAATATCACTACAGACACTACTGTAATACAGTAATACACTATTGTAATAAGATCATAATCGGAAGCTATTTTGAAAGTCTTTAATAAACTAGAAAATCTTGAAGATCTTGATAAGTTCCTGATATGACCTACCCAAATTGAACAAGGAGGATATAGAAAATTTATATAGATCAATTTCGAGTAATGAGATTGAAAAAGTCATCAAGCGCCTACCAACAAAGAGAAGCCCAGGACCAGATGGATTCTCAGCTGAGTTCTAACAGACCTTTATAGAAGAACTAATATAAATATGTCTCAAATCATTCCACAAAATAAAAAAGAAGTCTTTTAAATGCATTTATGAAGCCAATATTGATACAAAAACCAAAGACACATAATGAAAACTTCAGACCAATATACTTGATGCACATGGATGCAAAAATCTATGGCAAAGCACATACAAAAACACAAGGTCAGAATCGTCCCAGAAACAAACCCACTTCTTGTTACCAATTTCTGTTTTAGCCAGATTTTTATCACTATGACCAAAAGACCTGAAAAGAACAATGTAGAGAAGGAAACTTTTATTGTGACTCATGGTTTTAGAGGTTCAGTTCATGATTGGCTGATTTCGTAGCTCTTGACCTGAGGTGAGGCAGGACATCATGGTGGCTGGGCATGGCAGTGGATAGAACTCAGGACATGAAAACCAGGTAATAGGGTTTGCTCTCCAAGGACAAAACATAAGCCTCCGACACCTCCCTAGTAATCTGCTTCCTTAGTTACATCCTACTGGCATACATTTATCACCCAGTAAATATGTATTAGTGGATTAATTCACTTATTAGGTTCAAGTTTTCATGATCTAATCATTTCACATCTGAACATTCTTGTCTCACACAAGAGCTTTTGGGGGAAACACCATCTCTAAACTATAACTCTTATTTTTTGTATTGTTTCATTTTTATAAATTTTTAGTGTTTTAATTAGCTATACATTACAGTAGAATGCATTTATGCACTATGATATCTCATTCATAGATATAATATCTCATACATAGGTATAATACATCATTTTTCTGATTGTACATGTTGTAGAATGAGATTGGTCATGTAGTCACATATATACATACAGTAATAATGTCTGTTTCATTCTACTATTTTTCCTATCCCCACATCCCCTACCCCCATCCCATCACTTCCCTCTACCTAATCCAAGGTAACTATTCTTCCCTAGGGCCCCCCACCTTATTGTGAATTAGCATCCACATATTAGAGAAAATATTTGGCCTTTGCTAGTGGAATTGGTTTATTTTGCTTAGCATGATAGTCTCCAAAACCACTTTCTTATTAGTTTATATGCTGATATACCCCAGAGATGTACATATACAGGAATAAGTACCAATATTTTATATATGTAAATATTTATATGATTTACTATGTACTTAGATGTGTTCAATCAACAGCTATATTGACATCTGTGTGTAGATGTAATTAATTAGCTTATAATTGTAGCTGAGTTCGCCCCAGTGGTTTCTGGATGGCCTTTAGAAACTCTCCAGTTGCATCTGATCAAAGTAATTGTCCAACCAGTCAACCATGAGAAATATTCTAGGTCAATTACGAGTGGCCAGAACTGGCTAGACCAGCAAAGTGTAGCCTTTAGCATCTGAGGCAATTTGCCTGATGCAAAGGTTTCCTCATATATCTGCAGAGCATCACGTCTCTCCAGCCTCTCAACTATAAAATGTAATGGCACAAAGGAGCCAAATCCCCAGCCTGTGTGAGTTAGCTTTCTGTCAGTGTGACACAACATCTAACAACTTATAAGAAGTGAAGGTTTATTTTTTCTCACAGTTTCAGAGGTTTCAGTCTCGGTTGGGTTGGCTCCATTGATTTTGGGCCTTTGGCAAAGTAGAACATTATAGTGTGGAATGTGTCATGCAGAAAAGCTGTTCACCTCATGGTGGCTGGGAAACAGGGAGAAAAGGGCTGAGATACCAATGTCCCCTTCAAGGGCATTCCCTCATTGACCTAACTTCCTCCCACTAGACCCCACCTCCTAAAGGTTCCACCACCCCTAACTGGACTAACTTGGGGACCAAGACATCAACACATGGGCCTTTCGGGAACAGGCAAACTATAGCACAGCCTAACTCTCAGAGGCTTTTCATCATTGGTAATAGAGGCAAATGTGTCCTTAGGATCCACAGCTCTGAAGAGTGCCATGATCCACCGTCATCACCCAGGCTGAGAACCAGAATAACGGCCTCACAGATCTCAACCACAAAACACTGTGGAAAAGGGAGCCAAATCCCAGTGCAGGGCACAAAGGAGAACAGGCAAAACTGAGGGTGGTGTTAGGTGTTGCCCTGACTGAGGACCTGGGGAGAGTTTCTCATTTCAGGAAAACTTAAGAATTGATGGTAAAAAAATACATGTTTCATGCTCCCTCTGAATTATCCATGTTGCATCAGCCTTAGGTAAATTTCTTTCTGTGATAATAGAGTTTTCTCTGTGGCTTTTCATAACTTGCTTAACAGTTGCTAATAAGTCTAGAGTAGAATATCTTGTGGGAAAAAAACTAATCTGAAGATGATACCAACCCAGAGGAATCCAGAGAGAGATGGCGTACAGAGAGATGCTGTTCAGAGGGCGGGTGGGCCACTCAAGCCAATTAGAGACACATAGATAGATGGCTTCCTGTTTTTCTCTGCCTCATCTGTGGTATCTTAAAAACTCTTGATTTGCTCATTTTGCCTAATTTCAGGGGATTTGTTTTGGGATTTGTTCAAGAGGTACAGTAAACCTGGTCTTTGTTACTCGATCATCACCAGAAGCACAGGGCCCCAACCTGAACATAAAATCCCAAGTAATTTGGGGTGGTGAGTGTTGTGATTGTTCTCAAATGCTTTATACTACTGGTCTTCGGCCAATTTTATATACTTCTTAATATGCATGCAGAACTGTTGGCTCCATTCATTACTTACATTCTTGCAGAGAGTTTGTATACACACACACACACACACACACACACACACACACACACACACGTACCTTTTTAAAGGATCTGTTTATAAAAGTCCTTGAACTTGTTTCTCTTTGTGGCCTTTTACTTGCAGAACCATGGTTACTCCAAGCCAGGTTTCTCCAGGATGCCAAGGAGACCACAAGATTGGGGTTCCAGTGCTCAAGAGTGATGGCCAGGAGGCATAAGCTGGACATGTTGTCTGTCTGCCAGTATGAACAACTTTCCCATGTGAGGGTCCATCCCACTGGTCACAGGACTGACAACTAGGTGTTAGGTTTTTCACCAGGTTAAAGAAGTATTTTGTGGAAGGTACACTGTAAATACCCACAGGCAACCCCTTCACTTCCTGTTAGGTAGCAACTAAAGAAATCACAAGTGATTGTGCTCTTTGAGCCATCCACAGAGGTTTACAGAGAGTGATGTGGGACCAACAAAGGGCATTTAAAGCAGCTGTGAAAGCAGACTAGCCAGAGGCATTTTGGCTAAGACTTAAGAGAAAGAGGAGGATAAGCCCAGGGTGGAGGAGGGAGGCAGAGGACAATAAGAAGCACCAGAATGGGAGACGGGGTCAAACTCCCGCACACAGAGACAGTGGAGTCCTTTAGGGCATAAAGAGTGTGAGTGGCCTATCGGGGAAAATGAAAGGAGAAGTTTGCAGTAGAATCCCTGTGCTCTGGTGAATCACAAGTATTTCAATGGTATCTGAAGTCACAGAGTCAGATAAAATCACTTAGGTTTCAGAGAGCAGGCACAGACATAGGGCTTACGGAGGAGCAGGTGTAAGAACCAAGACCCAGCCAATCATTCACAATGGAGGATTTCAGAGAGAGTTATGTCTGAACATCCTGAAGTGATAATATTTTATATTGAACATGCATTCAAATCACCTGCACAGCCTGTTAAAACAGAGGTTCCTGGGCCCCACAACCATAACTCCTGACCCACAGCATCCAGGTCTTCCTGAGAATGTGCACGTCTAACATTGTTAACATTTTCCTATGTGATGTCTATGCTGCTGGTCTAGGGACCCATTTTGAGAAATAACCCTTATGATATCCATTTTGTGCCATGAAGTGACTTCTATTCTCTGTAGCAGAGAAGGTACTAGTTATGTGCCATCCTGAGAATTTTGTGAGATAGACTCTCAAATCCTTCATTATCTCTGCTCTGAGGCTCAGATATAGGAGCTCAACATGGAAGGGACTATGTGAAGAGGACAAAGGGCATGAGGAGAATCAGGATGGATCAGTGAAGGTCAACACTGAAGGCATTCAAGGAGGAGAGGACCTTAGAGGACACAGAATGCCAGAAGTAAGTAGAAAAGAATAATTGTTTATTTTTATTTAAGCAAATTAGGAGAATTATGCCAGTCTCATGCATCTTCCAGGGTTTTTGCAAGAGCTCAGTGAGATAATCATTAAATATAAAGTATTAGGTAACCACCCATAGGCAAATATAGATTATGATTATCTCTCTGCATTGGTAACTGTCTCATCATTTGTGCTGCTTTTCATTCACAATGAATCTCTATGGCATCAGATAATGATGCATGCCAATCTTCTAATGCCCCTCATTAATTTTCAAATAACTCTCTGTAACCTCTGTCCATTACTCAATAACACTTCATGAGAAAATGTAATTTCTTATTTTTGTAGTAACTAACAGCACAAATAAAGCATTTTCATGGTTATCCTTTGAATTGATATTAAAAATAATCCCTAATTCAAGGAGTGGACTTATTTTCTGGCCTGGGGAATTCTGAGAATTGGGTATCTTTTTCCAGAGTGCACCCTTTGCTACCTGTGGCTTCTCTGTAACCTCAGGAAAGTTAACTTTGAAATAACTAACTGTGGTAGAACAAACTGGAAATTTTAGCAGCTTAAGAGCTGACTGGCTGTGGTTTCACACATTGCATTTAGCCCTAGAGACTTGCAGAGACTGACAGGTAGCTGTGACAAGAGGGGCACAGTAGCAGAAGCAGAAAACAAAATAACTGGGATAAAAGACCCCCCCCACCCTAGGCTTAATGACCTAAAATTCCCCAAGCTGTATGAGCTGAAAGCCCCTATGCTGTTGATATATAAGGAATGTAAGATGCACTCTCCAGTAGAATTGCACCAATGCCTTTGCTGCAGTGTACTCCAAACTTGCTTACTTATAAAAGTAAAAGCCCTTCTGTGCTTGGGGCTCAGACTTTGGGAATCATGCCTTTGGGCTGTGTCCACTAACAAAGTGTTGCTTCCAGATCTCAGTGTCCTGACCTTGATTTCTTATTTCAAGTCTGCCTGAGTGCTTGGTAGCCAGGCGGCTTCAGCTACCTAAGACTACAGAAGAGTAGTCGCTTGTTGAAGGAGGAGCTTCCTGTGGTTGCCTGGCCTGCTGGGCTCCTGGACAGGCCTGCACTGTGAACTGGTGAAAGGGTCTGCTGCAGTGGTAACACTCACCTTGGAGAACATAACCCAGTAATTCACTTCTGCCCTCCTGGCTGACCAGGGCTCAGCAACCTTCCCCAAGCTGAGCTTGTGGGCTGATTTTATCCAGTCTAGAAGCTGCTGTTTGTTCTTCTATTCTACATACAAAGTGCTCAGCCTTCTAAACTGGGCTCCTGGTAGTCTCAAATCACACACTGATGTGCTTCATAGGGGTCTTTCCAGAGTTTCATCAGGAAGGAGGATTATCTTTCCAACTCCATCTTCTGCCACGGCTCATCTGAGACCTGCCTATGCAGAGTCTTACGATTCCTACAGAATTTCCTCCTGGCCCTGAATCTTATCCTTAAGGAGTTTGGAGCTGGACCTCTTCTGAAATAAATAAAAAGTTTTTCCTCAGTTCAAAACTGGTCTAATTTTTATTCTTCATGACATTATTTTTAATGATGAAGTACACATTTATGGAAATACTTAATCTAGTATATTTCATTACATACAAAATTATGCTTGATGCATCAGCCCTATAAAGCAATTATATCATTACTCTGTGTCTCAGATGAAAACGCTGTGGCTTGGAAAGATGAAGAGACACTCAGTATCACAGTGATGAACAGTCTGAATCTCAGTTCTGGACAGCCAGGCTGAGCTGAGCTTTCAAGAGCACGTTTTCTTTCGTTTCTCCTAGCTCCACTGCTCAGATCAGAAGCACAAAGACCTGACAAATCTCCTGTCCTGATTGATTTCAGCCAATCAGTTCCATGTCTCATTTAGGATGGAGTGTTACTCTGCTCTCGGGAAAGCTCTGACCTCCAACCTTGGCCAAAGCCTACTTGAAACAAGTTTTATCTGTAAATCTCAAATAAAATGAGCATGTATATTTGACAAATTGTTTTCCCTGCAGATGTCCATATCCTAATCCCAGAGCCCAAGAATATGTCACTTTGCATGGCAAAAGAGACTCTGAAGATGTAATTAGATTAAAAATTTTGAAGTGGGGTGATTTTCCCAGATCCTACATGGGACCTATGTAATCACAGATCCCTATTTGAAGAGAGGCAGAGGATTCAGAGAAGGGAATGTACTTATAGAAACAGGTCAGAGAGAGATAAAGGGATCTGATGATGCAGTGCTGTTGGTTTTGAAGACAGAAGAATGAGGCCACAAGCCAAGGAATGCAGCAGTTCCCAGAAGCCAAACAGGTAAGGAACAGATATTTCCCTATAGCCTCCAGAATTGACACAACCCTGCCAACACCTTGATCTGAGTGTTTCTGACAGCCAGTACTGCGAGATAATAAATTTAGTCTTAAGCACTAACTTTTAGTAACTTGTTACAGCAGCCATAGAAAACTAACACAGGCCCAGGGCAGGTCTCAAGATCCTTTGAGGAGCTGACAATAATCTGTCTGTCATGACCAAAGGGTATAAATATTATGTCCTAAATGTCCAAATTTACTTTTCCCCCTAATCTCCCAAACTTGCACTTTTAGGGTGGATAAAGCTGAATTTTTGAAAGCAGGAAAGAGCAGGAACCTGCCTGCTAAATCCTGGTGGATGGTCCTGGTCAAAATAGGAATGAGAACCTGATTGTCACATGCTGAGGATGCCCTGTGCAAAAAACAGGTTTAAAGTCTAATGTAGGCCAGGGCAAGAACTAGAATCTGGTTTCTTGGGAGCAGCAGCCAGTAGATGTGCAGAAACAAGAAGGAATGTCCTTGATCCATCATCGTACCCTGTGGTACTACAGAGCCAGACAAGGCATCCCCAGAATGCTAGCCTCTGCTTCAAAGACTTCCCAGGTTCTGAAGCTGTGAGTCCTCCTCCTGTCCTCCTCCTAACAGATTTAGGTTGGTCTCTTTTGTAAACATGAGCTCAGATTTCTTTTTTTCTCAATATGCTGCTTGGCTTCTGTTTTTTTTTTTCCATTAAAAAGTGTGATTACAACTGTTTAAAACTGAATTTTACAAACCTTAATTTATCTCTCAATGTCTGACTTGGCTGAGTCTCTTGGATTGTACTAAAAGTTGCTATTTAAAAAAATCCAACTTCCGATATTGAACTCTTGAATAATTAGTTCTTTCTCTGTGTGGCACTGGCTCACCTGAACATATCCTGTGTCTAGAATGTGCTTAATGTAAAATATGTTTTAGGCAGCCATGATGTTGAAAACAAAGGCCATGGTTTTCTGCCATTTCTTATTTTGTAATCAGCACAAGAATGTCGGAGATATTTGCATTGCAGTACAAATGCTCATGGTGGTATATGGTAATGCACAGAAACACTTTGGTTGAATGTAATCATAATATTTAAATGAACTGTCAGTCCATCACTTGCTCATTGGACTGTATGTGATTTCATGTCTTCTCTAAGAGGAACCCATATTGCTTCTTGGTTATTTTATTGTCAGCTTAGTTTATTATTATTACAAGAGTAAGATTTTAAAAATAATTGATATGTGGAGAAACTTCATTGTTATTTTTAAGACTATAATAATAAATGATTATTTTTTAGCTTTTATTCAATTCCACAAACATTTATTGAACAACTGTCAGCACCAGATATTTTCTAAGTTCTTAAATCTTATAAGTGGGGAAAGTCCCTGCCAAAGAAGTGCACGTTAAGCCATGGTTCAAGGCTAGGATTGTAATTAAGTCACTTTATTTTTTAAAAAATACATTTGCAAATAAATAATTTCCATGTTGTGTCTCTGTGCTGATAATAGAGTTCTCACAGTCAACCCTGAGAAACTCTTAAGGAGCAATCTAAAACTAGCTCCTGAAAAATCAGGCATTTATTTTGTAACTTGAAAAGTCTGGCCGTAAGGTATGGCTGCTAAGGTGAAATTGGTGTGCCTGTTGCCTAAGAGGTTAAAGGTCATATTATTGTCCTTAGAGACTCCCTCAAGAACCACACATTCAATTGACTATGGTGAAAAAGTTTGTTTGTTGGCCACTCCGCCCTTCCAAGGCACACTCCTCCTGAAGGGCTCTACTTCAGATTCACCCATGACCTAGGCATCCAGCACAAGCCTCCAGGGCAGTAGGATTCTGAGATTAGGTCCACTGGCTGCACAGGGGATGACTTGAATGCTGTCTTTACTCACCATCTCCAGACCCAGACCTGTGACTCCTGGGCACTGGGAAGAGGGTGAGAAGGTGCTTCCTGGAGCCTACACTGCAGGAGGCCAGGTAATCTTACTGAGTCACCTACAGAGTGAGTTAGAAGAGGGTATGTATGATGGAAAAACTAGAGCGGAATAAGGGGAATGAGTGGGATAAAAAGTCCATAAGTAGACTGGTTGGGGAGACCACAGTGACGTGAGGTTTCCAGCCAAGACTTGAAGATGGTGAGGAGTGAGTCCTGAGGCATAGAGAAGAGCCAGGGCAGATCTCTAAGGCAGGAGCGTGCTGGCTGAATTCAAGGAGTGTAGAGAATCTACAGGTCTTAAGAGGAGAGAGCAGTGGGGGGGAGATTGTCCAGATAGGGACCCCAGCAGCAGATGGAGTAGGACCTTGGAGGGATCAGACAGTTTGGCTTTTATTCTTACAGGGAAGATGAGCAGCTGCAGACTTCCAGTCCGCAGGGTGATGGGTTCTGCTGTGAGGGGATCCATTAAAAATGATCATCTAGTGGCTGGACTGAGCAAAACCAGGAGGTCTAGTCAAAAGTGAAAGGAGGGGGATGAGGATGCTCTTGGAATTCTCCAGGAAGGGATGTCAGTGGCTCAGATAAAGGAGCCAACATCAGTATTGGTGAAAAGCATTTAAATCCTGGTATATGTTGAAGGCAGACCCAAATGGATTTCTTATGATTGGAGTGTGGTGTACCAGAGACAGGAATAAGATGATTCAATAGTTTTGTCTTAGTGACTGAAAAGATAGAATTGCCATAAACTGAAATGAGGAAGGCCACGGGAGATCAAATTTGGGGGTCCAATCCTCTATTAAAGTCTCAATTTTTTTCCTTTTTTTATTGGTTATTCAAAACATTACAAAGCTCTTGACATATCAGTTTTTTGGTTTGAAGTGTATATTTGACATGCAGATAGATGAAGTCAAAGTTGGGCTGACAACTGAAGAACTCAGGGTTAAGATCTGAGATGGTGATGTGAGTCCAGGTGATGGAATCATGTAGAAGGAATTTGAATCCATGAAATAAAATGAGATATGGTCCAAGGAGCCAAGGGTGGGCTAGAAAAGAAGAGAAAGAAGAGATATAAAACATGGAACTTTGATATTTTCATCTATATTTTAATGTGCTTTTATGAGGACCATTTTTTAAAAGTTTTTTTGTTACATTCTTTTTTCTTTCATTTTTAAAACACATTAGAATTTTTCAGTATCTTCTACCACTCTATCTCCCAGCTTTTAAAAAGTACCCTTGACCGTTAAAAGAAATGTTCTTTTCTTGCTTTTTAAAAAGGAAAAGCTTAAAGAAACTTGGAGCTAGTAGAGAAACAAATATTTGGTTTATATTTGAAAATAATAAAATACTTTAAATAATCACAAAAGTATCTATGAAGGGCGTTGGATATTTTCACAAACATTTGCCCTACATTCAAAATTCTAAACGGTATTCGAGAATATGCAAATACCTCAATTATTTTAAATTTCATCCAATTATTAATTTTATAAAAATATAATCAAATATATATGAAACATTAAGGAAGTATCACAAATAAAAGCTTATTCAGTATTTTAATATATGCGTTCTGTGTTCAACAAGGAGAGAGAAATCATACTGATTTGAGCAGGGAAAATTTTCCATAAAAAATTATTAACTCGGGGCTGGGGATGTGGCTCAAGCAGTAGTGCACTTGCCTGGCATGCGTGTGGCTCAGGTTCGGTCCTCAGCACCACATACAAACAAAGATGTTGTGTCTGCTGAAAACTAAAAAAAAAAAAAATATTAAAAAATTCTCTCTCTCTCTCTCTCTCTCTCTCTCTCTCTCTCTCTTTAAAAAAAAATTAAAAATTATTAAGTCTAACAAGTGTTTGGAGTAATGAGGGCTTGGCTATTAAAATTAAATAAACTCTGAAGAATATAGGAATAGCTGACTAAAGGAGATTTACTACCCCAGAGGTTGAAATGAATTCTGGAGCCTTACCAGAACTAGGACTGAGATCCTGCTCATATAGGAGAGGGCATGGCTGTGTCTCCAGGGATAACAGAAATTTGGTGTAGCTCTGGAAGAACTTGCTGCTCTACCCCTTGGAATGTGCAAGAAATCTCCCTCTAGTGAGCAGGGGAAGCTTTTCACAAAGATGTGTCTCCCTGGAGGCACTCCAGCAAGACCACTCTGGGAGGAAGCTGCTGGATGCCCACGCTGCAGGGGCTGGATACCAGGAAAGCCAGGAGTGCTTCAGGAGCCAGACCTGGAGATGCTGCCCACAGTGGCAAAGGACAGCAGCAGGCTGGACAGTGAACACACTTAGCCTGGAAACAGAAGGCTTCCTCCTGCAATGTCTCTCCAGTGCCCTCTACTGGCAGCATTAACATGATATCATTTACAATGAGATCATTTATTTTTTATAATATTATCGGAGCCCATAGAGAACGAATTTTAAAAGACATATACGGTTAAATAACAGAGCATTTCAATTACTGTCCAATATTTCTTTACATTTATATGTTCCAACAAACACACAATTATTGCCATGGTTGTATTGAAATACAGTATTTTGCAGGAGCAAACATAAAACCCAAGAGAGCAAAACATTATACTTTTCTGGAAGTGCATATATGTTTTTGTATTCTTCAATAGCAGTAAACAACCACAAATATTACATATGTTGTAAAAATTGTAGAAAAAATATTCATAAGATTTATTATTCTAACAATTTTAAATATGCAATTGATTCATTAAATACATTTGCAATGTGATGTAATCATTATTACTATCCATTTTCAGAATGTTTTTCTTATCCCAAACAGAAATCCTGTACTTATTACAAAATAGCTCCCTATTATCCCTATTCCATTGGCTGGTAACCTTAATTCTATTTTCTGGTACTAAACATTTGAATACCCTGTAATTAACAGGATTGCAATCTTGTAATATTCATGATTTTATGCCTGGCTTTTTTAATATAGCATATTATTTTCTACATTTGTACACATAATAGCATCCATCAGAATTTCCTTCTTTATTATGGCTGAACAATATTTTATGGCATATATAGTGTACATTTATCTACCCATTTGTATGTTGATGAACCCTTGGGTTTTTCCAACCTTTTGGCTATCATGAACAACACTGCTAGGAATATCAGTTTACAAGTATGTGTTTGAATCTCTGTTTTCAAGTCTAGTAAGACTGGGATTTCTAGATCATATGGTAATTATGTATTTAACTTTCTGAGGAATTACCAAACTTCTTTCCACAGCAGCTGTACCATTTTACATTCCTACCAAACCAGCCATGTACAAGTCCTTCAATTTCTCTACATCCTTGCCAATAGTTTTTGTTTTCCATTTTTTAATGATGACCTTCCTAATGCATATGAAGTAATATCTCATTGTGGTTTTTATTTGCATTTTCTTAACAACTAATAATATTACATTAGTCAGCCTCTCATCACTGTGACAAAATACCTGACATAAACAACTTATGAAGAGGAAAGATTTATTTTTGCTCACAATTTCAGAAGTTTCAGTTCACTGACACAGTTATTTGATTTAGTTGCTTTGTACTTGTGGTGGTAAGTACATGATGAACTTTAAAAATTAAAAATATTGTTTTTTAAAAATCTATTTTAGTACACATAATCTCTAATACGTATCTGTTTAATTTAGATCAATATGTGCATAAGAAGAGGGGTAAAATGGCATTAGACTTATCTCAGAGTGTTAGTCACCTTTAGTTTTACATCTCTGGAACCAAAAGACAAGAGAAGAACAACTTTGGAGAGGAAAAGTTCACTTTGAGCTCATGATTTCAGAGGTTCGGTCTGTGGTTGGCCTGCTCCATAGCTCTGACCCACGTGAGGCAGAACTTGAGGCAGACAGTCACGGCAGAGGAATCTGCTCAGTTCATGACATCCAGGAAGCAGAGAGAGCTCTGCTTGCCAAGGACAAAATGTACCCATAAAGGACTCCTCAGTGACCTTCTTCCCTGGCCATGCCATACCTGCGTGTAGTTACCGCCGATTAATCTATTCAAATTATTAATCCATCAAATAGATTCAGCTACTGATGAGGTCATAGCTCTCATGATCTAATCATATCATCTCTGAACATTCCTGAATTGTCTCCCACATGAGATTTTGGAAGCCACCTTGTATCCAAACCATGACAATCAATATATACATGACCTTCTGTAGCTGTATTTTAAAAACATCTCTGTATTAATCTAAAAAGATAGGAATAATAGAAATTCAGATAATCTACAGAAGGAAATTCCCTGGAGAGCATCTCCTAAAGTGATTATTAGAAATTGCCAAAGGCAAACGATGCCAGCTAGTTAAATAAGAATAAGCAACTGTTCATTGCTGGCGCAGTGGTGCACACCTGTGATCCCAGAGGCTGGGGAGGCTGAGGCAGAAGGATTGTGATTTCAAAGCCAGCCTCAGCAAAAGCGAGGCACTAAACAGCTCAGTGAGACCCTGTCTCTAATAAAATACAAAATAGGGCTGGGGATGTGGCTCACTGGTTGAGTGCCTCTGAGTTCAATCCCAGGTACCCACTAAACCCACAAAAAAAGAAAAAGAGACAGTTTGTTGATTGTGCTCAAACTCATTCCAGTAAAGTACCAGTAAAAATTTTGTAACTGTATGTGTTTACCTAATGTTTTACTGGAATTCATCTCAAAACTCTAATATATGTGTATGTGTACTCCTACATAATTTTACCCATTTATCTTAAGTAATTACAAGGGAGTTGGAATATTCATTATAAACAAATGACTGATACCACTAAAAAATAGCTGATACTTGAAAAAATGTGTAACAAAATATTGATGAGATGCATTTAGAGATGGTCACATTAAAACAATTGATCATGGGAGGCCAAATTGGTGTAATTATTTTATAAATAATTGAGCATTGGAGACTTGATAAGTTTAAGCTCATTGACCCAGTAATCACATACATACAGATGTAGTTTTGCATTGTTACATAAAACCGTCAAAATTGAAAAACTATCTCATTGTGAGGCACTGTTAAATGAATCAGCCCATGTTTATGATGAAACATTAATCAGTCACTAAAAATTATATGTACAAACAATTATTGATAAAAATGTAATAACTAATAAGTTAGTATTGAGTATTTTTATGTTTTGTCACTGGATAAACATTTTACATGGGTTATTGCCAAAAAGCCTATTAAGAAATTTATCATACTGATGCTATTATAGTATATTTATAGATTAGGAAACACAGGTATAATGCTATCAAGTCATTTGCAGCTGATAGGATTGAGACAATGGTGCCTGGACTCAACCTCTGTATTTAGTTTCTCCCTCATTCAGAGACCCTAGATGTTTTAGCAACAGGGCTATTAATTAATTAACCAGGTGCTGTGTCCCAAACAATATGAGCACAGATCTTCTATGTGAAGAAGAATAATATAGAAGATGGAGTAGACGGGCTCTAGTAACTATAAAGAGTAAAATTACTATGTGTATATTGATGTGCACATTAGTACATATAACTCATATTCAACTGAATTTCAACAAATTGCATGCAATTTAGAAAAGTTAAAAATTAGAACTATTTAGCTGTTAGGCAAAAAAAGTCATAAAAGAAGTATAATGAAAACATTTTACCAGAAGCAAAAAGTCTTCTCAAGGTATTTTACTAGGAATTTCGGCACTGATAGTCTATTTTCAAAATTCTAGGCACAAATGCCAGAATTTGTCCTTAAAATTATATCCCACACATAAATGTTAGAAACATTATTTGTAAAGCACTTGGCATTCTTAGTGGTAACTTTAAAGGTAAATTGGTTATATTGTTAAACACACATGTATATATAAGTATGTGTAACTCTCATAATTAAATATTAATTATAAACATATGAAAACAAAAATAAATAATTATGTACCTATTAGTAATTAACAGTGTCCCTTACAGGTGTTGGCAGACTATAGTCTCTTTATGGTCCATGTATTAAGAATGGTTTTGATATTTTCAATGGGTTAAAATAAAGCAAAAATAAATACTAGAGAAACAAAGGAAAATAAGTAACAAATAAAAATTTGCACCATCTGCCCTCTACAGAAAACATTTTCCAACCCCTGACTTACAGTAAACTATTTGATATCATACAACCTCTTAGCATATTTTTTTTCTCTAGAAGATTAAGCAATACTGTGTTCTCCAATTTTGCTTGTCTATTCAGTATCCAAAAGAATTGTAAAGTTGTAGTTTGGAGACTAGAGGGAGACTTTAAATTTCTCTTTTTCTTTCTGATTTTCAGAAGGTGGCAGAAATGTTCAAATGAATACACCTGTACTAAACTTGCTAAAGCCATTGAATGAAACTCCTCTTCTCCTCCCCACACCTACTCAGCCTTCCCACCCTCCCATTCTGGCTCTGGGCTCTGCTGGCCTGTCTGAAGATGTCACTAAGGTGTCCTGCCCTCCCTGCGCACTTCAGGCTCCTGTTCTCAGAACTTCTCAGGCATGCCCAGTGCACACAGCCCACCTACGTGGTCCCCTTCGCCTTCTCTGAGGAACAGTCCTGGATGTTCCTATGCCTTTTTTGGGTGTATTTTCAAGATTGAGCAAGAGCTCCCTTTCCACATTTAGCAAGGACAATGTTTCCCTACTGATTCTTCTACTCTCCCCTGACATTACACCTCACTTCTGCATCACGGAGTGATAACAGTTCATAAGATCTCCATGTTAGAAAACCAGGGTGAGAGAGTTGATACAGAGAAGATAAGAGTCAGCTTTGTTATTCTGGAATACATCTGTTTCCCTGGGCTAAAATATACGAATTTGTTCGTATGCTACATGCCTGGGAACACCGTACTATGGTGAACTTGGAATATTCTGCATAGTCTTCGTGTAATTGCTTAGGTAATTACATTATACAACCCTAGTTACATAGCTTTGTAATAGTTCTTAGTATCTGGTACAGGTACTTTTGTTTTTGTTTTTAATCAGTGGGGATCCAACCCAGGGTCTCAAGCATGCTAGGCAAGTACCCCCAGGTTTTTTATGTACTGATTGCTGTATGGCACAAAATGTCCACCATCTCATCTCTCAGCAAATCTTTAATGAAAGTCTTGGAGCCCATTAACTCAATACAGAATTGGATTGATTATATTTTTTTAAAATTTATTTTAAGGTAGGTTATCAAGTGCTGGCCACAGACTCATAATAGGTTTTGAGTCAAGGTGAATATATATATATATATATATATATATATCAGACAAGTTTTCATATATGACTCATTCAAAGTTTTCAGTTAGCAAAAGAACCCTTAAAACCATGACATGGTTATAATTATTTCAAGTTTTGCTTTCCCATTTAAAATTCCTTTTAAGAATAAGATGCAGTCTTTGTTAGGATAATACTGTTAATCTTAACAGTACAAAGTTTTAGTATTGCCATACTTATATATCCAATCCATGTTCACAAATGTGAGTTAAACAATAAAACACTGTAAGGCAGTTTTAATCACTCTCTAGATTTGAGGAGTTTAACTTATTTAATGTTTCAGAAAGAACAAATTATTACTTACATAAAGTTACCATAATAACTACTCTTTTAATGATAAGTTGCATAATAAATATAATGTTAAAACTTGTGACATAAAATAACACTATAAAATATTTTTGAAAACATTGTTTTATTTTCAGAGTCATGTAAAATTAAACATTTTCTATTATTATTTTTAAAAGTACATTAATTCCTTGAATATAAAGGCATTGGTCTGTGCAATAGTCTGAATGTTTATGTCCTTCCCTAATTCAAATGCTGAAATCTTAACACCAATGATGATATTAAGAGGTAGGGACTGTGTGAGGTGAGTAGGTTCATGAGGGCAAATCCCTCATTAATGAGATTAATGTGATCATTATTATACTGGGAATTAAACCCAGAGGGGCATAACCACTGAGCCACCTCTTCCATCTTGTTTTTTTTAAATATGTTATTTAAAGACAGGGTCTTTCTGAGCTGTTTTGGGCCTCACTAAAATGTTGAGGCTGGCTTTGAACTCTTAATCTTCCTTCCTCACCCTCTTGAGCCTCTGGGATTGCAGGCTTGAGCCACGACATCTGGTCTTGATTAGTGCCATTATTAAGGGCCATCAGAGAGCATGCTTGTCCTTCTATCAGGTCAGTTTTCAGAGAAAAGAATGCCATCTCTAATAAAAGCTGGCTCTCATTAAATCCCCCAGTGCCTTGATCTTAAACTTTCCCATCTCCAGAACTGGAAGGATCAAGTTTCTATTGTTTAGAAGCCACTAAGACTAGGATAATTTGCTATAGCAGCCTGAACAGACTAAGAAAGGCTCATTTGATGGAGAGAAAAAAAACATGAAAGGTGAGGCAATTCTGGATTTCTAGACATTAAAATAAACATAATTTTAGTATTAGATTCAGTCCAGTCTTCTTAGGTCAGTAGCTGCTCCTGTATCATTGTTCTTCCTGTATCTGTACAGGTGATAAGAAACAGAAACCTGAGAAATCTATCCAGTAAATTTGATCCAGAGTTTGTCTAGAGAAACAAACATCATTGAAATTATTATCTTTTACTGGGTTCTTCTCCTTCTATTTTTGAGAGAGAGAGAGAGAGAGATAGATAGATAGAGAGAGAGAGAGAGAGAAAGAGAGAGAGAGAATTTTTTAATATTTATTTTTTTATTATCGGTGGACACAACATCTTTGTTTGTACGTGGTGCTGACGATCGAACCCGGGCCACACGCATGCCAGGCGAGTGCGCTACTGGTTGAGCCACATCCCCAGCCCCTCCTTCCATTTTTTAAAGAAGATGTTCTATGGGAGGTCAAGCTGGCAACTCACTCTGATCCTTACTTGGTAGCAGTCTGTGGATGAAGGAAACTTGGACCAGAGCCTGATTCTCAGCTCTGAAGGTTCACAATCTCAATCTGGAGGGAGTTCATTCTCACCAAATCTGCAAGAGTCTTATTATAGTAGAGTGCAAATTTATTAGTTGGACCTACTTGAACAATCATCTTCAAGATGTCTAGAATATTGAACTGTGAGTATTTTCTCTTGATAATAATGATGGTGACTTACATTTTTGGGTTCTTAACAGGTGTTTGATTTTATTGTGAGCATTTTGCTTGAATTGAACTGTTTGTTCTTCACATCCACCTTTTGCATCAAGTTTTTAATTATTCTTATCTTACTTAGGAACAGGCTAAGGCAGACATAAGTAAAGTGGTCAAGGCTGTAAGTGATAGAGCTAATATTCAGTCTTTGGCAGTCACACTCAAAGCCTGTACTCTCGGCCAGAGTGTTGAATTGCCTACAGAAATTGATTCAGCACATAATTTCAAACCATTAGTGGACAAAATACTGGATGTGAATGTCTTTAGTTGGGAAGTGCTTCTGGATGGTTCTCTTTCAAGGCATGTTCTCTGGGGTATGGTCTTATATTATATAGTTCACTATTTCTGGATTAATTCCATCTTTTCTTAATAATCATTGTTGAAAAAGGGATGCACATAAGAGAAAAAAATGAGAGATTTTCCAGGAGATTGTCCAAAATTTAGTTATATAACTTCATTATTATTAAAGGGGAGGCTGGGAAATGTGTTTGAGTACATGCTGAAGGATAATATACATCGTATGTAATGTATATCCTAGTGCAGAGGCTTTATCTCCTAATGGAATTCAAATATTTGTGACTATTTCAAAAAGGCATCACAATTCATGATCCTATATCTTATCTGTGAACCTTTCAGTACTTTGCAACTTTTCTACTATAAACCATGATGCTACAACCACACTACTAATAAGCACGATTATGAATGTTATCATGTAGAAGAGGAAACAGATGAACAGAGAAGTAACTTATCCAAGTCTGCACAAAGTAAATGGAAAATCTAAGAACTGAATCCAGGCAGTCTGGCTCTAGGTCCATGACCCTAATGCACATTATTCCCTTTATGACTAGAAACACCACAATAAACAGCCAAGCCCCAGTAGTTTAATCTTTTCTTTTTTCCCAACTTAATACATATATTTTCAAAATTGATCCATATGGACCACATGCCCTTCCCACTGTTGTCATCCTGGTCCAACTCATTTTTATGCCTCATCTAGATTAACAGAAGTACTTTCTAACTAGCCTCCCTGCCTCTGCCCTCAAGCTTCTTCAGCGTGTTTTCAGCACAATAGCAAGAGTGAACTATTCCTGGGATGAAAACCTTTCAATGGTCTATGAACTCAGAGTTAAATCCCAATTCTTAACTAAAGTCTACAATGCCCTTGTAGAGTCTATTTCCAGCACATTATTACTTCTAACAAATACTGATATTGCTCAATTTACACTGGGGTTATGTCCATCAGGAAATACCCATCCTTATCATGGGATAAATTAATCATAAATTGAAAATATTGTGAGTAAAAATGCGTTCAGTACACCAAACCCACCAAACACCCTACGCTTGTCAACCCAGTGCCCTGTAGAGCATCTGTTGTTTCCCCTCCAGATCATGAGGCTGATTGGGAGCGGTGGCTCACTGCCTCTGCCCAGATTGCACATCACTAGCTTGGAAAAAAGATCCAGATTCAAAACTCAAAGAGCAGTTCCCACTGAATGAGTATTGCTTTTGCATAGTCCTAAAGTTGGCAAATCATAAATTAAACTTTTTTAAGTTGGATGCTGTGTGTAATTGCCTCCACCACATCCCCTTGACTTCTCTACTTCAACCACACAGTCTCTTTGCTGCTCCCAAGTGCACCTCATGCCAAGGAGGCATATAATGTTGAAAAATTAAAATATGCACTTTCAAAACACTCCATATAAATGTATAATCCTATGAAAAGGGTATATAAATGCGGTTTGAAGAGTTACTTAACCACTTTGTTATCGTTTGGGTATGCAGTGTACCCCAAAAGCTCATGTGTAAGACAATGTAGGGATGCTCAGAAATGAAATGATCAGATTATAAGAGCTATAACCTAGTCAGTGGATTAATCCACTTAAATGGATTAACTGTGGGTGACTATAGACAGGTAGGGTGTGGCTGGATGAGGAGTGTCAGTGAGGTCATGCCTTTGGGGTTACTATTTTGTTCCTGATGAGAAGAGCTCTCTCTGTGCTTCTTGGTTGCCATGTCTTATGTTGCTTTCCTCTTTCACACCTTTCTGCCATGATGTTCTTCCTTGCTCAGGGCCAAAGCCACGGATTTTGCCAACCAGGGACTGAACCACTGACTGTGGGACAAAGTAAACTTCTTCTGTTCTAAGTTGTTGGGTCTTTTGGTCACAGCAACAAACTCAGTAAAAAGAAATTGGCATTGAGAGTGAGGTTTTGTCTGTGAGTAACCTGCCCACGTGGTTTGGAGGCATTCGGAACTAGTTTCCAGGAGGAGCTTGAATAATCTGGAGGTGCAGGTGGAACGCTGGGAACAGAGCTCAATGGGAAATTCTCATGGGAGTGCAAAGACCAGAATACCCATGGAACTCTGAGCTCATTTGGTTTCAGAGGAGGAGGACTTTATTGGAAATTTGACTGGTCATCATTCATGTTAAATTCTTATAAAGAAGTTATTTACATTTTGACCATGTCTTGAGATTTTCTGAGGCTAAATTTAAGTGTGACAGAATAATTAATCTGGTGGAGAAAATTTCAAGGCAGTACAGCATTTGGGCAGTGGAATGGGTATTCTCTTAGCCAGTTTTACTGTGATAATGAGGAGCAGAAAACAGAGAAGAAAGATTTGAAAATCTTCCCGCTTGGCCAGAAAAGTAGGAGTAATACTGGGGCTAAGGATGTTGTGGTTATTAAAGACATTTGCAGCAACTAAAGAGATATCAAGTACTTTTCACAGAGATGATAGGAAAAATGGCTTGAAAGTATCTCAGGAATGGACAACATCACATTAATTGGATCCTCAAAAGTGTAAACATAGAAATTCCTTTGAGAAGAGAGCAAGGCTGGAGAGACCTTTCATGAACAGGAAGGACTAGGAAGTCGTTTCACTGTGCGTAGCCATCTAGGCCCTGAGAGTCTGCTTCAACTCTAGTCCCAGGAGGCTTGGATACGCTCCAGATGGTGGTGGAGCTGGGCATCAAACACCTGGGGCTGGCTCTGCAGGAAAAATAGAACGTAGGGATGGAGAATGTTGGAGTTAGGGGATCATGGAGACTTCCATCAAGACTTAAAGACAAGCCTGGTAGGCCAGGAAAAGTGCAGTAGGGTTGACATCCCTCAGGTAACACCTGAGAGGGGCAATGTATAAAGGTTTAAGAAACCTCTGAAATTGCAGTGTAGATGCCTGAGTTCAGGAGATGCCAGTACCATGACACCTGCCAAGGAAAGCTATAGTAATTGAGTAAATACAAGCCAAGAGAGAAGCCGTGTGGGCAGCAATCACCAAGGCCATAAGTGCAGAACTAATCAAGCCCTTTGGAGAGAACCTTCTGATGCCATGTGTCTCAAATGTTGGAGCTGCAAAACTCGTTTGCCCAGTTGGGGCAGAACTCTACTCTCTGGCTGTCACGTTCTGAGCTGCTTTCTTCTGTCAGGATGTTTAGTCTCACCTTGGGTCCAGAGCTATAGTGTACACTGACCATGGACTGAACCTGTGAAAATATGAGCCCAAATAAACTTCTTCCTCTAAATTGTTCTTGTCAGATCTTTTGGTCACAGCAATGCGAAACTGACTGCTGGCTAAAGGATTCTTCATTGAGTCAGATGGACTTTTTAAAGGACTCTGGAGCTACCACTGCTGAGAAAGATTTTGCAGCTGGCAATGGGTTGAATTCAGCTGTTGATGGGTTGGGGGGTGGTTGGGGACTGACAGATTTCTGATAACTCATTCATAATACTATAAATCAAAAAAGTCCTATTTTATTTGTTGGTGAAAGTAAATTTTTATTTTTATGTTGAGCAATTTAAGAGTGAAGGATTCTTCAGCATTTCGAATGCAAATGATCCATGAAGCATATACAATATCTGTGATCTTCTGATGGCTTATTTCTCATTGTTCATTTTGCCACACATGTAGGAATGGGATAAATGCCAAGCTTGGGTCTGGCATTGGGGGCAGAGGATGGTTTCTCAAAGGAAGGCATCTCTCATTCAAGTCCCGTTCCAGGGACCAACCTGGACTACCACCACATGATTCCAGGTTTTTCCTTTTCCCCATTAGCTGCCATGGGTTTGATTCTGACATGCATTCATGGTTTCTGAGTTTTGAAGCTTCCCAGATTTCAGCACACATCTCTTGTGTACGTAGCCTTGGTCATAAGATTTGGGACTTTTTTCTCATCCTTGACTTGATGTGGCACTTAACCTTTGTCCTCCTGGCTCAGAGCACTTGCTACATTCAGTGGATTTCTACTTTCACCCTTCTACTGTCTTCCTTCACCTATTCCTTGTTGGACCCTCCATCCTGGGTTACATCTACAATTTTATACTGTAGATTAGAAAATTTAAACTGTGATCATGGTTAAGGGTCCTTCGTTTGGAATTATACTAGATATATTTTGCCTCTCAGTTCTTTTTTGTTCCATGTATGAGAGGGTATGTTGGAATTTTATTCTGAGTATGTTTTTTTTATCACCTAACATAGCCTTATAATAATGAATACCTTATGAGATTACAGGATTAAATTATGATGTATATAAAAGCCTTATTAGAGTGTGTTAAAAGGTTTTGTCCCCACACTGTGGTACTATTTTGAGAGGTGAGACCTAGTGGAAAAATGTTAGTTCATTGGGTGGGTGCATGCCCTCAAGGGGAATTGTGAGGTGTCTTCCTCTCTGTACTTCCTGGCCACCAATATGAGGTGAGTAGCTTTGCTCTACTACACACTCTCACTGACCCAACTGACCTTGCACTAAACCCCCTGTCATGAATCAAAAGAAACCTGTCCTTATGAATTGATCATTTTGGGTGTTTTGTTGTAGTAACAGAGATATGATTAAATGATTAACATGACTATTGAGAAATTGGAGAGATTAAATATCATGCCTAGGGTCATACAGGATGGTAAAGATAAGAATACTGGTTCTTTGATTTCTAGTAAAATTCTGTATCACTCAAAGTCTGGTCCCTGAACCAGTAGTATCAACTTCAACAGCTTCAACTGGAATTTTGAAATACAAAGACCTAGTTTCATCCTAGACCTACCAAATGAGGGAGAATTCAGGGACCCTCTTCAATCAGTTCTTTTGGAACTGGGCCCAGAAATCTGTCAACACAAGCTCCAGGTGGTTTTGATGCATGACAAACTTTGAGAATCACTGCTTTTCATTATATTGGCTCTATCATTTTTCCAAACTGATTAGTTTACATGTTTGCAAGGAAAGGCAGGGATATAAGAAATATATGAACATAACAAAACATTCAGAAGGAAACAAAACACAGAAATGTTGATAATATTTAATATACACATGTGTACACATACACACATATTTTCCACTCAGAAGATAAGAGTCTATTTATTTTTACCACCTTTAGGTCTCACACCAAAAGGGCTGCTCTATTTCTGTGATTTATTACTAAGATGCATGTACATCCTCAGTTTCAGTACTATTGGTTGGATGCAGTAATGGGTAACAGGCTCTTCCAAGCACGTGAACATAAATAGACTACAGAAGACAGGAAGTGTGTGTGCATGAGACTTATTATTGTCATTCTGACTACTTTGCTATTTTTCTCCAAAAATATGACAACATAAAAAACTTACATGAACCTGCTAAGAAATTTATATTTCATTGAAAAGCCAACAGTTTCTGGAATGCTTAAATCATGCCACATAGAGCTGTCACTTTCTTTTTTGCCATACTATCTTTAGGTGGTCTATGAAAGCAATCAAGTGTGATATAATAATGATTTTTCAGCCATCTGTCTGGATGGATCTTTCTTGTCCACCATCAAACCTTATAAACATTGCCTGGTGATGTTTTAGTTCCTGGAGTGTTTTGATTTTTTAGGAGAGATGTTTATAGCAAAATCATTGAATGGGTTTCCAACAATTTCACAATAAAATACCAAAAATAATTGGGTTAGTTTTGGAAAAGTTTGAGATGGGCTGCTTTAAGGAATTGATATGCTCTGGAAAAATGCAAATGA
Source organism: Callospermophilus lateralis (assembly GCF_048772815.1). Taxonomy (NCBI): domain Eukaryota; kingdom Metazoa; phylum Chordata; class Mammalia; order Rodentia; family Sciuridae; genus Callospermophilus; species Callospermophilus lateralis. The sequence goes on from NW_027512821.1 coordinate 1,711,627, forward strand.
GTCAGATTTTTTATTTAAATCCTAACACCACTGGACTTCCATATGAATGTCTTCACAATTTGGGTAGGGCTTCCATTTTAGCTTACATTGGAGTCCAGATCTTGAAGAGGGTGACAGGTATGGATCATTGATAATGGAAAAGTTGCACATGTTTGGAAGATTTATTATGTTATGGCCACTTCATACAATAGCTATTATTCTTGGTATTGTTCACAATCATCATTATCATCATTATTATCATCACAACTGACATGTATTCAACATTAACATATACTTTTATGAGTTCTCAAGAGTCTACTCATCTAATCCTCACTGGAACCTTAACTGTAAGTAATCAAATTGCTCATTTTACAGATGAAGGAACTTCAACAGTAGATTAAATAATCTTCCCAGGATCAGACAGCTAGTAATAAAGAGTCAGGGTTGAAGTCCGGGGAGTTCGTCTCCAGAGCCACCATATCAGAACTTTCCAATTCCAATTAATCCTAACAGCAATGCTAAATTACACCTGTGTATTTCCCCTTCCCATATAGATGAGGAAAATGAAGCTCCAGAGAAAATAAACTTTCTAAGTTCCCAGGTCTAGCAAGTGACTGGATGGATTTTTCGGCACCACCTGCACCCACACCTCTGTAGAGCCTCACATGCTTTTGGTGCCTTGTGCTTTTCTGTGTCTTGCCCTTGGCTCCAGTGGACCATGGTTTTCACATGTGTCCAAGAACCTAATGGGCTTCAGATATTTTGGCTTTGCCAGTGAAGAAACAGAGACTGTGGTTGAATACTGAGACTACTAAATGAGACAGTAAATACAAAGCTTGTGACTTCATCAAGGATTATTCTGTGAACTGATTCATATACAAGAAGAAATAGAAGGCTCTATTCCAATTTGGATCTCTGCTGTGAATCCCTGATCATTAAATAAAAAAATGTATTGAACAATGTAATGGCATCAGAACATTCACTTAAATATTTGAGCCTCAGTTTCTGAATCCGCTCAGTAAGGGGCTCATTGAGGATTACAGATGTTCTCTTAAAGGGCCAAACTCATGGATGGTAACTAAAGGAACTTTGAAAATGGCTTCTATTCTTTGCTATAGGGAAGTGATTGCACCAGACTGAGGGTCCTTCAGTACCTTTCTCTTTAGAAACAAAGACTGAATGTTTTTGTTTATGCACATAAATTCTCACACCCACTTGACAATCTGCCATTACTTCCCATGAAGAAGATAACTCTGAGAAAGTGGAATTATCTCTGTTTTTGAAATGCAACTCTGATGTTCAGTTGATGATTCACTGAACATTTTATCTACATTTGATTGAACTGAATTTGTGTTAAGAAGAAGCAAGGAAGAAGCTAGGAGGGAAATCTGAACTCTATTTTGTTCTCTAAACTCTGAGTGACCGGATAAGACATAGGATGATTGAGAGAAAAAATTTTATTACCCAGGTTCATCGTGGCTCCTGTACCTTCCCCAAGAAACTTGTAAATGGGACTCATTTCTGTTTATTTTTTCTAGGCTCTCATGAACTATCTACCATGGTTAGCCTTCTGTAATAAGTCAGTCATTAAAGTGGGGCAGGTGGCATTCCAAGGCATGTCAGATGATCCTCTAGGGTCAAGGAAGAATATATTGGAATTTTTATTTCCTTTTCTTTTTGCTTAACCAAAAATAAATTAGCCACTATTAACCTTCAGTGCTGGCACTTCCCCTCAAACCTGTTTGCTGGAAGGCTTGCCACAACTGTCATTCCCTTTGGGCAAACAGTGCCTAGGGCAGTTTTATGGCACTAATCAAATGCATTTGCCAGTTCTATTAACTACTTTTACCTAAATTCTCCCTCAAAAAATAGATTTTGAAAAAAAATCTTGCAAATAACTATAGTGAAAGTTAATACAAATAATTAAAACACAAGCAAAAGATAAAAAAGTTGTTAAGTTGACCCTTCTCCTCTTGGTATAAAGTACGTGTAAGCCATGTTGTGTGATAAAATTAATGACAGTTTGGTTAATTCTGATAAGATGTTATTCCAATAAGTTAGAAATGATCAGGATGACTATTTATTCTCATTATTGCTGACACTCCCTGCCCTAAGTATATACCCTTGAGATTTTAGATAATGATAGTAGCATACGTGTAGTATTCGCCAAATAACAAGACACTATTTCAGCTCTTCTATCACGTCTTCTTTTTCTTTCTCAGGTAGTGCCTCTAATCTTTCCAATTTTGTCCTCTAATTTTTCCCTTGTCGCCAGATTTCATTGCTTACTGTCATACAACAAATAACATCAGTGTCCCTCCCCCTACTTTCAGCTTTAAAAGTCTTAAAATCACTTAGAATCAAATTCACACTCTTACCTGTGACCTGTGAGGTCTGGGATCTGTTCCTACCTTCAGCCTCATCTCCTGCTGACCTTCCTTCCTGTTACCACTTTGTGGTCACCCTGTCTTCCTCTCCATTTATAAGACATCAAGTTTTTTCTGCTTCAAGATAGTTTCACCTAATAGATAGGGCAGAGGGGTGGCGGGGGTGGGGGGAAGGTTGGGGACAGAGAGTTAGAAAGGATGGTGGAAGGTGATGGACATCATCATCCAAAGTACATATATAAAGCCACGAATTGGTGTGAATATACTTTATATACAGCAAGATATATGAAAAAATTGTGCTCTATATGTGTAAAATGAATTGAAATGCATTCGGTGGTCATATATAAAAAATCAATGAAAAAAATATTTCACTCCTGAGAATAGCTGTCATTTATTCTCCTTGAGTGTTTTTTGGAGTGTGTGTGTGTGTGTGTGTGTGTGTGTGTGTGTGTGTGTGTGTGTGTGTGTTTTATATATCCTGAAGTCAGTGCTAAGTGAAACACTTTCACTTTAGATGTTATAACGTATGGTACCAAGACCACTGCTTCCATCCATTGAAACCTCACCAATGAGTCACCTTTCTGTATTTCATGAGTTTTATGTTATTCTTACACTAAAGTAACTGGGCTATTTGGTATTTTCTGTTGTTATTATACAATTTAATTAACATACTAGATCAGTTGTCTAAAGTCTCTGCCAACTTTATAGGGCAGAGGAAAATACTCTTAGCCAATGGCTTTGGGTAGCCAATAAGGATGGACTGCAGTTCTAAGTGAAATGGAAAAAATATATATATTACAAGTCAGTATTAGCATGCCAGATATAGGAAATGTGATGATTTCTCAATAAGTACTTTCATATATTAGCTTAGGTTTATAATTATTCATAGTTGTTCTTCAAGTGACATTGCCTTTACCGTTCTTTGGTCTTTAAAGTTTTTTCTGATAGCAATAAACTCTGCAATTTTTCCAAAAAGTGTAGTATTGCTTTTGATTTACCATTTTCCCCAGAGGTGATGCAGGCAGCTCCTGATGCTCCTACTTGGCTCTTGCTACCATGATAGTCCCTAATTATAGGTCAGGAGATCTATGTGGGAATTACGCCATTTCAAAGTATACTTAATTCATTTATGCCTGCAGAAATCAAGGGAACCACCGCAAAATGGGTCTGTGAGCCTACAAAACCCATAGTGACACAAATCTAGATCCACCATTGAGTGTCTTTCTGTAAACCCCCATTCTGTTCATTCAGCCATTGAGTCCCTGGAGTTGGTTCTAATTCAGAGATACCCTCTGAAGGCCTAGACAGCTCTTGTTCATAAAACAACCTTCTTAAGGGCTACAGTTTACTCGGGGAAATAATTGGGAAGTATTTGCAACATATCCCTGAGGTCATGCCTTAAGAGTCTTTCTCCACTTGTTTCCTGACAATCTCCTTGTTTTAGGGGCTCAGGATCCATGAATTGACTTAGGCTTAGTATCTGGCTGTGGAATCAGACCAGCACCGCATTCAGTTTTTAATGCCTTTTTCATCATACTAGTGATTTTAGATATGTTAACCAAATACTTAATTGGTAGCCCATCTAATTTATTCATAGAAATACAGGAGTTAGCTTGGTGTGGTTGTGCATGCCTGTAATCCCAGCAGCTTGAGAGGCTAAGGCAGGAGGATCATGAATTCAAAGCCAGCCTCAGCAAATTCACAAGGTCCTAAGCAACTCAGTGAGACCTTGTCTCTAAATAAAATATAAAAAGAAAGAAAAGGGCTGGGGATGTGGCTGAATGGTTAAGTGCCCCTGGGTTCAATTCCTGGTACTAAATAAATAAATAAATAAACAAATAAATAAATAAAATTAGAAAGTAAATAAATAAATACAGGAATAAGGCAGAGATTTCTGAATGCCAGGGCACCTTGAGTGCCCCTGCACATGTGTGTCATGGTCATTGGGCAAACCTAAGCCTTACAGAGGGGTCTCTGCCACTTTGTGCTCTCATTCTTCCTACTGACATAAGAACATTCAAGTCAATGGGAACATCTCTCAGGGTCATCTCAAGGCATTGTAGGACAGTGATGCCGAGCTCTTCAGGGTGCTGGGACAGTCACCCATACATTTCTTTTTGGTTCACGGTGGGTTAAATTTAGGGGTTAGCTAAGCATGCTGCACATGAGTGGTCCAGTTTCCTTTGTTATTACACAGGAAAGTTTCCATCTAAACTCTTTGTTGAAGGCCACCACTGGATTCAGGATTCAACAATTCAAGCTATTAGAATCACTCCTAGCTCTGTCAAAAAAGTCCCAAGTCCTGGAGTAGTACACCCAATCAATCTCTCTGTTCGCCTGTCTCTCTCTAAATATCTTCATTTTTCTTATTCAAACTTATGTAGAGAAATATATTCTACAATTATTTTTAAGTTAATATAATATGTAAGATTTAGGAAAGATATTAATATAAATAATATGTTTTATAGATATATGTATAGATAGAGAGATATATGTCATGCTTGAGTATATATAAAATAATATAATATATACATATTTACTATTATATATCTATATGCCTAAATATAGATGTGTGTGTGTGTGTGTGTGTGTGTATATATATATATATATATATATATATATATATATATATATATGTATATAGTGATAACTGAAGTAAATTAGCAAGAACATCACTCCCTGGAGGGTAATTAGATATGCAGAATCTGGTCCTAGAATAAACCTGACCTATTGACGACCCCATAGCAGAGGGTAGGGGATGACTGTGAGAGCTGATACCCTGGGGGAGGGGCCATGCAGAGGCAGCTTTAGTTGTGTAAGGACAGGGTCACTCTCAGAGACTTAGTACAGGAGGGGTAGCAGATTGACACCCCGACCTCTCTCCTCTGTCTTACAGTCTTTAGGTGACACTGTTTCTGGCTGAAACCAAAAGGGAGGCTGATTGATGCCCCCGTGTGGATCAACTTCCTAGGTCACATAGTGAGACAGAAAAGGTTGGAGAATGTTCAAAAAGGAAGAACACAAATGGGCAATAATAAGTAATCCAGTTAAAAAAAAATCAGTTAATGTTCAACACCCTGAGTTTAAATTTCAGAGGCTCAGGAATTATAATTCTCAGAGATGATACTGTGATTAGTGAAACATGACATTTCGGGATTTAAGAATTGTAAAGCTGCTCTCTGATGAGAAAGAATGTTATTCCTTCAGCTCCATCACGAAGGTAGGAAGCTGTTCCCACAGCACTGAACTATCCAATTTACCCTCCTCCTCTTGATGTACTGGGGAAACATTAATCCAGGCATTTCCCCTCATTTCCACTTCCAACATACTCACTGGTATGGAGAAATAAAGATAAAAGCTTTGAAGGAATTTCCATCTCCATGATTTGTTTCTTTTTTCTCTCTCTTCATACTCCTGAATGTGTCCAGTGTTCCCTCTTAATCCAACTATGATTAAGAAATGTAAACTTGGTGACTGACAGTGTGGATCTATCTGTGCACTGTAATGTTCATAAACACTCCTGCATGATGCTATTGAAGTATTGCAGGCCCCCTTCCCTATCTGTTCTGTAACCCCAGGCAGACCTCTGCTGACACTTCATCTATATGAGGGCTTGAGTCCATGGTCTGCCAGAGCTCAGGCTACCTGGGCATGAAATACACATTGCTATAATAAGCAATATGCTGAGATTCAGTATTTCTTCAGCCTAAACAGGGATGTCAATCCCCTACAAACAGAGGCTTATATTGACATAATGGTGGCCTGCAAGACTTCAATATTATATTATATGTTGGGCTGAGAGTGCAGCTCAGTGGTAGAAAGCTCACCTAGCACATGTGAGGCTTTGGGTTTGTTTCCCAATACCACAAAACAAAATCAGCAACACAAAAAAGCATTACATTCTAAAATAAATATTTTGGGAAAATATAGAAATCTGTAGGGAAACAAAAATCCACAATTACACTATTAGACATTCACTATGAACATTTTTGTATGTATTATTCAATAGTGATTTTCCTCAATGTACCTATATTTACATTTCCACCTATATATATCTGTATGTTACTAAATTTATAAATCTTACCTACATTAATATATATATGTGATATAAAATTGATATCAATTTGGAAATCTTTTTCTCATAAAATTATCTATATATTTTAGAGGGGGTTTTGTTTGTGTTGATTGGTTGGTTGGTTGGTTGGTTTTCTTTTGTGGTAGTGCTGAGGATCAAACTCAAGGCCCTGCACATGACAGATAAGTGCTCTATCACTGTGCTGAACTTCCAGTACTATATGTTTTAAATAATCTTCTAAAGTGTGATGTTTAATGATTTTGTGATTTTGCATAATTATATTTTTCTAAATAATTCTCTTTTAAAAATTGTAAACCACACTCTAAGAAGCCCATTACTTATTTATATCTTGAAGTAATTTATAAAAATATAATTACTGAGCTAAAATGGTTATAAGGATTACTTTCTTAAGTTTCCTTTTTTCAATTAATCATAAACTAACTAATTTTCTATTTTAAGAAAAATTTAAAAAGTACTATATCAGGGGCTGGAGTTGTGGCTCAGTGGTAGAGCACTTGCCTGGCATGTGTGAGGCCCTCGGTTTGATCCTCGGCACTACATATAAGTAAGTAAATTAATTAAATTAAATATCCATTGAGAACTAAAAAAATTTAAAAGTACTCTATCAAAACTTGTAATTTTATTCTATGTATTTAGAATACCTAGAACTGCTATTGAGAAGTGTAATTATTGGGTTAAAAGGACTGCATGGGTAATTCATTTTTAAAATCCTGTGTATTATATGTAAAGGAAGCACTCTCACTTGTTTTGTCTGCATTCATAGCAGATACTTTGGTATGCACTGGTTATGAAAAGTGTCAGAATATTTGAAAACTTGACAGATTATTCTGGGCAGAACATTTTCTTTCTTGACAGAATCCTTGCTCCTAGCCCTATCTCTGCTTCACTGGGCAGGAGTGCCTGTTCTGTTTGACTTCATCCATTTTGAAGTTTCAAATGGTCACAACCTATAAGACAGAGTGACAAAAGGCCATCAATCAACGTAAATCGGTGCTCAGCCCATGGGTCTGGGCCTGGGTTGGGAGATGGTCAGTGGTGGTTCTTTGGATGTAAATCTGCCTCTCATATAGCTGTGGCTAATGCAAAGGCAGGTCACAGTGCATGATGAGGATTCTAATATTAAGTGCATTTTAAAAACTTGAAATGCATGTATATAAATTGAGTTTTGAGCAGATTCTGTTTTCTCCCAGCAATACTATTCATTAGTTACCAGATGGATATCATTTTTGAAAGTATTGATTTTCAATGGCCATAGAAACATCTTTGTGTGTCTGCCGAGCTTGGTTATTAATTTTGTTGTTATTCTTTTGAAAATTATCACTTGTGAGCAGCTGAAGTTTGAGTTGGGAATCAGGATTAAAATCAATGCAAAAAAATGTTTCTAGCATGACCTTAAAATTGGGAATATTGTAAGAATCTGAATAGCTTTTTTATCCTGAATGAGTATAAATACATACATGCACACAAAATCTTTATTACATGTAATACTGCCACTGCTTCTGGGGACAATATCTTTAGTGTGAAATAAGAGAAGGGATGCACAGACATGTAAGAGCATTATAGGCTTTCCTAGAATTCTTCTCCAAGCTGTCTGAGAGGACGGGGGACTTTGTGACAAAGACTGAATTCCTTTTGTGAAGAGGTAGCTTTGCGATAGTGGTTCCCACTCCTCCTTCTTATCCTCCTCTCCCACCCCCTCCTTTTTCCTCTTTCTGTTTCTACCTCCCTTCTCTCTTACTTTTTCTTCTATTCCTTTCTTTCCTTTTTTCTTCTATAACATCTTTAAATATTTTATTTCCCAGAGTAATGCATGTTAATTGTAAAAAAAAAAAAAACAAAAAAAAATAAACAATCATGAAAATAAAAATGATCAGAATCACTTGTAATTCTGTTTCACAGAATGAATGCTCAATATTTGGAGTGGAAAATAGAGAAAGAGAGAGAGAGAGAGAGAGAGAGAGAGAGAGAGAGAGAGAGAGAGAGAGTTAAAGCATGCACACACACACACACACACAGGTATACATGTATAATTAACTAAGATGGCCAGTGTTAAATTCTTTTGATTAATAAGAATAATCAGGTTATTTTGATTAGTAAATGGCTCTTAAGATATAATCAATTAAAAAGTGCTCCTTAAAAAAATAAGTTAGGCATAGGAAGATAAGTACTGCATCACTTATGTATTTGTAGAGACTAAAATAAATTAATATTATGAAAATTAAATACAATTGTGATTACTAGAGACTAGAATAGGGAGGAGAGAGAGGAGCTGGAGGGAAGACAGATAATGGATTCCAAAATAACAAAAAGCTGGAATAAATTCTAGTGTTCTTCAGCATAGTGGAGTGGCCACAGTTCATAACAACTTATTCTATGTTTTATAAAGAATTAGAAGAGAGGAATTCAAGGGCTCCAAACAAAGAAAAAGGCAAATTCTTAAGGAGATGGAGATGCTAATTGCCATGATTTGACCATTATACGTTGTATATATGTATTGAATTATCACACTGTACTCCATAAAAATGTACCATTATTGTATATCAATTAAAAATGAATTTTAAAAAGCTGATGCAATTTCTGAGAATATGTTTTCATAGAGTGACATAGACTGTCTCCTCTGTTTCTAGTGTCATTCTGAATACGATTTGAGGAGGAGGACAGGTAGTCTTTGAAGCTTCTCCATCAGAGGAAGGCGTGTGTCTCTTTGAACTCCCTCCTCCATGTCCCCCAGCTCTGCAGCAGTGGGTGCAGCCAGCATGGCACTGGGAAAAGGCTCCAAAAGACCCTTGAGGAATTGGGTCGAGGTTGAGGATGTTTAAAATATGTTCAAGAGAAAGATTTCTCTAGAGATTTCGCCTGGAAGCATTTAAAATATTCTCAGTGGTAGAGGCAGGCTCTAAGTCTTGCCACGCTTCAAAGTAGGATCAATGAGCAAGGAGAATGCTCCACGAATCACCAGCTTCCCTACAGGAGATGTTCATCTCTACATATGTCCCCCTCCCTCTCCACTGGGCCCGCTCAGATGTCTGGGCCCGGGCTATCATGCTCTGTGTGCTGTCCAATGCTGATCAACACAAAGAGGCAGGGAAGGAAGGCTGTTGTGTGCAAAAAGTCACCAGACGTTGAAAGACAGAAGCTCTGATTACGCTCTTACTATGGATCCACTAAATTTTTGTTGAATTGTTCATATGAGCTGGAAAGGGACTCCTGTGCCATGAAAAACAGTGAGATTACTTTCGAAGCTATTATGATATTTTCTCAGTAGATGGCGATGTTTTGAACGAAGAGGCTTTGGGTGAACTCATTTAGAAACGTGAAATTGAATAAGGTTTCTTTAAATAAAAAGAATCCCATTGTCACAACCTACAAAACTTTGACACAAAGAAGTGTGTAGTAATAAGAGCATGTTCCCTAGTTCCCAAATCAGCACTATCCTATAAAAATATAACAGGAGCCATGTTGCACTTTTAAAGTTTTTGGAAACAACATTGAGACAATGTTGACGTAAATAAAATAGGTGAAATTCATTTCAGCAAAGTATTTAATTTCATTAAATATACAAAATTTAAGGTTTCAACATGTAATCAATATCAAAATTACCAGGGAAATATTTTACATTCAGATAACCTGTATTTAAGTCTTCAATAGCCAGTAATTGATAGCTACCATGCTACACCAACTGATATGTTTTCCTTCTTTTATTTCTTCATAAAAGGGTAAATTTTCAGAACCACTGATTTGAACAGGGATCATGTTTTTATTTTTTAGAGTATTTTGTGTTGAATTTGATTCTTGCCAAAGTAGTGTCTTTGGCTAAGCAAAGACGTGTGTGTGTGTGTGTGTGTGTGTGTGTGTGTGTGTGTGTGTGTGTGAACACAAGTTTTGGTCCTCCATAGAGAAATCAATGCACATATCAGTATCCAGGAAGAATGTCAGAAAGTTTTTTGTTATCTACTAAAGCAGTGAATCTCTCCTATGCACCAGGAACTGTTCTAACAAATAAAGCTTATCTTTGCATTTCTAAACAAGACCTGTATTAAATGCGTGTTGATAGAGACTCCCTATGACTTGGAACTTCTCTACCCATTTCTCGCCATTCAGTCCATTAATGAACTTTTATGGGGTTCCTCACACTTACTGAAGGTGCATAATGTAGTAATAAAGCGGCTACCCCAAAGATCCCAGGTTAGTGGGGGAGTGGACCTAGCTGACAATTACATAAAATCGCATGAATGCTGCTGATTCATACTTAAGAAGAGGCACACACATTCAGACTGCGGCTGCTCATGATGGAGGGGAGGGACTGAGGGGGCTTCTTTAAAGGTTTGCTGTCTGAGCTGGGTCATGAAGGAATGAACAGGGTTAGAAGAGTTGGGAGATGGCATCTTCAGTGGTAGTGGTGGGGGAGGGGTGAAGATGCATCCAGCAGGGGCCAGAGGCATGAGAAAAGGTGGCAAGTTTGAAGAACTGCAGGTAACTGAGGCTTTCTGTTATGTAGGAATGAAGAGTTCAGTGTTTCAAGAGGTGAACAATGCTCAGATTATTAGAACCTTTATGTTTTAAGCTATTGAGCTCAATCTTGAAAATCAAAAGAAGAATTAAAGGATCCTTATCAGGAGAATGATGTGGTTGGATTTCTGTTTTGGGAAACTCATTTTAGCTTCAGTATGGAGAATGGATTTGAGGGCTGTAAGACGAGGCAGAAAAACTCAGTTTTGAAATTTTTTCAATGACTGTGAGAGGAACAGGAAGAGAGTGACCTGCAACAGAGGCCAGAGCTATGAATTAGCATTGGGTTTGAAAGAGATTTGGGAAGAGGATTAATAGGAATGGGTGTGCAGTTGTGAGGGAAAAAGACATAGACATCAGGAGAGATCAGACTTTTAGACCTGGATGGTTTTAGAACTGTGGAAGTTTTATACAAAATTATGAATTCACAAGTGCCTGGTTGCTTCTCAGGGCCTTAGAAGTCCCAAATTTGGGGGACAGGCCTTGGAACATAAGCTTCCAAATTAAACTGAATTTTTCCTGCTCCCAGATTTATTTTGATGACAGAGATGCAATAGGGAAGGAGAGGATCTGTGGGGGAAGATGATTTTAATTTGAACTATTTTTGAGAGGCAGATGGTGCATTTACATGGTGATGCTGGACACTGACACAGAGCTCATGATGGCTGTGTATTGCAGAGGTTTCTGGAAGTCAGAACTTGAATGAAGTCACAGGAATTGATGGCACCATCCTGTGTAGAAGATAAGGTGTGCCCTGTCTCTGGGAAAGACCAACATTCTGCAGTGGGAAGAAAATTGTCTGAGAGGGAGTGAGCAGGAAGCTCTAGGGGAGTCAAGTAAAACAAGGTACCAGGAATGAGTTTTCAGGACTGCTCAGAGATACAGTTTGCAGATCTGTCACTATTCATGACAGACAACCCACACGCTCTAGTGGCCCCAAGAGTGCTGAAGATTTAATTTGCAAGTACCTTGAGAGATGAAAAGTCTCTCCACTCCATATTGTATTACTAGTGACTGATGGTTCTTCACTTTAGAAGGTGTTCTTTCTCTGATTTGCCACGAACCACAACCTCAGGAAGGGCTGAGTATTATTCTCTTCTCTATTGATTCTTCCAAATTGGCATTTTGTTCACTCCTTTGTAACACATCTCATTTGGACATGCAAACTTCTACCTCTTTCTTTCTAGGTACCATTCCCATACTCTTGGTCAGTGTCCTCATTCATAAACAATGTTAGCACCTTCCTTAGGGTAACCAGCCTGAATACCTGGACAACCTTTGTACTATTCCCATACTGTTACTACTTTCTGCTCGTGACCTCACTTCTTCTCTGCAGCTGACATTAAACCCTCTCTTTTTGTATCTGCGGCTCCTTAATTTTCTGATAGAAAATCCAGAAATTGATCAGACACATGGAGTCTAAGCTCATTTTTTAAGTCTAATCTGCATAGCATGTCTCTTACTTCTCTATCTAATTGGTCTGTACACTTAGTCACTCTCTGTGACACTGTCTTATTCTCCTCTCAATTCCCACATCATTAAAGTTGGGTAAGTAACTCCTTCATTGCTTAGAGAGAACTTGTGTCTTCTCTGAAGGCCTCATTTCCCATAGGAAAATAACTCTGTGCAGTGCCCAGAAGGCAATTCATGTGAAGATACACACAGGAACCAAACAAGAAATGAATAGTAGCAGTGGAGAATGGGCTTAAATGGAAAGCTATATCCTATCCATATTCATTCAAATTTGAACCTTTTAAAAAGACCATTTTGATCAAACAAAACTACTATGAGTCCTTCTTCTAGTCTTTGTATCCTCAGCATCTGCAAATAAAAATGTAAATCAGGTAAATATTATTAAGCACTTGGAACATTGTCTGGTAAGGCTATACAGGGGTTGGAGGCACATAAAAAATCTGGTACACAGATTTCACTTAAAAGTTTGGAAAATGTGCTCTTGGCCCCTGGCCCTCTGATTTAAGGAACCAACATTATATCAGAATATCTGGAACCATAGTAACTAGAATCATAGTGATCAGGATCCAATATCCAGCCCAACTTCCTCCATGTTACAGATGAAGAAACAAGTCCAGAGAAGTTTGGCCACTACTGCACAAGGGTTCACTGCCCCCACACATAAAAGCCAACACCACGGTACCAAAGTCTTTGCAAAAAGAGTTTTATTGAAGGTCAATGGACAAAGAGACTGGAGGAGTTCTCAAATCTGTCTTTCCATAGGCTGATAGTAAAGAAATGTAAGTAGTTTGGAGAAGGGGAGCCAGGATTGATTGGTTGTGACCAGGAATCTTGGTGGAATAGTATGTAGCTGGTATGCAGATCCAGGTGGAACTTGTGAATAATTCTGGTCTTTTTGCAGCTGTTGACAGAAACCCTCACCTATAATCTAGGTCCATAAGGTCGTCTTATCACTCCTGAGATTCCACTTTTTGGAGATTTTTGGTTCTACCAGACTCTCATAATCATTTTAGGTCAGGTCCTAGAGTTTTGCCCCTGTATCTTAGAAAAAAGTTTGGATGGTTTTTTATGAAAGTTGCCATTCTGTGGCCCGATTTTACTACCAATCACACCTTGTCTTGGCCCCTCAAGAAACAGCTAGTACTCTAGATGTTAGGTCTAAAGCTGCTAGAGGTAGCTAGCTATTCATCCAGCACTTATTTAAAGAGAATATAATTCTGATGGCTCTGCTGTACGTCTACCATTAAGGATTTTATTCTTTTGGAAATGCTCTAGGATATGGCTGAGGCAGGTATCAACCAAGAAGAGGCTGAGACAGAATTCTTAAATCCAAGATGTCATGATGCTGCTGCCCTTGTAGCATGAGTGATGTTGATAAGCAAAGACAACAAGAATTATCAAACCTGCTCATTCAGAAATGGTCCCCCACCCCGGAACCCACCTATGCTCCTGTCACTAATGAAGCTGGTCACAGGTAGCCAAGCCAGCATGCATTGGCTGTTGGGTGAAATAAACTGTTTTCAGTGAGGCTGTAACTTACTGGCTGTCTATGTTGCTGCACCCAGAAGGAAGCATAAAGTGGCTGTGTTTGGAACATGGGAAATTATAGAGGGGTGCTCATTGAGAGGCAGTAGAGATAGCAGGAGGCCAAAGCTACCCCACTACTGACTTTTCTGTATGGGATATTGTTGGGTCCCAGCCCCTAGTATAACCAGAGAGGGGTTGAATGAGCACTTATTGTCTTTGGGTGTCAAAAAGTAATGCTTATTTCATGTTTTCATATTTATATTTAATATTTATACTTAAGAACTCCTTGAGAAATATGAACACTTTTCCCATTATTCTTTCATAGCTCTCTTCTTTACTCATCTAAAGATAATTCTATTGTTGATGACAGAATGACAACTTCTCTTTCTGGATAGAGAACTAGAATATTCTATATATTTTTTGTTACCGTCTGTTAACAAAGCCAATGGCTTCTTGAAAAATAAAATGACCTCCTCTATGTCTCCTAAATTTCCCATCTTGTTCTCTTTAAATCTAGGGCATAAATAAAAGGATTAAGGATTTGTAAGAAATAAAAAAAAATTATTCCTGCTTCCCTTTCCAATTAAAAAAAATCAAATAACTTCCTTAAAACCCTAAAAGCTAGAAACCAGTCATGGTTTATTTTAGCCAGTGTAGGTTGCACATTTAATCTACCAGGGTGTTGAATTATTGATGCTATATTTCTTTTTTCTTAATTTTGTAATACTTCTTGTGAACTTGGCTTCACCCTGGGCTTTCATCCTGATTTCACATTTTTATTTTAGCCCATGACAAGTATTAATAATTTAAAGTCTGGAGTTACATCTTATCAATCTCCTTTGGAGAGTTTGCAAGGCAAAATTGATTGAAATAAAATTCTGTGTTCAGGATGTTTACTATGGAAAGACACAGCTGCACTGTTTGATGAGTAAGGCCTTAGTAATATGTTAACCAGCATGCACATATGTTAAGGTAGAGATTCAGCACAGGTTTGTTTTATTTTTTATTTTTTTAATAACTCATTAGGTTTAGTAAAGTTGTTGAAATAAAATGGCCAAAGTAATTCATAAGAAGGCATGGTGCTTGGAGACTTCAGGCCAGGATAAACACCCTCTCTAATTTAAACAAAATTGACTTAAGATGGAACTGTATGCATGGTCATCTCAAGAGCTGGGAATGGCTGACAGGGGTAATTGAACATTAGTTGTTTTTTTTTTTTAACGGCTAGAGTAGGTGACAGGTAGTGGAAATGAGAAATTGGAAGTTTGATTTTTTTTCCTTCAGTTTATTAGACTTCAGGAAAAATATATATATATATTTAATTTTGGAAAGGGAATTGAGATTTCTAAATTTGATGTGGCTCAATCTGATAGTTCTGTAAGAAAAAAATTAAATTATTAACATTTCTTATTTTAATTTTATAGATGCCAAAGATTTACAAATAATTATTTTCTCCTTTTCAGCATCTACTCAAATGGCCCCCATGCAGTTCTGAAAATAAATAAAAGACTCATAAGTTTCTGTGGTTGCATTATAGTGAAAAATGTGCCTACTGGAAGATTCTAGTGCTAGAAAGCTACGCTTCCAGAAGTAGGAGGTTTGCTCTGTGTGGGAAACTTGGTAGGCTTACTCAATGAATCCGACTCAGTTAGAACTGATCACTCTGCAGTAACAGTCTTTGTCTTTCTGTCCTTAAAGTGGAACCAAGTACAAGGCTCAAAACAGGGAAGAAAGCACCCTTCTATTCATTATGCCTATTATCTGTGATCAGTCACCTGGCGTTTATATGGGTTTCAGCCAGGAAAAGCCCCCAGTGTCGTGAACCACAGCATTTTGATAAGAGATTCTCACCAAGTGAGAGGAAGGATCTCATTAGGGACCATGTGAGGTAAAGTGCCTATGTGTCTGCCCACTTCATGTTCCAGGACCACTGAGCCATGCCAGGAGCTGCATACATTAAGTCATTTGTTAGATGCATAAATAAATACTAGAAGCTTCCAATTCCACACAATGACTTGATCTAAATCTAATATCACAGCAGTTTCTCACTTTACAATAAGAGTATCATATCCAGTTCAGTCTCTTAGATTCCACAGGACTTCTAATTGCTTGCTTTTCTCTCGGTTTCGCTAGCTTCATCCTCTTCAAACACCACCTCTAACCCCGCTACAGTATCATATCTTTATTTTGGAATGGTTATACCAGCTTGTGTTTTAGATTCCCTCGGCTCTTATTCTCTGCCTCCAATTCAAGATCTTTTCCTCTTATCTGGAATGGTAAAGCCTCAGATTTTATTTGGTTCTAGGTAGTCTCCACTCCCCATCTGTCTCTGAAATTTACAAATCTTATTGGTCTTAGAGGCTTCAGACCTTGAGATGTTAGAACTGGAAGATGCCTTTGAAATGTTCCTATTAAATCTCTCCAGTTTTCAGAAGGAAAAACTAAGGACTAAAGTCACCCAGAATGCCGCAGTCTCTGGCTGGGCACAAATCACGAGCCTCCACACAGCTTGTAGATTCAAACAGCAATTCTTTATTCCTGAACTCACACCAGCCGTCTACAAACACGTTCTGGGGGAATCCACGTTCTATGCCCAAATCCACACTCTGCCCAAATCCACTACTCTGCCCAAATCCACCACTCTGCCCAAATCCCCTCCACATGGGCTTCTGTCTCCCAAAATATACTGTCTGACCCTAAGAACTCAAGAGGAACTCAGCAGCAGGATACGCCCTATTCTAAAGGGGGAACACCCTAATCTCCTATTATGCTAAACTGCCCTATTCTAAAGGGGGAACACCCTAATCTCCTATTATACTAAACCACCCTGGTCCTTGAGCAAGGTCACCTTTCAGAAGTCCTTCCACTAGACAGCATGGAAGTAAGCTGGCAAGGAGATTGTCATACCTACTTGGCTGATGGCTCCCAGCACCAGAAGGCCAAGAACAGGAGGAAAAGAAATTCTCTGCTTCTCAGGCACTGCCTTGAGAGTCTGTGGAAGAACTGTGTCAGCAGGGGCATCTTCACCACCAGCATCTGCAGGTCAGAATGGAAGGAGAAAGAGATGGGAAGGCCCTGAAAGAAAAGAAAAACACATAAATACACAACTATCCATCAGATTGCTGGTGTTTCTCATTTGCACATGGGGTGATGCTGTGATAGTGATGGCAAGGTACCAGGTAACAGCCATCTGCAATACTATTTAGAATCAGCTTCCAAGTAAATTTGGGTCACCGTTCCATATGGCATACTATCTAAACCCTTATTTTTATCCTTCCTACGTTAATCATCTTTGTGTGATTGTAACAAAACACCTGAGATGATCAACTTATAAGAATGAAAGATTTATTCTACTTCACAGTTTTGGAGACTTAGTTGGTCCATTGAGATTAGGCCTGTACACATCATGGCAGGAGTGAATGGTAAAAGAAACCACCCACCTCATGGTACCCAAAGGGAGAGAAGGTCCCCACCACCCTTACAAGGGCATTTCCTCGATGACCTGACTCGATTCCATTAGGCCCCACATCCTAAAGTTTTTTCCACATTCTGAAGTACCACAGACTGGGGACCAAGTCTTTAACACATGGATTTTGGGGCGGGGGGAGATATTCAAGACCCAAACTACTGCACTTCCTGTTTTTAATTTAAAAGAAAAGTTTTAACAGAAGTTATCACTTCCACTGAGTGATACTACAAGTATTTTGGAACACACCAAAAAAATTTCTGAAACTAGAAGATTTACACTTTGCTCCTTTATGGATTTGGAGTCAATGGAACACTTGAGATGAAGAAATGGCTGACAATTGTGCTCCTGAGATTTTCTAGGCATTAAAAAATAAACTGACCAAAAATAAAGTACCTAAAATTGAGTGTACTTTTAACACCTTAGTCCTGAAAGATTCTACCAGTCAATAATTCTGTTTGCCTAAAACTTTATATTCTGATATTTGTCTTAATCAAAAAGCATCTTTAAAATTTTATTGGTTCTTTTTTAGGTATACACAACAATAAAATGCATTTTGATGTAATATGTAGGCATGAAATATATCTTATTCTAGTTAGGACCCCATTCTTGTGGATGTACATGCTGGTGGGATTCACTGTGATATTTTAATATATGTACATAGGACAAATATGTCAGATTCATTCCATAGTCTTTCATTTTTCTATATTTCCTCCCTTTCCTTCATTCCCTATTGTCCAATCTACTGAAATTATATTTTCTCCCACTCCCCTTCTTATTGTAGTATAGGTTCCATGTATCAGAGAAAACATTCCACCTTTGTCTTTTGGGGACTGGCTTAGTTCATTTAGCATGATGGTGTCCAGACTCATTCATTCACTGCCAAATGTCGGAAGTCATTCTTCTTTATCCATTTATCAGTTGAAGGGGACTTACGTTGGTTCCATAGTTTAGCTATTATAAATTGAGCAGCTATAAACATTGATTTTAAGTCCTTTGGATATATACTGAAGAGAGGAATAACTGGGTCAAATTGTTGTTCCATTCCTAATTTTCTAAGGGATTCCATACTGCTTTCCTGAGTTGTTGCACCAATTTTCAGTCCCACCAATAATGTATGAGTGTAACTTTTCCTCCACATCCTCACCAGCATTTATTGTTACTTGTATTCTTGATAATTGTCATTCTGACTGGAGTGAGATAAAATGTCAGTGTAGTTTTAATTTTCATTTCTTTAATTGCTAGAGATGTTAAACATTTTCAAAAAGCATTTTTAAACAGGTTTCCATGTTTTGTTTTTCCAACCTAGGTATTCAGTGTGTGTTTAAATCTGTTTGTTAAGATCTTTCTTAGGAGTTTAATTATGCTTTTATGAGAAGAAATCATAAATATTTTGCATAAATTGAGATACACTATGTAATGCACCATGCATTTTTAAAGCTCAGTCTGGACCCTTGTTTCCATTCATTTTCAGGTCTCATATGTCAGATGGTTTCATTTCTCTGGTATTGAGCAGATGTTGACACTCAAAGAAAAAGTACTGTGTATGTGGAATAATTATCCTCTGGATACCTTAAAGTACTTTAACTGGATATAAGAATCTGGCCCTCAGAGCTAAAAAGAACATACACTGGTCTTGCCATAAATTTAAAACTTTACAGAATAAAAAGTGTTAACATTTTTACTTAACAAGAGGATTTTTAGTACTCATCCCTACCAGGTTCCTGGTATCTGATGTACTTTAGATTATGTCGGACATTCTTCTTCATCTAAGGCAGACAAATGTCTTTAACCTTAAAGACAAATGAAGCTCTATCCACATCCATGTTTCACTCAATGGCATTGGATATTTTTGTCTTCAGTTAAGAAACAAATGCACATTTAAAAGAAGAAGTAGCCTAGACAAAGTAACGCTCACTGAGGTTAGATGAGCAAGTTCAAGATTCTTCTCTGCTACTTACCATCAATGTCATCTTGAAGAAGTCACAGTGTTTGTCATAGTTCAAGCTTGTTCACTATTCTCCAGAGTCCTTTGCTGAATTGAAAATAGGGTGGATTGTTTGATGTATATATTGAAAGAGTTCTGGAAAATAACCTACTAAGGTTATCTGAGTACTATAATCCTTCTGTTCAACACTGAAAGCTTTAAATATAATATCCTGGGAGTTGCTTTAAACTGCTAAGTTTTTCTTTACTTGTTTTGTAGTAACAGAAGACTAATACAGTGTTCATGAAAGTTTATGTCCTAAGGATTGGGTTAAAATGTAATTGGCAGTAGGATGTACTCATTAAATGAAATTTGGATTGAATGGGAGATGCAATTTTGCTTTTAAACCCATGGCCCTAGTTCTGTTTATTTAAACAAAATCAGGATTGTAGGTTTAAGCTCTAGAAAAATTGTGTAATACTAGAAAAGTTTACACTATATGCTAGGAATGGGTTCTTGTCTGTTAAAATAATTTCAAGTGACAAATGAAGACATTTTTAATGACTCTTAGAGGGTAAGAGAAGTCCAAAATAATTTCTGATCCTGTGTCAAGGCAAAGTCCTTCAGAATTTGAGTATAGTTAGACATAAAAATATGCATGAATAATTATTAAAAGCAAAGTTTGGGGTATACAGGGTGGCTTTATCTGGTACTGTTGAAATCCACTGGATTGAGGTATGATGAATAAAGCAAATTATGGTGGGGAATCAAAACTACAGTGGTAGTTGATACTGAATGTTGTTCTGTTCCAGGCTTTGCTATTTTATCACATGCTGCTCTTATTTCTGAAAACATATTACTTCATCATTACTCAAAAAGTTGCTCTCCTCTCCATGAAAGTGCCATTATGCTGACTATTTGGATGTCATATATTAAATTTATAGTGCAAAGTTTAAATATGAATTTGGAGTACAAATAAGATGAATAATTTATACCCAAAGAACAAAGAAGTGTTCTTTGATTATTGTGGTTTCTGAGTATTCAAGTCTTTGATGAAATTTGACTTAGAATTTGTCAAATCTGCACATACATAAGCATAGATTGAATTTTAATTCAATTTTGATATGCTTTTTAATATCAAAGTTGTAGCATTATAATTGGATTATAACAAACTCAATTTATATGTTGCCAAAGTAGTTGATTCTAGAATTCTAGTTATGATTATTACCATTATAATTACTCTTGAAAGACCTGGCAATCACTAAATATTAAAAGTGCTAATAAGGGAAATTAAATTCTAGAAAGTTTAAGCCTACATTTTGAATGAAATATGTCTTTCATGCCTTGTGATTACCTCACACTTGTAAATTCCATGTGTTTTCGTATTTCTTTTCATCCTCCACAATTCCAATTGTTAATCCTTTTAAAAATGCTTCCTGGAGCTTTTCTGAGGCAGACATGGTTGTGGGTGCTGTGGAGCTACATTTTGTCAGCTTCTGTTCCTAATTCACCCCTGTTCCCTCCTGCCCAGGAGCAAGTGGTTCAGGAAGCCACACTACAGCAATGGCTTTGAAAGATACTGGAAAGACACCCATAAAACCAGAGGTGGTGGTTCTCCAAAATAGAATCACTCTTGCCAGCATGAAATCCCCAGAGAAGGTGTGGCTGACTTGATCATAGGTATGGATGCCTATAAAGACCTTGAGAATTACTACAAGAAACGTTCCTTGTGTAAAAGATTCTAACACCTGATATCATTTCCAAATGGGATTTGGGCTCCTGGACTTGCAAAATCTTTTTAGGGTTGTTGAACAGATCACTACCATTAGCACTGAGCTGGGTGGAGGTTAAAGTCAACATTGCAGATGCCAAAGACAACTATTTTAATGAATTAATTATCTGTTGTTTAAAGCAAAAAGGAAATGCTTCATTCATTATGCAAATCATTGACACTCTCTCTGTCTCTGTATCTCTGCACACACACCGAAATACATTTATTTCTTAACCATTTGGGGATGATTTATATATCTGTGTCCCTCCCCCCAAGTACTTTGAGGTGCATTTTCTAAGAAAAAAATATCATCTTATTTTAAAGTAGTGCAGTTATCAACTTCAGTAAATTTTACACTAACGCCTTTTATCTAACCTGCCACTTCTATTCCAATTTCATCAGTTGATCCATTAACATCCTTGAAAAGCATTTACTGTCCTGTACAGGTTCCAGTCTGGAATTGGGTATTGCACTGAGTACCTTTGACTTTCTTTACTCTGAAACATTTCCACCGACATTCTTTGCTTTTGCATTAACATTTTTGAAGAATACCAAACCATCACCTGTCATCTTTATAAAAAATAGTATTATTATTCTTATCTTGGGTTTCTCTGATGTTTCTTTGGGATGGGATACAACTTTTGCATTGTCATTTTGTATCTTTAGAGTATCATGCCTGGAATCACATGGCATCTATGCATCCACTTCTAGATAACATTGATTTGGCTAGGCCACAGTGCCTGGTTATTCAATCAAATGCTAATCTAGGTCTTACTTTGAAGATATTCTATGAATGTTATCAAAATCTGTAATCTTTTGATTTTTAAGTGAGATTATCCCAAATAATTTTGATGGGCTTGTTTCAATTAGTTGAAAGCCTGGGTTTCCTTGTAGTAGAGAAATTCTTTGTATTTATGTGGCTGGAAACTTCTTCTCATGTGTTAAAATTCCCTCCCATCCTTCTTGATGGCCTTCCCTATGAATATCAGACTTGCTTATTCAACCACAATTGTGTAAGCCAACTTCTTGCAATAAATCTGTTAATATATGTCCCCATTGATTGGGCTTTTTTCTAATGGAACCATATCTGACAAATTTAAATTCATATTAGTTTCCTATTGCTGCTATAACATATTAACGTAAATTTAAACAATAAAGTTTATCATTTAGATTTCTAGGAATCAGAAGTCAAAAATATGTTGCAGGGCTGTATTCCTTCCAAAGCTCTATTTCCTTTCTCTTTACAGCTTGTACAGACTGCCTGTGTTCCTTGGCTTCTGGACCCTCCATAATTCTGATCTCTACTTATTTTGAAAGTCTTCTTTTCTAATTTTTTAACACATTTGGCTCCTTCTTTCCCTTATAAAGATTCTTGTATATATATTGAGTCCATCTAAATTATCCAGCAAAATTTCTCCATCAAAATGTCCTTAATTTAATCTTGTCAGCAAAGTCCCTTTAGGTCTGTAAATTAACATATTCACAGGAGTTGAAGATTAAGAAGTCATTTTTGAGAAGAGGTCAATTTTATGTGCATCTGGGTTCAATATATTGGAGAAGCTACTAAATATTCCAAGATTATGACCACTCTCTTTAGCCAGAGGTGTGAACAATTTCTATGAACATCACTTATGCCAATTTTGATCTCAGATCTAATAGCGCAATTGGTTTTAGGATTAGTGTGTATAATGATCATGTAAAAATGTTTAAAATGAGAGATCATAACTTATTATTAATAAAAAGTGTATCTTGTGTGAGTCTTTCCTTTCTCATCATCTAAGTGAGAACATATGATTGAAGCTTTATCCCAACTTTGAAAATCCTGAGCCCTTTTCACAACCTCTCTTATTAACTTTTATGTGTGTGTGTGTGTGTGTGTGTGTGTGGTGAAAATAATCTATTTCAAATTTAATTGAACTATGAAGCTTATCTAGAATGTCTAAGCCAATGTTTGGGTACCTTTAAATTAAATAATAAATTAGAATTAATATAGCTGGCTTAATGCTATATTAAGAGGAAAGCAAGTTAACAGCATTGCAGGAAATAAGATTTAAACGTAACTGGCAACCAAACGCATAAGATCCAATAGGCTTTGTTCTAATATGGCACATCCTTAGCCTTGCAGAAGCATACAACAGTAAACTCATTATCCACAGTACCTTGTCTCCTTGAATGGTACCAGTCCCTAGGTTTGTTAATTTCTTTGCACTTATGGAGCATGTGCACCTATTGCAGATGAAAGTCAAAGTGTGTTTGTCATCTTTACAGAGAGAAGCTAGGTCTTGCACCATTTTTGTGTCATTCAATAAGACAGACCGAAGACTTACCTGCTAACTCACACCTTTGCAAGTTCAAGCGCATCACACAGAAAAAAAAAATATTCAAGGCTACCCAACATGCCATATTTTTCTTACCTCTGTTTTCAAGTGTTGCTGTACAACGACAGGTCAGTCCAGGTTGGATATTAACCCTTTTTCAATAATTATATTGTTTTTTGTTTCCAGAAAGATTAGACCAGATTTTAATCTGAAGACTGCTCCAAATTCTGCGCCTCCTCCCCAAATTAAGCTCCACGCACCTTGCCCAACCTGTTTCTAGTTGTAACCCTATGAATGGGGATCTGGGGCTGCTACCAGGATGAGTGAAGGCATTACCATTTTGGGACAATTCCTGCTTAAGTTCCAGACCTCTAAGCATGGCTCATTATTTACAATTGGATGAATTTAGAATGGGTCACATGTCAGTGACAGGAACTTAAGATGACTTTGCTTCTGAATAAGATGAAGTCTACTTGTAATAGAGTTTTACTTTTTTTGTTTTTAGCCCTTCACCAAACAAAAGCAACATTAAAAAAACAAAAACAAAAAAAACCTGCTTGGCTCTTTCATATCACATACAACTGATGAAATAATCAGAAGAAATGTTCTGGAGCTGCCTGTGTCCTGGTTCTTTGCCACACGCCTGACTGGGCTGATCTCTCATTAGTGTTGATGAGCCCAGGGTGGAAAGGTACTTCTTTTTTTGTTCCTGAGAGCATTTATTCTCAGTCATCTTGCACTTTCAATCACCACTAATAGCTATTTTGGCACAAATTCAAAGCAGGCTCAGTTAGGGGCAGAAGAAATATTTTGCATTAACTGGATTATTTTAAGTTTTCAGCCCCGTGATGTGGCTTCAGGACAAAATAGATGGCGCAGAGAAAGAAAGTTTGCCTCACTGAGAGCCTGCAAGGACATGGTTGCTGCAATGCTATGCCATAGTGGGTCCCATCAGCCATCACAGGCCACTGTGCTTCTGAGGTCTTTCCTTGAGTCACTGGAAATGGTGACAGTGATTGTGATGTGTTTGCTGTGTGGCTGATATAATGATCTGGTGTTTGATTACAGTGACTGGAAAAAGAATTAAAAAAGAAAAAAATGTAACATATTAAATTTGGGTGTTTGCGTACTGGGTCCCTGTAGATTCTCTGTTAGAACATTGACAAACATTTATGTTGCCAGTAAATATCGAAATGTCTGAGAATAATGGATTGGGTTTCAACTTTCCTGTATAACTGGAGTACCTCCTCCCAGGGACAGGCATATAGCTGAAATGGACATATCTGGGATTGGCAGAGATCTGGAGTCAGGCTGGTTCTTACTGGTTTGAGGGCACTGAGCATAATAGAACCCCTGAAACATCCTACAGAAGGGCCCTGTGCCTGGATGCAGTCCAGAATAATAATTCAAAGGATGAATTTTTGAAACCTGGTTTTTAATGTTGAATCCACTAGTTATGAGTATTTGAATGCTTCATTCAATAATTTGAGGTTTAGTTTTATCAGTCAACTGAATGGGGGGAATAATATTAATTACTTTAAGTGTTAAATATGACGTGTGTGTGTGTGTGTGTGTGTGTGTGTGTGTGTGTGTGTGTGAAGCATGGTGACTGTGATGGACCAACATGCTCAATAAATGGAAGCTGATGTTATTTTCAGATTCAGACACTTTCCAAAGTATCTCAATTTCATCCAGGAGTCCTTCAGATTCTTAATGGATTCTTGTCTTTTCTTACTGACAAAATCCTTGATAAAAGTCAAGTTCCCCCAGAAAAGGACATCCTTGATGAAGGCCATGGGTCATCTCAGATTTATAAGGACTTTGGCTCTGGCTTCCAGTGTGTCCTTTCCTATTTACTAGTTGAGTCATTGTCTTTTGTGACTCACCAGGCAGGGACAGCAGAGGTAGTATGAGGACCTTGAGACCTGAATATAAAACTAATTGATCCTTAAATCCTTTCTCTGAGACATGTGCAAGTGGAATATAAGAAAATAAATTTTGAAGGGGTAACAGGATGTCACTTAATGTTACTCTTTAGGTTTGAGCATGGAAGAGCCGATTGACAGAAGCTGGTATTTCCCTGCTGTGTGTGATGCCTGGAAACGTTACAGCTCCCACCAATTGGGTGCTAGCTCCATGTTAGTCTCTGCGTGCCTGACAGTAGAATTCCAAACATACAAAAATGTCCAGCTTTCTCCTGACACTTTGTCTCTTTCTTGTATCAGGAATTATTAGGTTTATGCATTTGAATTTCCATGACTCCCTGTCCATCCTACTGCCTCTGCTCTCACTTTCCACCACCATTTTGGTCTTTATCTTACTCTCAGCTCTTGAGAGTAAGATAAAGTATTAAGTATTCAGAAATACTTAATCTGCTAACAGTTTTGATTCCTCCTTATTTGGTGATTGTACACCTTTTCCCAAAGACCTGAACCTTCTCCTGCAGGTCTAAGTTTTGTTCATCTATCTGGCTACAGGTGTCTTCTGTCTTGACCAGTAATGCTCCATCCCAACCCATCAGAACCAACCCTGGCTCTAACCCCTGGCCAGTCAGACCAGCCCTGATACTGAAGAAAAGCTGAGAATAAAATGCAAAAACAGCCCAAAATTAGTTGATGGGGCATAAATAACAACCAACATAGTATATTTTAATGGAAACATTGTACTTTACTGTTTTTCTATGGCATTCAAATAAAAACTAATGGTTCAAGAATTAAGGAAAAGTAGAGTCTTTGGTAAGAACTATTCATCATTACTAAACTAAATAACTCAATGTCTGATGTGTTAAGTGTTGACTTGCCTTTGGGTTTTAGCAAATGTTTTAATATCCTTCCCCTTGGAGTGAATGCAGTACTGTGGTAGTAAGCATATTCATGTTGTCAGATAGCCATCACTTACGTCCATCTCCGAAAGTCATGTGGGCCTACTCCTATCATCAATACTGAATCTTGCTCCCCTCCCAAGGCCCAGGAAAGAACATTGTATTTTATGTTTTGATAAATCTGATTATTGGGAATCTGAGATATGTGAAATCCTACAAAATTGTCTTTCTCTGGACACCATCATTTTCAATAGGTGCAGTTCACCCCTAATCCTGGGTGTACCAGGTCCACTGCCAATTCTGCCGATGTCTCAACTGGACTGTGACTGACAGTCAGTGGTGACGGTGCACAGGAGCTGTCTTTCCATGTCAGTGGGCATCTCTGGTCCCAGGATCTAGGATCTTGGGTCCCATCCAGCCTATAGGTTGCCCCCTCCTTCAGGTCCTTGCAGGCCAGTGTGTACCAAGGCCCTGTGCCTGGTGGTTTCTGTAGCAGTTTGGAGGATGTGTCCTGAGCAGGGGGCAGGGGCCATCTGAGTAGCACAGAGGACTCTGGATTTGTGTGGCCAGGTGTTGTGGTCATGGGTCATGATGGACTACTAGTACACTGTGCACTTCAAAAATAGTTCAATTACAAAATGGATGTTTGGTGTACATTACTACGATTTAGCAATTGGGGAGATTGCTGATTTACTCCAGTTCAGATTGTTCATGTTGTGATAGAAGAATACAAGAGACTGGGTAATTTATAAAACAGATTTTATTTTTCAAATTCTGGAGGCTAGAAGTCTAAGATCAGGGGCCAACTTCTGAGGACATTCTTGCTGTGTCCTCCTGGGGCTGAAGGTAAAATAGGGACAAAGCCTGCTAACACATCATCTGGAACAGACAAAATAGAATGTTATGCTGTGCCCCTCACAACATCCAAACTTCTTGGGATGACTCAATTTCTGCAAGATTTCCAGTTCTAGAAAGGCCTCTTTGTGACATAGGACAAGTCTCTGTGCCTCAGTTTCCTCATCTGGGCATCCTTACAGCATCTCCTTTATAGGGTTTTGTTTATATGAAATGAGATGGTTTAAAAAGCTTAAAACAGTACCTGATAGTGTTGTTTATTTTTATCAAAATTAAAAACTTATTTCCTTAAGTTGGAATTAAAATTCCCAGAAACTCCACCATTGAGCTCCATCAGGAGATTCACATTTGGCCTCTGTGGCCACTTGGCCAAGAGGGTGTGGGGCTGCTGTGGTAATCCATGTCTTCTCTGTTTGAGTTCACAAAAGGAAGAGGGCAGAGAAGGGAACATTTTCGATGTCTCAGCATTGGCATCTATCAACTCTTATAACTTCAAGCAGCCCAGTGAAGTTGTGCCTTAATTTCCTAATTTTATAAGTTAGATAACCAAAGTGAATTTAGTCTTTGATCCCAGCTCTTTTTGATCCCCAAACTCAATCTTTATGTATGACTTTTGGCTAGCATTTTGACTAGTGGCCAAAATAGAATAAATGAGACAAATTTACCATTGGCTTGCATATTTGGTAGTGTTTCCCTTTAAATTAGAGATTTCCTACCAGCCTGAGTACTATTGTAGGCATTTCTAGTTTATCTTAGTATAAATTAACAATTCATCCCTTTTTTTGATTTATCACTACTTTTAAGTGATATTTTGAATTAAATTCAACATCTCAGTCATTTTTAGAGCTTTCTTAAACCCTTTCCCATTGAATACTTTTTCTTAAAGAGACAAAATCATATATTAGGCATTTCCCTGTGGAAGGAAATAAAAATAGACCTAGGTGAGATGCCCCAGTGCAAGTTAGGAGCCTCACCATAATTGATGAAGGAAAATTAAACATTATATTTATTTTAAAAATTGATTCTAAATTTAACTATACTAATAATGAACACATTTTAATTTGGAAGGCAATTTATATAAATTGATGATATAGCTTGAGAATCCATCCAAATCTGAAACTTGTTAAGCTTTTGCATGAGACTACAAGTGGAAAATTCTACACTATGAAACTTTGTTTCATCTACAAAATTATTAATAACTAAGTGAATAAAGTTACACTCAGGCCGTGCATGTAAAGTGTGTGTGATACAGATATTAATTTTGTGTTTAGACCTGAGTCCCATCCCCAAGATATCTCATTACTAATATCCAAATATTCTACAATTTTAACAAAAGCCAAAATCTGAAACTCATCTGCTCTCAATTATTTTGGATAAGGGATGCTCCACAGGAAATTGACAGACATATAAGTTTATAACTGTGAATTGAAAGACCCTTTGTTTTTCCAGGATTACACCTCTAACTTTTAATATTTTGTGTATGTGTGTGTTGTGTGTGTATGTTTTCAAGCCACCAAGGATGAGATCCACTGCCATGAGCTTCCTATATTCACCATTTGTAACTCACTTTTATCTTAAATGCCTTTCTTTCCCACTTGGAAGAGTGGAAGGAGCTTGTAATGTGGGAAACTGAGTGCTTTTAGAAGGCAGAGGCATAGAGATAAGAGAATTGAAAGATCTGGAAACTAGGTTTGTCCTAATACATAACATTGCTTCTGGTCAATCTAATGAACAGGACCTATAGTTCCCAGAAAATGCCACACAATAATTGGTGGTGGGATGACTTATTGGATATTCCTATGCACCTATTTAGTAGAAATACAAATACCTATCACTGCTATTAAATCATGAGCAGTCGCTGGCCTGAAAGTATCTCACCACTGTACTTACCTTGTTGCATGGAAAAAAAAAAGGAGACGGCTTAGGCACATGACTTCTTATAATGAAATTCTTACTTGACAAACTTTTCCTATTGTGAAAGTTGGATTGAATGGCTTTAAAGATGACTGTAGATTTGTAAGAACAAAATAACAAAGTACCTCATTATGTTTGCAATATTTATTCCCAATGGTAAAATAAAGAACATCTTATACCAAAACCTTAAGAGGAGTTTTGCTTCATAATATATACATACACAGAGAAATGTTCTATTTTGATCCTAAAATGAATTCTCATATTTGTTCCTCATGAAAAATGTGACATTTTTCAAGAAGGCAACCCTTCAATCAAAAATTTCAGCCTACTGTATACTTAGGCCCTGCTGAGGGAGGGTTGGGTAACTTGTTAGTTATTTCCATGTGGGTCTAACTTGGAACCTGTGTAATAAGCTCAAGTCCGCAAAAAGGGATGTTTTTGTTGTTGTTGTTTGTTTGTTGTTGTTGTTATTTTTTACTTAGGATAAAATTATATATATATCATTTAAGATACACCTGGGTTCAGGATTGAACCCAGGTTTCATGAAAGCTAGGTAAACACCTTAACACTCTACCACTGAGTTACAATCCTAACCCTCAATAATAATATTCTTATATCTCCATGTGTTTAATATTAAAAGTAAAGAAGCAATAAATAGTAAAATTGAGAGCCAATACTTTTTCATAGTTAATAAGCTCGTAGGCTTTATTTTATCAATAAGACCATATTTAGTGTGTATGTGTTATTTCAAATGATGCCCAATATCAATGGGAGCTGTGGCCAGAGTGACTAAATTGCCTGTGAGTCCCAAGCCACTGAAGCAAGGCTCTTTTAACAAGATGATCTGTCATCCAACTGGTGTTTGTTTTGACAGATACAGACAATGTTAATGTCAAGTATAACACTGAAATGTTCTATTTTGATCCTAAAATGAATTCTCATATTTGTTCCTCATGAAAAATGAGACATGCAAGAAGGCAGCCCTTCAATCAAAAATTTCAGTGTGCTGCATACTTAGGCCCTGCTGAGGGAGGGTGGGGTAACTCTTTAGTTATTTCTATGTGAGTCTAGCTTGGAACCTGTGTAATACGCTAAAGTCTGCAAAAAGGTTTTTTTTTGTTGTTATTTGTTTGTTTTTAGCTGAGGATAAAATAAAAAATGCCACACATATTTTTCCCCTTTTATAATAATTTTAAGTTATATTTCATACAATGGAAACGAGTTTATTTTATTCTGGTTTGAGAAAATTTCTTTGAGAAAACGTCATCATGATGGCTAAGAATGCCAACACTACCATATTTAGTAAATGGAAAGTACTTTTAAATATTGAAATGGATGTGTTGGCAATAAATACTCTTTTAATTTATTTAACTCTGCCTGTACATTGGTTCAGTTAAGATCCATTTATCACAAATATATTCTGCTCTGGGACTCAGACCAAAAGCTTTGGGGAAATTAAAAAAAAGGAAGACAATCACAAAAAATGGGTGGGTCACAAACTTTCGGACCAGGCAGTAACATTCCCAGAATTCCAGATCAGATTAAAGAGATTCCCACAAGGGCCCTGCATGACTGCCATTAGTCTGTGTAAGAACATGTATTCAGTCACCATCCAAAGTCCTTTCTGCTCAAAGGGGGATGGATGGAAGTTCTGAGGATGCATGCACCCTGAAATTTTTAATTCTTTATTTTATTGTGCCTAATCAAGAACAGACAAAAGCAGTAGTTGCATACTTAGGACTTCCTAATTTATTCAGGATTTAGAATATAACTATCAATTTTTCAGGCAATAGCAAACTCCTGGCTTTCTCTAATACAGATTTGATCACTAGAAAATTACTTGTTGGATAACAGAATCATTTTTTTTAAAGAGAGAGTGAGAGAGGAGAGAGAGAGAGAATTTTTTAATATTTATTTTTTAGTTATCGGCAGACACAACATCTTTGTACGTGGTGCTGAGAATCGAACCCAGGGCCACACGCATGCCAGGCGAGCGCACTACCACTTGAGCCACATCCCCAGCCCCATAACAGAATCATTTTAATCTTGCATTTTAATTTATTTCAAATATTTGTGTAAGTCTACACTGCCGCAGTCTTTTGCTGGGCACAAATCACGAGTCTCCACACAGCTTGTAGATTCAAACAGCAATTCTTTATTCCCGAACTCACACCGGCCGTCTACAAAAACGTTCTGGGGGAAATCCACGTTCTCTTCCCAAATCCACACTCTGCCCTGATCCACTCTCTCTCAAATCCACTCCGCATGGGCTTCTGTCTCCCAAAATATACTGTCTGACCCTAAGCACTCAAGAGGAACTCAGCAGCAGGATACGCCCTATTCCAAAAGAGGAACACCCTAATCTCCTATTATACTAAACCGCCCTATTCTAAAGGGGAAACACCCTACTCTCCTATTATGCTAAACTGCCCTATTCTAAAGGGGAAACACCCTACTCTCCTATTATGCTAAACACGGATCCTGCCCTGGTCCTTGAGCAAGGTCACCTTTCAGAAGTCCTTCCACTAGACAGCATGGGAGTAAGCTGGCAAGGAATTTGTCATACCTACTTGGCTGATGGCTCCCAGCACTACACCAAAAATAAGTCGTACCTTATTTACTTTAAGAATGAGGCTGTAGACTTCCACATAAGATGCTCTTTTAAAAATTTTGCTTTTCTTGAGAACTTTGTGTTTTCCACTTTTCATTAAGGAGAAATGTATAACTGGTTGCTTATGTGTGGGCTCAGGTTAACAGGAAATACATTGAAAAGTTAAAAGTAGATGACTTAAGTGATTTAAAAGACACATTTAGCAGTTTTTACCTTTAGATACATTTTATGTTATAATACTATTTCATCATGTGCATTTTTTTACAAACAGGCTATATATGTAGTTTCTGATAACTTTATATACATGAGTATGTTTTCATATGAATTAACTCTGAAACTTAGAAATAGATAAGATGCAAATATAAATATTCCAACAAAAGTAAAGTCTAACGTAGGAAAAATTCAGTGCTGAGCAGGGCATTGGACCAGAAAGCAACTGGAGGCTTCTATACTGTACATCTAAGTGTGTATAAATTACAAATCAAGCTGATAAGCATATGTATGTGCATGTGTAGATATGCATATATAGGCACATATCTAATCTTCTACCTGTACAGATATACATTCATATCAATAAAACACAGGTCTGTTGTATCTTTCTCTCTTTTTTTGCCTCTCTCCAGGGCAGGGTTTTTCTCTCTCTGTGTAATTGTGGCCCTGCCTTCAAGAACATCATTCTCTATGGTGGCCCAGCTTTGCTGCTCTTGCTCAGATATGACGAAATGGTCCTTCCCTCATAGCTTGAGCTCAGTAAATTCCAGCCTCCCTGGCCCATTTCACAGCTT
The DNA here is from genome assembly GCF_048772815.1 of Callospermophilus lateralis. Classification (NCBI taxonomy): domain Eukaryota; kingdom Metazoa; phylum Chordata; class Mammalia; order Rodentia; family Sciuridae; genus Callospermophilus; species Callospermophilus lateralis. Next base: position 1,744,066 of record NW_027512821.1, read on the forward strand.
TGTACCTAGGACAAGGCAGTCTTTGCATTTATAAGACTTCAGAGAAATGAACTGTTCTAATTCCTTTTGTCTCCAGTCTCAAGGTGCTTCTAGAACTGAGAGAAGCAGACAGTGTTGTTCTCATTATTTAACAGAATTAAAAGCAATACATCTATGTAGACTTTGCATATATAAAACTCTCTCAAAGCACTTAACTGTTCATGCCCCAAGTATGTTCTAAATGAGTGGAAAATAAGGCCCAATATCTGTAAATATACACTAGGAATACAGGTTGTGGGTTGATGAATAATCTGACTCCTTACATTTCAGAAAAGGCACATATCCCACCAAAGCAGACATATAAAATGAGGTTTGGAAGATATTTTCTTCTGGATAAACCCTACTAAACAAAACTCCTTTGTTTCATTCCTTTAAGAACACAAAAGACAGCCTGTCCTTGATTAATGTACAGAGTGTCTGTTTGGTTAAGGCATAACAAAATCTCTTTCCATCAAAACAAATGTTGTTTGGAGCAAGCTGTCCACCAGATCTATCATCCATACCCAAGGGAAATGACCATTTCCAATAAAATACTCCTTTCAGAATGAAATCTACACTCACAAAACCACGTGAGCACCCAGCAGCTGCTGCCCAGTGCTATTGTCTCCTGCAGCAGCCTGGCCAGACCAGGCAAATCACACACATTCTAATTACTTTGGTCATCATTTCTAGAATTTCATTCATTAAAGATATATTTACAAAGTAGAAAAAACTAACCACCCTGGTGCTGTGAGACCAGGATGCATTCTCTGTGAGGACAAACCTGTACTCCAAAATACTCTGCTGACAGGAGCCTGAGATGCATAATTTTGATCCATCTCCATTAAATACCTCTCCACTTAGTGCCATAATGTAATTAACATTGCAGGTCTCATGGCTCTTTTTAAGAGAATTTGAAGCCATGAGTCATTTGGGCATCATCGGAACAAGCTCTCCTAATGTAAAATGACTCAATCTCAGAGATTGCTATCTGGCAGCATTCCGAGGTACACAGATCTGAAAGTCAGCACTTAATCTGATTTAGGACCTCTTAAAATATTCTTCAAACTTGACTAACATTGTTCTGGTAAAAAAGATTGGGAATTATTTTAGGAACCAATCCAGTTCTGAGCTGTCATCACTTTGTTATTGATTCCTTTTAAGTAATTTCATTTAATTTGGAAACCTATGGACAAAGAAGCCCCAGAAGAATTATGACTATGTCAAGTAAAATAAGACTTAGTATGTGGAACAAAGATAATATAAAAATAGAAATCTTTATTGAATAGATATGCTGTTTTTCTATTCCAGAGTTCTTAATGTCAGAATTTAGTCTATTAATCTATATAGGATATTTGCAGGGCTTAGTTTTTATTGGTGTATTATAATTAAGCATAGTAGTGAGATGACTTATTACATATTTGTATGTGCACAGAATATAACAGTAGGATTTGGTGAATTTTATTCCTCAGTACCTAATTCTTCTGTCCCTTTTTCCCTTCCAGTGCTACTATTCCTGTGCTCTATATGTAGTCCTTCTATTTTCATGAGATTCCCTCCTTTTTTTCCTTTATTCTCTCTAGCTTCCATATATGAGAGAAAGCATACAACCGTTGACTTTCTGGGTTTGGCTTATTTTGACTAATATAACGCTGTCAAGTGACACTCATTTTCCTTCAAATGACAATTTCATTATTCCTTATGGCTGAATAAAACTCCATTATGTTTATATTCCACATTTTCCTTATGCATCCATTCCTTGATGGACTCCTAGGCTGGTTCCATAGCTTGGCTATTGTGAATTGTGCTGCTACAAACACAGGTATGCATGTGTCACTATAGTATGGCAACTTTAATTATTTAAGAATAAATACCAAGGTGTAGTATAGCTGGGTTGTTTTGGGGCTCCATTCCTAGGCTTTTCAGTAATCTCCATACCAATTTCCATAGTGATTGTATTAATTTAAAATTTACCACCAGCGTCAAAGTTTTCCTTTTTCTTCAACCTTTATCATTCTTTGTGTTATTGATGGCTGCCACTCTAACCAGAGATGAAATTTCAGTGTAGTTTTTATTTATATTTTCTCAAACACTAAAAATGTTGATTATTTTCATGTATTTACTAACCATTAGTGTTTCTTCTTAAAAATTATCCAATTTTATATGTCCATTTATTTTTTGAGTTGTTTTTGTGGCATGAAAGGTTTTTTAATTATTTATATATTCTGGATATTATTCTTCTGTCAGAAGAGTAGCTGGAAATAATTCCCCCTCATCCTACAGGTTTTCTTTTCACATTCCTAATTGTTTCCTGTTATACAGAAGTTTTAATGTGATTTCATCCCATTTATTAATTCTTAATATTTTTTCCTAAGTTTTAGAAGTCCTATTGAGAAAGTCCTTGCCTATACCTAAATATTGAAATGTTGACCCTACATTTTCTTTTACAAGTTGCAAAGCATCCGGTCTAATTCTCAGGTCTTTCATCCATTTTTGAGGGATCTAGTCTCATTCTTCCACATGTGATATCCATTTTTCTCAGCACCATTTGCTAAAAAGGCTATCATTTTTCTATTGTATGTTTTTAGTCTCTTTTTAAAAAAAATCAGATGACTATATCTATGTGAATTTGTCTCTTTATGTCTTCTACTCTTTTCCACTGGTCTATGCACCTTGTTGTGCCAGTGCCATAAAGATTTTATAGTATAATTTGAAGTCAGGTTTTGGAATACCTTCAACATTGCTTTTTATTTTGCCTAGTATTGCTTTGATTATTCAGGATTTTTTATTCTTCCATATGAATATAAGGATTTTTTTTTCTAATTCTGGGAAGAATGTCATTAGTGTTTTAATGGAGATTGCACTGAATCTGTAAATTGCTTTTGGTGATATGGCCATATAACAATTTTAATTCTTCTTACCTGTGCACACACAGGTCTTTCCTTGTTTTTGTATCTTCTTAAATTTATTTCTTCTGTCTTCTGTAATTTTCATTGTAGAAGTCTTTCTTCTTGGTTAGATTTATTCCTATGCATTTTAATTTTTGAGGTTATTGTGAATGGAATTGTTTTCCTGATTTTTTAAAAGAAAATTATTGGTATAAAAGGAAGATATTAGTTTTTGGCATTGATTTTTGTTTCCTACTTCATTGCTGAAATTGTATATTAGCTTTAGAAGTCTTCTGTTGGAGTTTTTGACTCTTCTCAATATAGAATCATATATCTGCAAGTAGTGGTAATTTGAATTCTTCCTTTTCTGTTTGTATTCCTTTCATTTTCTTCTCTTGCTTAATTGCTCTGGCTAAAATTTCAATTATTACAGTGAATAGGAATGATGAGAGTGGATATCTTGTCTTCTTTCTAGTTTCACAAAAAGCAATTTCAGCTTTTTCATTATATGTGATAGATAGAACATTTTCAATGGTGGTTTATAAACACAGAATATAAAATTTTAACATGTGTAATAATAGTGTTTTAGGAGCTTAGTAAAGTCATCCCAACAATAGTGTAAACTGTCAATGTGAAAAGTAAGTGTAAGATATAAGGAATTTCTTTTAACACTTAAATGTTGACAGTTTGTTAATGTGTCTTTTTGCTTTGGGTCACATCATCTCCTTTAACTTCTCTCCAAACTGAGGAAACAACGTGGCCACAGGGTGGCTAAAAATTAATTTTGTTATATCAGGGCATGGGCTAAAATTTATAAAACACTCAATCAGGGGCCCAGGATCTCACAATGACCAAATATCCAAGTTCCATTAGGAAATGGTGAAGGAACTCTAGATTTCTCTATTGGCATTAACAGTTCCTTTATTTCTCATTAAACATCTTAGTATAAATTTATAAATGGATTTCTTTGCATATAAACTTGTGTTTTTATGTTTACAAGATTTTTATAATTTTAGAGCCAATTCTTTAGGACCCCCTCATATAGATTTACCTCCTGGATTCCATGGACTCAGTTTTGACACCCTCTGTTTTTCCTCATGGGAGACTTTTGTCACCAGGCTGTAGAAAGAACTTGTGTCACAGAAAAACTCTATTTACTAGATATTCATAAGGTAGAGGTACCATAGCAACTGTCCCCAAATGTCTTCTTTCATTACATTTAGAAATGTATTGAGAAAATAGAAACAGTTTACCATTCCAAACTAATAAGTACTTTTGCACTGGCTTGTGGGAAATGACCTCAAATACCTGAGTCAATATCAAAAGAAATAGATTTTGGGGGAAAGTGAATACCTTTGTAAAATGTAGTAGACATTTTTGTTTTGGGGAATTTTCTGAATAATTATGTCTGGTTGTCAAAATTTGTTTGATTGCTTAATCCTTAAGTTGAACAACAAAAATTGTCATTTTTTTGCTTTCTGTTTATATACATTATTAACTGGGACTAGATATTCAACATATGAAATGGAACTATATACATTAAAAATTGTCACAATGATAATTCACATTAAAACTGAACACTGATGTGGTGCTAATTTCCAGTTTGTGGTGGAATCATTTAAAATCACAAGTGAAATTATTTTTAAGATGATTTATTTGGCCACTATAAATTACAAACACATGCATGCACACACACACACACACACACACACACACACACACACACATATCAACTTTTAGCTGGAAGGGAACTTATAAGGTTAATATAAAACACTCTACTTTAAGATATTGAGATTAGAGACTTAAGTGACTTGACCAGATCACTTTGTGTACCAGCTCTTAGAAAAAACTCAGAACTTCCTGACTTATTTTTATGGCTCCTTATTCTTTATCTGGCTTTTTATATTTTCTTTAACAGATAATAATATATAAAACCAACAATCCTGTTTGGAATTAACATTAATGTAAAGGCATTACAAGTCACTGGTAGAGTGGAGATTTTCAAAAGGTCTTTAGTACTTCTAGAAACATACTTGACACTTAGGAGTCAATCTTCAAGTTCTGGCTCAAGATAGTCTAGGATGATACCACAGAATCTCTATTTTTAATCAGTGGCCAGAGCACGCAAAGTTCCTAGTGTTCCATTCATTAGGAAAATTGAGTGTATATATAGAGGGTATATGTAAACATTTCTGTATAAAAATCAAGTTCGGTTACTAATGAGGTCATGGATACAATTCAATTATATTGAAAAAAATGTGTTGCACTTTAAAAGTGTTGATTAAACAAATAAACATGATTTATTAAATAGGTTCACAACTGTCTCACACTACTTCTAAGTGTTGTCTGAATATATAACCTGTATAATGATCTCTGAAGGTATTCAAGGTTAAATGATTCTTAAACAATGCTCAAGCTAGCTGTCTGCAGTGCTGAAAATGACTCTATAGGGATATATTGTCTTCTCTTATGCCCTACTCCTTCTCCTTCTTTGATTTCAAAGCAAAAGTCCAGAATTTAGCTATAGACTAGATTACTGCTAAATATATAATTGAAGCTAGACAAAATAATAAAATTGCGTCTTGGATCTCGGTTACTGGGTACTTGATCATTGTCTAGTAATAGTGTTGACTGTGTGTAAGAAAAGGAGGTTGGATGTATAAATTTGTCTCCCTGCAGGGTGGATTTAGATTTCAATATAGCAAGACCCTGAGAGGAGCCATGAGAAAGAGTCCTGGAAATCTTGAGAAACAGCCAGAATGTGATCAGAAACTGTGCATTTCTTAGCAGAATATTTCAAGAATCCTTAGGGGTTTTATGATGGGAGCAATAACATTTCTAAAAATCTCACAGTTATAAAACTAGGATGGTAGATCTATGGTCTAGAACATTTTTATTCTGCATAAATGCTTTGCTCTCTCTCTTCTTTCTCATTTTCTCAACCACACCCCATCTTCTCACCACCATTATCAAAGCCTTGCAGATTAAGTATATTTTAACGACTTCCCGATGGTGCCTCCTCTCTGCCCTTTAGTGATCAGGACTCAGAATCATGTGCATTTCTCATGCAGGACTCATGATACTGTGGCCTTTCCCCTATATCATGGCCAGATAGATGTAAAAGCCGACCATAAAATATCACTTTGATGTGTGCATGGTGGGATCACGTCATCAGGAAGGCATAACATAACTGTAAGAATGAGCTCAGCTCAGGCCTAGTGGGAACATATTCTCCTTTTGGATCATTGCAACCATCCAAATATCAAAAAGATTTCAAATAAAAGATGATTTTCCACTTGGTGAAGAATAATAAAATTTGATTGCTCAACTGTTGCTCCTGGGCTCTGCCACTATTGGGTGGCTGCCTCCCTTCCTGGTAACAGATGCTTTTCTGAGCAATTTGAAGCAGGCTAGTTACTGCTTTTTCTTTTTTAAAATAATTGTCAGTGGGACTTCAGGATGTTCAATGGCTATAATATTAAACCCAAAGGAAAGACAGGGACTCCAAGATCAGCATGAAATAGCAGTTGCAATAAGCTGTGTCTTGAGGAGTTGTAAATTTATTTACCAGAAGATATATTTAATCAGATCAAGCAAGTAAACTTTTGGAGTTACATAAATTCTCTCTTGTTCATTAACAAAAGGCAAATGAACAGCAATATTTTACTTGTAACATGCTATAATGTCATCGGATAATATCGATTTTTATTTTTTGGATCGCTAGTCACTCTAATCCACTTGAATTTGACTCCCTTATTGAGGAGTGGCTGAGTGACAGTTGAAGTGCTATTGTTTGAATGTGGAATGTGCCCCAGATTCTCATGTGTTAACGACTTGATCCCCAGCTTGGCACCATTGGGAGGTGAAGGGACCTTGAAGTGACGGAGCCTATTAGGAGTTCTTATGTAATGGAAGGCATGACCCCATCCCTTCTTCTTTCTCTATTTTGATTGCAATTCATGAAATAAACAGCTTTGCCATTCTGCCACCATGATGTGCTGACTTGCCATAGGCCCTATAGCAACAGGCTAACTGATCATGGTCTGCAACCTAAAAAACTGTGAGACAATAAACTTTTCTCTTTATAAGTTAATTATTTCAGGCATTAATTTAGGAATGGAAATCTTATTAACATATGGAGTTTAAGAATTAGGGCATCTTAAAAACATTGTAGTAAAATGTAGAAAATCACTATCGCAGAGAGTTCTGTGCCTGAGGTTTTGTTGACATCTCCCGATACGTATTTGAAAGCACAAGCAGTATTTTGTCAAAAATCTTTCATCCTCCCAACTAAAGAAGTTCCTTACTACCTCCTTACTCATTTTATCCATAGCACTAACTATATATTTGATATAATTTTGCTGGTTTATTAGTTTCTGTGTATATCTCCCCATGAGACTGTAAGATCCATAAGAAAAGAGACCTTCATATCTTTTGTAATTTTGTATATCATTTGGTCATTTCCAACAATGCTGTGTAACAAATCATCCCAAAATAGAGCAGTCGGTGGTCTAGCCATTTCTGTTCATGGTTCTGTGGAACAGTTAGGGTATCTCTTCCTGAGGCTGTGGTGATACCAGACAGTCTTCTTCACACTGCAATTCTACATGTCCAGATCTTCTCCATGTTTTTCTCCTCTTCTTTTGAGAATTCATTTTTACCTGTAAGGATGGCAAGGTGTAAGAAGATGAGAAGAACCCAGAGGTCTCCTAGGGTCTAAGTTCAGAACTGACTTTGGGTTTCCACCTATATGCTTTTCTTAGTCAAACCATTTTACGTGGTCAATGAAAACATAATTTTTTCATCTCTCTGGTTGTATATAAAGTATGTTGACACCAATTTGTGTCTTCATGCATCAAAAAAGAGGTAAGTACAGTGTTCCCATGATGAGGCTACGGTAAGGGTTTGGATGACAGGCACAGTAATGGATTAGAACCAACATTTTGAACTACCACTAGGGACACTGTGTAATTGCATACATTCCCTCAATTCTATACTCCTCCATATAGCATGCCATCAGTTTGTGTGATTTTGAGAATTCTGTCATCAAGAGGTGCAATGTTTTTCTCTATTTCTTGAATGGGGAATGGACTTGGTACTTGAATTGTTGCACTGATAGAAAAGGAAGTGACAATAGTGTATTTTGATTCCAAATCAATGCTTTTAAAGGATTTTCATGCTTCTATTCTCTCTTGGACCCCTGATGCTTCCATACTAATAAGTCTAAACTACCCTTCTGAGTGATGAGAGGCTAGTGACTTGGTCACTATTATTGTCCCAGAAAAGCAACTGCCAAACACATGTGTGAGACTATAGGAGACCTGATATTCCTGGCTAACTCATGTATTGTCCATGGACATATGAATGAGTCCTTCTGAGAGCTTTTTTGGTGGGGAGTGGTGGGTACTGAAGATGGAACACAGGACACAGATACTTAGCTACATCCTGGTCCCTTTTTTATTTTAAAATTTTGACACAGGGTCTTGATAATTTGTTGAGGCAGACCTCAAATCTGCATCCCTCTTAACCTCTTGAGTTGCTGGGATTATAGGTATGTGCTTTCACAATCAATCAAGTGTGGTCCAAATCAGTGATCTAAGTTGGCCCATATAGTCATGAGAAGAATTAATTGTTTACTGCTTTGAACTAATGGGGTTGGAGAGTTTTTTTTTTTGTTTGTTTTTTTACAAATTAAGAGTTTGATTAATTAAGAGTGTGATTCAGAATCCAACTGACTATTGAATGGTTCATAGAACTTTCCGAGTTGCATATTTCAGAAGCCGTGAACTCTGTCTTTGGAAAGATGAACAGATTCACAAACACAGCATTTTACATATGACATCAAGGGAGTCATAGACCACCTGGGCCTATCAGTGGTGGAATTCTCATGGCCTAGATTGAATAAAGGTCTGGTTGGCTGACTGACTTTTATGAGATTTGACTCCACATTCTTGAATCAAAGTACTGATTTTACCTTCTGGATATCCTAGATTCTTTCCATAACTAAACATTGATGAAAACTTTTTTCCATTTATTTCTTATCTATAAAGACCTCTTCCTATCTAATTATCAAAAATACCTTTATCCAGAACTTCCCTATGACAAATTATATAAATGCTTAAAGGCTCCTCTGTTCTATGGCTTCTGGGACACAAGGAATATCTAGACTTAAAAAAACAAAACAAAACAAAAAACTAATTAGTTCTTTGAAACACAAAACCATCACGACAGAACAGGAAACTTTTCAAGAAAAGTCCAGATAGATTTCTTAAGTTAGTCTAGTTTCTCACATTTGTTCTGTATTCAGATATATTTTGAACATATCTGTGATTTCAAAATATTAACAGATGAGTAGATCAGTAGAGCTTTTCTTATGAAGAATCTTATTGTTTTCCCGTTTTCTTCCTCTTTCTTGCATACAGAAAAAAAATCACCTTTTTTATAAAATTTTGAGTTTATGGTCTTACTGTTATAATAACTTTTACTGTAACATTTGAAGAATTTTCTAGTAAAATAACAATAGGGAATTTTTTTTAAGTCTGATAACGTAAAGTAAAACAGATATATTTTAGATTTATTGAATCACATAATGACATGGGCAAAAGCTTGATGAATAAGTCTTCTACTGCAGAATGCAAAATTCCTAATTTTACCAGAGTTCTGCAAGATTGGCAAAGAAGAAATCTCAGGGCTCATCAGGGAGCTGGCCAATAGTGAAACCTGTATCTTGGTTGTCTCCCTTGCTTTTTTTTTTTTTTTTTTTTTGAGATAGACAGATATCTCCCTTGCCTTTTTAATCTCTTTAATAGAAGCATTTTCTAAAAAATTTATATAGATATTCAGTACCCTGTGATTTTTTGCTTACTTTGTTTTTATTAGATACTACAGTTTGACCCATATTTTTCACAATTTTGTTTTTATTACCATCTTGTTATATAAACATCATGTTGTAAATTACATTTCTTTTTTTGTAATTTTTAAGTTGTTCTAATTAGTTATACATGATGACAGTAGAATGCATTTTGACACATCATACATAAATGAAGTGTAAACTTCTCATTCTTCTGGTCATACGTGTTGTAGAATCATACCGGTTATATGGTCATACATGTACAGAGGGTAATAATATGCAATTCATTTCTACTACCCTTTCTACCCCCGTACCCCTTTCTCCTCCCTTCACTCCCCTCAATAATCTGTTTCTTTTCAAAAGATTGAAATATTGATGTTTTCTGGTTTAACATAATGTGGAAACATATTTTAGGGAATATAATAAAAAAGATTATTACAATATTGAGCTGGGGCTTATGGCTTAACATTAAATTCTCAATTTATGCTATCAGAAAACAGTCTAAGGGAATTTTTAGTGTTCATTAAATGTGCTATTTTTTCTGGACTTCACAAGAAATGGAAAAATACATTAACCTCAATATTTTTATATATTATATTTGCATATGCAGGCATATAAAACCTGTATTATATAAAATATATAAAAATTATATGTATGCTGTTATGAGTATTGATAAAAGGAATAGCTCTAAAGCACTGAAGTACTTTTTTTCTTGTGAAAGGTTGAACTAAAATTGAAATATTTTACCTCTTGCATTGAAGCTGATAACAAATGGAGGAAGACCAGTGTAGCAAAGAGAAGCTAATCAGGAGCCACTTGGGAAACCTGAGCCTAGAAAATCACAAGACTGTCTAGGATAAAAGACAGAAACTTATCACATGATAAGTATAATGCCACCTAAAATGTTCCCATCTATGACTTCCTCTTATCCTTCAAGTGGCATTAAATAGCTATGTGGCTAGGATGCTCCCTATTGTTTCCAAGTATCTGTTCAGAAACTCTGTAGAATGCTAAACGAGGTGGTAAAAGTAGTTTATTAGTTGATTAATTCTTGAGATTCTTTCTCATCGGGGTCTGCTCAAGAATCACATTTATCTCTGGTATAAAAATACCAGAGAGTAGAGTTCCACATCCCCAGAAGCAATTAGAAGAACTCTGTGATCCTGTTCCCCAAGGAAAGAAGCACAACTGATGGAACTTATTTTCAAGAGAGGGCCATTTAAATTCATGAAAATTGTCCTAAGAGCACATAGAAAATTAAGAAGCTTTTATTTAAGAAAAACAACTACATTTGGTCAGAGCAATCTGAGTCTGTATCATTTGAATCATGATCTACTTCCCACTCCTTCCTTTCAGTTCAACCTGATGGGATTTCCACTCTAGGAGCGGGGAAGCCCAGGACACATGAATCTGTCTCTCTCAACTCCCAGTAGAAAGTTATGCTTTCTCTCTGGAAAGGTGACCCAGCAGAATTTCGCACCTTTATCCATCTATGTGTTGTAGAGGCTAAATTCGGGGCAAGTGTCACCAAGAGGCTGGGGCTCCCATCCACCACCCAACCCCACTAACAGAACAGAGTCTCTCTCCTGGGTATGGCTTATGCTGAGGCCCTAATGCCCTTGACCTAGTTTTCTTGCAGGGAGGTGGGTCCATTCAGTTAGCTGCCAATTGGAATAGGGAAGTCTTAAATGTACTCTTATTTTCTTCTGAAGTTTCAATAATTCTCTGAAATTAACTGATAATAGACGATAGCAGGAAAAAGAACCTGCTACTTTATTGCATGTCTAGGCATGGAAGCCACACACATTAAATATGGAATTCAAAGGGGATAATTATGGCTGAACCTTACACAGAGCTTTAAATGTGAGTAGGGGCTTGGGTTTGAGGAGGAGAGGGAAGCCAGGCTATTGAAGGTTGTGGGGAGATGTGCAGCAAGCAAGTATTTGTCTTATTATGCAGATAAAGTCTTCCAGGTAACAGATACTGGTAGAAATCTTTGTCTGGGCCAGGTGTCAGGTCCTCAATCTCTTCTTCTTGTAAACATTTTTTCCCAGGCAGAAAAGGAGGTATTCATAAACCTTTGCCTGTGTCCTCTATTTACTTTACTAAGGTCAGTAAATGTGGATTTCTTTTAACAAAAAGACAGATTTTTTTCAGAGCCTTTCCTGTGTTTGTAGAGGCCTGAAGTTTCCCTGAATAACCAACTTGAAATATGCCAGTGAAATATATTTGGAATAGGACATTCTGCTTCCTCATAGTGCGGGGACCAGAGGCTACGGTTCTCATCCATAGCTCTGCTCTAAAACAGAACAACAGTTCATCAGAATCAGCTCACTGCGCCCACTCTCTTTCTATAGGTATGGCTCTGAAATGTCTGCCTAGCAGAAGAGCCAGACACTGAGGACGAGGTCCCCAAACTCTTCCCAAAGGAAATGACTGTATTTGAAAGAGAGCACGGAAAACTTCTACTTACGTGCACTCACAAAATCAGTGATCAAGTTTGGGGAAAGCAATTAGGAAAGGCTGGTGGGAACCCACACTGTAGGTCAGGTTCATTATGAGGGTACTGGAGGAAGGTTACTAAGATGATTTCTCTGGGGTCAGGACAGACATCAAAGACTGTTCTGGAAAGAAAGAAAGAAAGAAATGAAAAGAAAAAGAGAAGAGAGATGAGAAAAGAGAAAAGGGAGGAAGAAAGAAAAAGACAGAATAAAGTCTTACAAAGAGTTCTGAACTTAACTGGATCAGACTGTGGCAATAATCTATGCTTCAGAGTGTTGTTAAAAACAATGATGCATGATCTGGAAATTGTTGATGACTATGTCTGGGTGAGGCTGGAGGAAAAAGATAGTCAAAATGGCCTGCAAAAACTACTCTCATCACAGAGTGACTGTACATTTACCCAAGGCTGCACCCTCTGAGGAAAAATTCAGGTCTTATGCTTTGGGAACAATTGACTTTACAAAAACAATCTAGGTGGCCACTAAACAAACAAGGAATTAACAGCAGCATCAAGCTCCTAAAGGAGAGGTTCAGCATCAGAGTTGCCATAACATATTGTTTAATGTGTTCATATTTTTAAAATATGACTTGTAAAAAACATAAAAGCATGACCAACCCACAGGGGACAAAACTCCAGAAAACAAAATTGCCTGTAAGAAAGTTTAGATTTCATATTTAAAATAAAAATGGATGAAAACAGTTATTTTAAGTATATTCAAGGATCTAATGAAATTACTCTTAAATAAGTAAGGTATGGTGACAGAATCTCATCAACACGGAGAGAGAAGTTATTTAAAAAAATAGAAACTCTGGATTGAAAAATAACTGAAATGAAAAAATATAGTAGACTTGACAATAGACTTGAACTGTCATAAAAATAATTTTAAAATTTAAAAAAGCATCTATACTTATTATGCAGTCAGGAAATAGATGAAGAAAGTGAATAAAGTCTCAGAGAAATGTATAGCACTATCAAATACACCAAGGAATGCGTGATGTGGTACCATAAAGAGAGGACAGAAATATTTAAATAATGACTGAAAACTTTCCAAATTTGTTCAAAAGTATTAACACACACATCAAAAACTCCTACAAACATAATTAGTGCATATATAAATAATCTACACAAGTCAAAGGCAAAACACAAAGGAAAAAGAAATTTTGCAAGTGGCAAGAGAAAAATGTCTCCTCTTTTATAAACAACTCTAACAAGATTAACCATTGACTTTTTGAGAGAAAGAATGAGGTGAAATGCTGTGGGATTATGCATTCAATGCGTTGGAAAAAAAAGTCAAACACTATTTAACCCAGAAAAATGATATTCAGTAAATAAAAATGAAACAAAGACATTCCAAAATAGACAAGACTACAAGAATTTATTGTTAATCAAATGAGTGATAGAAATACTAGAAATTAGCAACCAAAGAATTGGTCATGATTTTCTAGAAATACTGAAGTAAGTTTTCATCAGTCTGAAAGCAGTGAAAAGAGGCAGTAATTCAAACCTACATGCAAAAAACAAAGGGCTCCATTGAAGGTTATTAGGTAATTACAAAAATAGCGTTCATGAATATTTCTTTTCTTTTTTACTCTTAACTAGCTTTAAAAAAAATCATGTAAAATAATAACAATTTTTCAATAACAATGGATTGACTATAAGAACAGCTGTACTGGAGTAAGAAATAAAACCAAGTGAAATTTTAAAACCACAAGAATAAATAATGAGATTTAGAAATATTAAATAGATTTAATGCCATGATTTGAATGTGTCTTCCAAAATTTGTGTGTTGGAATCTTAATTTCCAGGGCCGCAGTGTTGGAAGGTGGGGTTTAAAAGAGGTGATTGGATCACAGGGGCTCTACCCACATCAAAAGATCAATATCTTCATCATGGAATTAGGGTAGATATCCCAAGGATTGACTATTACAAAAGCAACCTTGGCCCTTGCTTGCTCCCCTGTTCTCATCATCTCTTGCCCTTCTGCCTTCAGCCATGGCATGACATGGCAGCCAAGTCCTCACCAGATGCTGTCCCCATGCTATTGGTCTTCCTAGCCCCCAGAACCATTAGCCCAATAAATTTCTGTGCTTTGTAAATTGTGAAACCTCCAGTATTCTTTTGTAGTATCAGAAAATGGACTAAGACAGAAACAATATAGTGAACTCTTGGCAAGAGTTGTATACTTTTATATTTTTATAAACCTGCTCTCTTCTTATCTCTTAGCTACTTAAATAAATATGAATTTCTATAAATTTATAATTACAACAATGTATTGTTAGGTTTTGACCTATATAAGTGTAATATATTAGTATAAATATGTTTATTCTTGTAAGTTAAGATATATATTTTGGGCTGGGGCTGTAGCTCAGTGGCAGAGCGCTTGCCCAGCATACATGAGGCACTGGGTTTGATCCTCAGCACCACATACAAATAAACAATTAAAATAGAAGCATTCTGTCCATCTATAAATACAAAAAAATTAAAAATCTATGTTTTAAGTTCTGGAGTAAGCACAAAGGAAATAACTCAGAAAAGAATTATAGGTATTAAAATGCTACACTAGAAAATATTCAAAAAAGAAGAGTGGAGGGGCAAAATAAAGATGAAATATAGAGAACAAGAGGTTACCTAGCACTCATTTATTATGGGAGTGGATTAAACAATGCAAAAAAAGGAAAGAATTGACAAATTAGATAAAAAATTACAAGACTGAACTATATGCTGTTTATAGAAAAAGCACTATAGTTTCAAAGACAAAGGCTGGTGAAAGTAAAAAGATGACAAAAGATGTGTCATGCAATCAGTAGCCAGAGAAATATGTATGAGTAGGTATTCAACCATAAAAGGGAATTAAGTCCTGATGCAAATGTTGTCCAACACAGCAAACTTTGAAAATATTATGGTATTTGAAATAAGCCAGATACAAAAGATGTCATATTGAATCATGTTATTTATATAAAAATATACAAAGGCAGTCTAGAAAAATAGAATATAGGTTGGTGGTGGTCAGTGGCTTGAGAAAGGAGGACAATGGCCCCAATTGCTTAACAAGCATGGAGTTTTATTTTAGGGTGATGAAAATATGTTGGCACCAGATAGAGATGATGATTGCACAACTCCGTGAGCACATCAGATGTCAGTGAATGATTCACTTTAACATGGATAATTTTATGTTACATGAATTTCACCTAGATTTTAAAAATAAACTGATTTCTGAAAAGGAATATAGGCAGATCTTTGAGAAGTTAATTTTTTTTAAATAGTAAGAATTTTCTTATTTTACATAGTGGAAAATAGAAAATATTTATGAGGCTGGTATATCTATGGTTTTCAGAGTTAGCTTGATATTGTCAGTTTACGGGTCAAGAAGTCTCATTTTCATAAATAAAGGAAGTTTCTCATTGTAGACAATTCATTAATCTTAGTATCCATATCTGAAAAATAATGAGTAAAAACCATATTGTTATACATACTTCACTGGTTGAGTTTAAAAACTGAATGAGATCTGTGCAGTGGAGGAAATTGTTTTGCAATGTGCTCTATGAACACAGGGTGGTACCCAGTGCAACCATGTTACCTAGTTTCAGTATTTAGCCTACCATTAAGGACACTTGTTTTTGTGTCACTTGTCGATTATTGAGTTGTAAACTATGCCTCACTAGAACACATGTACAATTTTAGTAGTAGATAAATTTTATTTACTCTATTTTCATTTAGAAAGTGAGGACTCATTTTGGAAAAAAAAATTGTTTTTAGCAAGATAAATGTGAAGATATTTTCTGGCCAGATTCTTGTTCTCTTCTGAGGGTTTGCTCTAAAGGATTTAAAACTCTTTTAGGACATATGAAGAGTCTTGTCTTCTGGCTTCTTTTATTTTTCTGGTTTCTAATACTTCTGCCAGTAACAGAATGAGGTAGTTTATGATAGATTTTCCCAGAGTTAGACATTTTGATCTCTTTAACATGCTTTCTTCCTTTCAAGAGTAAATCAAAGAGAGAAACAACAGACTCTCTGGCTCCAGTTGTAAATCTGATCTTGCCATTTACAAGGTTAAATATCCTGAGTAGGTTCAAGTTGTTATTTTACTGTTGCCATTTTGAAAAGCATTTTCCCTCTTCTTAATCTCTAGGAACTATTCTTGTGGAGATGTAGAGTTAGCTATATTCATTGTAAGACCTTCTTCTTAGATAATCAATAACTATCTGGTCCCACTTGGATATTGAGCCAATGTCCAAAAGTGGGTCATACTAAGCCTACCAGACTGGAGTTATTTATTGACAGCCAAGCAGCAATGTCTTGGAGCTCAGAACAGCTTTCAGTGGGCAAGTCTAACATACCAATAAATCCCCAGTCTCAACCCTTATGTGATTTGAGATACATTATTTCTTGATGATTGCACACACTGTCTGCTCTTAGGTTGCTTTAAAAATATATTTGCTCTTATTATAGAATTAACACGTTCACTGCAGAAAAATCAGAAAACAAACTATATATTTATATCTATCTATCTATATAAAATGATAGGATACCCCTCCAGTAAGAAATAATTAGCTGTTACTTTGGTATACATACCACCTGGAACATACACGCTGCAAGATGACACCAAAGCTCAGTTGTTTTATAATATACTTATTAATACAGAGGGTAATATATAAGTCAAAATACATAATTAACATCTTTCCTTTAAAAAGTGTTTCTAGAATACGACTTTTAGTGACCAAGCCACATTCTATTATAGGTATGGGGTACATTTACTGAATCAGTCTCTTGTTTTATATATTTTGCTTATTTTCTCAGGCTTCTTCAGGAAATGCAAACATTTACTTCATTCCCGAAGTGGTTTTAGAATAGAAATAAGTCAGATACTAAAGATGTCATATTGAATCATGTTATTTATATAAAAGTGTACAAATATGCTTTTTTTTAAAGAGTGGGTCACCATTGATGACTTTTGTATACCTCTCCACTAAAAAAAATGATGGCACTACTTCAAGTGTCTTGAACTTCATCCTGGGCTTCAGCTGCTCTTGAAAGCCTACTTCTTCTTCAGTGGAAAGTGAGCCCTCCTTATCTTCATTGTCTCAAACACATTTCCACTTTTCATTTTCTCAGATCCATTTTATTTCTACACCCACCCAAGGGATATAGTAATTACATCTTGTTTCTTACACCCTCTTGAGAAATGTCTCAATGAGTCCACTGATGAGAAAGAACGTTTAGAAACAATTTAAAGATGTCTTCCAAGTGGGGGCATACTTGAGTATCACAACTAGGTTATTTTAAAAAATTCATATTGAAAGTTGCTTTCTTTATGGTTAACAAATATTAATGAATTCCCTCAAGGCTTATGGAGGGAAAAGGGGTTTTTTATTGTTATTTCTTTTTCCTATAAACATGTTAAAACTAATGCCCAAGAAAGGTGATGTGTGTTTTTCTATGAGTACTTTTTCTGGAATTAAAATCTTACCTATTCAGAAATAGATAATCATGTTTGTCTTTAAATATGGGTAAAGAGAGTTCATAAAAACAGTTGGGAAACTATGACTTGGCTTTAGACAAAATAGTAAAATATCTGTAACAGGTTGAGTGCTCATATAAGCATATACTTAGAAGGAAGGCAAAGACTAGTAGAAGATTTTAGTGGTAGGATTTTATAAGTCATCTAGTGTAACCTATTTATTTTATAATGGGGAAAATCAAGCCCAAGAGATATGAAAAAAAAACCCCGATTCAAAGTCAAATAAAGTAATTAAAATGAATTTTTGCCTAAGTCAGAATCAGGGTCTTATTTCTTTATTTTTCTGATTTTCATTTAATTGCCCACCCTTGCCCTATGAGATTCAATTGTACACTACCATGTAATTCATACTCCAGAAAAAGACAGTTGCATTTTCTAATTTCCAAAAAGCCAAAGGAAGCTTCAGGAGGAGGTAAAGGATAATGGTCATGTCAGTAATGGACCAAATAGTTAAGAGTGTTGACTCCAGAGCCAGCAAAATGTTCAAATCCCTGTTCTACTACCAGAGAACTATGTGATCCTGGTCACTGATTAGTCTTTCCATGTCTCCATTTCCTCTGCTTAGTAAAATGCAAGTGACAATAATAACAATAACAATAATAGAAGTAATATTGATCTCACAGGATTGTGAGAGTTGAGTGACTTGAAGCATTTGGAAGATGCTTGCATAGACAGCCCAATGCCTGTCAGACTCACTACTGCTACTCATTCTTTGCCAAGGTGCAGGGTAACTGAACTCTAAACTGATACAGTCATATGTTATTAACCCTGCTCCTCAACTGAAGAACTGTGTGACCTAGATGAAGTTACAAATGTCTTTAAGTACCAAATTTCTTCCGATACGAAGTAAACACAATAATAAAGTACATCATATGAGAGTTAAATGACATAATCCATGTAAAGTGTTTACTAAAATATCTACCAAATATCAAGCACACACTAAATATAGTAATCAATATTATCATCATTAATTGTAGACTAACTTTTTGCAAACCAGGATTCTAAACACCTGTGATTATTTTTAGCCTGAAATTATACAATATGGTTGTTCACAAAATGACATTTGAAGGCCATGTGTAGTTGCCGTTAGAAAAAAAGCAGAAAATAGGCCATATGGTGGGTAAATTACATTGGATTTCTCTACAGATCACCATGCCCAGAGCTCTGCACACACTAAGAGCGTCAATCTGCTTTTTATTTGGATGATGATGGCCTGTGATACTTCATGTTCAAGGCCTTGCCAATGGCATCTCTACATTTAAAGAAAACATAGGTACAAGGTTGTTCTAATTTTAACAAATACTGGTATCAGATACATTTGCAATAAAACAACTGTGATCTAACTAAATGGGACCAAAGCCATCAATCACTTTTAATTTGGCTTAGTTCCTATGCTCATGACTTTTAGAATCTAAGGGTCATTTATTTTTCTCAAAAATTGAAGGGCGAAAGATAAATTTGCGTTTTCCCTCTGCTGCCCATCAGGATCGCCCTGGGGAATGCGAAGCTTATTTACCCTTCCTCCTACTTAATTTAAAATGTTCAAACATCAAAGGGTGGGAATGACGCTTTAAGCATTTCTGTTCACAAAGAATGTGTCTGCTTGAAGCCCACTGTTGAGACAGTTTTAACAATAGAATAATTAATGTTTTAGCTTGGATACTCATTCCATGTTGCTTCTGGCTGTGAATTTTGATTAGATGCTAAGAGAAGAGGATTTCATTAGCAGCTCACCAGAGACGTTGTTACTCAGTTGCTACAAAAACAAATATGGTTCTTTGTGGCTAAACATGATTGCCCCTGACTTGTTTTCTTTCCCCATTTTTGACCCAGATGGTTGGTTGCTACTGTAATAAAAATAGCAACATTTGAGCTTCTTTAGTAGCAGACTTGATTAGGCCATGAAGGTTATCCGCTTACATCATCAGATTCTCTTCTGGAGGCTGCCTTGACCATGGAACTGCTAATTACATTACTGGAAGAGACTCTTCCCTTGATTTATCATTGCACAATGGCTCCATTACTTAGTTCCAAAAGCAATTACCCATCACTGCTTGTTCTGTTTTGGTTTCCGTGAGCAGGTCAAAAGAGGGTCCCAACCAAAGGCTAAACAAGATTAAATTGTTGATCATTCTCCAAATTTTAGTTATATCATTAAAACACTTTCACTTTTCTTTACTTTTCCATATTAAACATTTGTTCCAATAATAACCTCAGCAGCACATTCAGAAAATCCATAGGAAGTAAAATGAGTTTCCTTATGGGCAGACCACATATGGTTGTACTCTATAAAAAGGCTGAGGTAAATATCTAACTTGGATCTCTCTTCAGACAAAGTTAAATATAAAGATGAATTTGTAGGCTAGAGGTTCATATTCATGGCCATTTTATTTGTATAACATGTTCTTTGTTTTCTAATTTTACTTCTGCACATATTTCTTAGATTCTGCTATTATAATGTAAAAGGGGTTTTAGTTAATTTTATTTCTTCAGCAATACAATGTTTCTGATTCATGAGAATCACCTTTTGAGTTTATTTTTCTTTGAAGGAGCTTAGTAGCTAAGAAATGTGACAGAGGATGATGGTTGACTTTTGTTATGATATTCACCTCCACCTGTAAAGAAAGCAGAACAACTCATTTACTCAGTCATGCTGATCTATCAGCTGCTTTATATGGCCAGCTCTAGCATTGTAAGTTCCAAGTTGGCCAGAAGTAGCTGAGAAGAGCCTGTTTGCTCAAATTCAGGAAGAGCTTTGACTAATCCAGTGAGGAATTCACCAGTTTTAAGAGGGAAAACTAAAACTGGGAGAAACAGATGGAATTTAACAGTGAAGAAAGCTGTAATTAACTAATGATAATAGGTAAGATTTGTTGCAAGCTTCCTGTGCACCAGATACCACACTAAGAACTTCACCTGCATTTTATCATCCAATCTAGGAGTACATCCTGAGAAAGCCATAATATAAGTTATTTTTTTTTACAAATTCTACTTATCACACTGTGGGAATGATTGGCTTACTCCATTCTAGTCAATGAACATGGTATATCTCTCCACTTACTTAGGGCTCTAATTAAATCTGTCAGTGATGTACTCCATGTAGCATTCAGCAGTACTCCATATAGAGAAGTCCCACATCTTTTGTTAAATTCATTCTTAAAAATTATTTTATGGTTTTTTTGTTATACTCTAAGTGCATTGTTATTCTAACTTCAGCTGTCTTATTTCTTATTTCTGATAGAATTGATTTTTTTATATTAACCTTGTACCTAGTGATCTCACTAAACTGACTAGTAATTTTTGTATAAATTTTTGTATGAAGTCATTTTTGGGTAAACAAACATGCTATCTGCTAAGTAGATAACAGTTCTACTTCTTACTTCCAGATTGCAATCCATTTTATTTATTTATTTATTATATTATTGCAGTGGTTAACAACTGGGGTGACTTTTTTCCCCCAAGGGAAAATGAGAATATGTCATTTTCTTGGTTCACAGTCCAGTTCTTGCTGTTTTTATGTGGTGGGTAGAGATCACGAATGCTGCCTAACATGATACAATGTACAACATAGTCCTCCACAGCATGAAATCATGCAACCCCAAATGCAAATAGAACCATTGTTGAGAAACCTCCTTTTTTTGTAATGGCTTTATTGTTGAATAAAAGCAATATGAACATACATTTCTACCTTATTTCTCTTCTTAGGAGAGAAAGTTCAAGTTCTTTATATTTTACCATTAGGTACAATATATGGTAAGCCATTTTGAAGGTATCTTTTATTAAATTTAGGAAGTTTTTTATTCTAGTTTGAGAGAGTTTTAATCATGGATGTATGTTGTTTTTTATCAAAGAGTTTTTCTATTGAGTTGATAATGATTTTTCTCTTAATCTCAATTTAGTGAATTAGATAGATGGATTTCTAATTGTTAAGTCATCCTTCCATATGTGCTACTTGGTCATTTTAAAAAATATTTTTTTAGATATTGATGAACCTTTATTTCATTTATTTATTATATGCTGTGCTGAGAATTGAACCCAGTGCCTCACATTTGCTAGGCAACTGAGCCACAACCCCAGCCCCAATACTTGGTCATTTTTAAAAGCATATTCTACATTTAATTTTCTCATATTTATTTCAATTCTCTTTGATTCTTCAAAAATAATTTCTTTAATGACTGACTGTATTTGGTCAGAAACATTCTCACATTTTTCTTCTTTAGATATTGATTCCTTTTGCTCTTTGATCATATTTATAATCGTTGATTTAAAATCTTTTATTTTTTTCGTATGCTACTTCTGTTTGGGCTTTCTCTAGGAAGGTTTTATTGACTGATTCTCCCCCACCGCTCATGTATAGGTAATGCTTCCTTTTTCTTTGCAAGTCTCATAATTTCCTGTTGAAAACTGACCATTTTTTTTTGTAATATACCTCTGAGTTATGTTATAGTGACTATGAGGGTGATATTTACTCAGGGTTTTTGTTGTAGCTTTTGGTGTTATTTGGGTTATTTGTTGTTGCTGTTAGTTTAATGACCTTCCTTAACTAATTTTATGTAATCTGCATTATTATTATATTTTTCTTTTTTGGTGCTGCAGTCAATGAATTCTCTGCTCAGACATCTTACTAATCTGTTAATGATTAAATGAAGCATTCTCAAATGCCTTACACCAATGTCTCCCTTTGCCTATCACCTTTTCTTGGGAGCATTTTTCTAATCAGAACAGTTCTGAGGGGTGGGGCTTTCTGTGGCGCTCTGAATCTTTTCTGCCCCCTTTAATGCATTTGCTAAAATGCTGTTTCTTGCCAATTATGTGTTTTCAAAGCTGTTGGTTTTCAAGGATGCCATGGAGTTGAGGAGAGGGTATTGTGAGATGAGCAAGGGAAAAAGCAACAAAGCTCAAAATTATAATATTAAAATTTGACCATTTTTTTCTGAATAAATGCTCATCTGAGTTCTCTAAGCCTTTGGCTAATTTCCAGTTATGAAAAAGCATATTTCAGTAATTTTTCTAGTGTTCTCGTTGTTTTTGTGAAGTAGCAGATATTGGGAGATTTTTGCTTTCTCATTCCTAAAAAAAAGGCTCATTGACTATTCTTGAAGGACATTTTTTGCTAATAAATACTTATATTGAATTTTCCCCTTTTTAAAATGACTGTGAACACAACTTCTTTGTGCTTTGGCCTCCATAATTTCTGATGAGGAATCTTGGGATTATTTTATCCTGTTTGTGATTTTCTATGCTGTAAATATTTTTCTTTTGATTTCAGTTTCCTAGAAGTTGACTGTGCTATGTCAGCCATGATTTTCTTCAAAAATGACTGGATTATGTTTGGTTGAGATTCTTAAATTGGAAAATTCGGGTTGATTACCAAATTTGGGGAAATTTTCTATTTCTTTTTTTAAATATATTTTTTAGTTGTAAGAGGACACAATACCTTTATTTTATTGAATTATTTTTATGTGGTGCTGACGATCAAACCCAGTGCCTCACACAGGCCAGGCAAGTGCTCTACCTCTGAGCTACAACCCCAGTCCGAGGGATATTTCTTCATATTTTTTAAAATCTCATTATTTTTCTTTTCTCCCCTAAGACTCCAACTAGCACTTAATTAGGCCTTCTAAAGTTGATTCACTGATCCTTAAGATTTTGCTAATTTCAAAGTATATCTATCTCTCCTCTTAGGTGAGCGTTTTCTTTTTATTTGTCTGTTTATGATTATTTATCTGTTTAGTCCTAGCCACCAAATTTTTCTATAATTTTATTTTATTTGGATCACTTTTTTTTCCCCTCTTGGTTATATCCAACATTAGGGACAAATCAGTCTCTAGGGCTCTCAGGACATTGTTTTTTATATTTTATCTAGAGCTTATTGTTGTTATTGTAACAGAATAGGTTTGTTATCTACATTTTCTTCCATGGAAGACATGGAACACTGTGGCTCGATTTTTTAATTTCCCTTCTTCAAAGAGTTATGATTAAGCATGTACTTGTGTTTTGCTGTCTCTTTCCTACTTTTAGAATCAGCTGCACCTTTGGTTCAGCCAACCCACTGAAGTATAGGTCTGGAACAGGATTGGGCTCTGGGTGATATGCATCGGTGCTGTCAGATCCCCATGAGGACAACCATTTTGTCTGGGAGAGAGAGAGGGCAGAGAATTTGGGCCAATCAAATACTTTGTGGGGGGAGACTCCAAACAGGTTTAGGACTTTCCATGTCTATCACCTGTTCTCCTGCAAGAGCAGAATAAAGGCTTTATTTAGTTGGTGTCAGCATTTTTACCCTGGGTCTTCTCTAATCATTGGAAGTGCAGCAACCCTGGGTTTTTAAGTGAAAGAAACACTGTTGAAGAATGAATGTAAAAAAAATAAATAAAAAATAAAAATAACAAACAAAAGCCCCATAGAGCTCATGATGTTTATGAGAAGTGCAATTCTTCATTCCAAAGACTGAGGAAGTCAGATTGATGTAGAGAATTTCTTTTCTTCCCTTCCTCTAACCCCTTCCATTTGGCTTATTGCCAATACAAGAACTCTTGCCTGGTATAATTATATAGGCCAGATCAATAATGAAAATGAATGTGCTACTGCTAATGTAATAAAGTTAATAACTGGCTTAAATTATGCAATATTGATTCTCAATTTCCTTTTATTTGACTATTTCCATATGAATGCTTGTTTCAAGAAAGTTAATATTGTTCAAAGCCAATTCTGCAGTAGTGCTGTATATCCACACACATATTTATGTATGTATTACTTACACATGCGTATTCGCACGTGTACACAAGTATACATACGTATATGGATATATGGATATTATACACATGCACACATACATGTACACACAGGCACACATATACACAAACACACACACAAACACACACACACACACACACACACATACATATTCCATACACATGTATACTCATGCATTTCAATTTTCTAGTGAGTCCTCAAAGAAGGATCTGATTATAGAAAAACAATAATCTGCCTCTTCTAATGGAAATTCAGTGACAAGAATGGGCAAAGTGAAAATGCTGCTTGTTTCCATGCTGATATGACTACACAAAGGAAGGTTTTCTCTGGAAAAGAATGCAAAAAGTATAGAATAAAATTTGATATTAGTAAAACAGAGAAATGGAAACAAGGATGAAACATAGTGACCAAAACTACTAGAAACATAATTGTAGTCAAAAGTTCAGTTTGTGAACTTGCAACAGCAAGACAGCACACAAACCATGGGCACCTCAGCAAGAGGAAAGAAGGTTTGTGGTTGGGATTTTGCTGGTGTGGATGATTTGGGTAAATTAGTGGAAAAGCAAGAAATGGTTCTAGATTGGTGGCTGTAGGAAGCAGAAGCAATTTGATGATGACAGTATCTTTCTTTCTTTTTCTTTTTCTTTTTTTTATTTGGTACCAGGGATTGAACTCAGAGGCATTTCATCACTAAGCCACATCCCAGCTTTATTTTATATTTTATTTAGAGACAGGGTCTTGCTGAGTTGCTTAGGGCCTTGCAATATTGCTGAGGCTGGCTTTGAACTCATGATCCTCCTGCCTCAGCCTCCTGAGCTGTTGGGATTAAAGACATGTGCCACTTTGCCTGGCTAAAATATCTTTTCCCTTGGATTTTTAAAGTCCTATTGAGACATAATTCACATAATGTACCATTAACCCATTTCAAGCATACAATTCAATGATATTTAGTATATTCACAGCCAAAGACTGGATATACATATGAATAAGGCCAGACCATAAATACTAATGGAATTCTGAAACTCATTCTGCAACCACAAGTTCAGGAAGCCAAAATATTAAATATCATAACCAGCCCAGGGAGTCAATCTACTTTCTATGTCAGACTTGCAGGAAATCAGACTACCATCTGTAGTAAACAATCTAGGAAACCAAATCTAATCTCTAACCTCTATAAAAATCAGTCCCAGGGCTGGGGTTGTGGCTCAGTAGTAGAATACTTGCCTAGTACTTGTGAGGCACTGGGCTCGATTCTCAGCACCATATATAAATAAATGAATAAAATAAAGGTTCATCAAACATATAAAAATAAAAATTTAAAAAAAACAGTCCCAAATGTTCAGAATTTGATTAATAACTGATAGTCTCCCTAATTTTTGCACCTACTTCCAAATCAGCACCAACCAGTGGAAGTCATGCGTGCAGCCTTCAATAGTCACATGCAATGCTGCAGCTTTCCCATGCCAGGGGGCTCAAGTCTGGCATACCAGGAACCTTTTAATTTTAAATTATGAAGATTTTCCACCCCCCAGCCTTCGAGTCTCTGCCAAACTGAGTGATGGTGGATGACTCTCTTGCTACTATAAGCTATAAATAAGTAGAATTTGTTCTCATTTTATTGGTCCTCATTCACTTCCACCATAGATATGTGCAGCTATCATCACAATCAATTTTAAAACATTTTTGTCAATCTCCAGTGACACCCTGGACCCTTTAGTTATTACCCTCATTGCTCCCCAAGAACAAAGCAATCACTAACCTGTTTTCTATCTCCATAGATTTCCCCATTCTGAACTTTCACATGAAAGGAATCATATGATAAGTAGGTGGCCTCTTTGACCAGCTTATTTTACTCAGCACAATGTTTTCAAGGTACATCTATGTTGTAGAATATGTTCATAAACAATTCCAGTCACCCTTAAATAAACATTTGAATTATTTTTGCTTTGGGGCTATCTGGATTAATGCTGCTATAGAGATTAGGGAATTTAACAATTTTTTTATTTAGAAGTCAGAATGAATGAAGTGAAATTAGAATTGTCATTGGTAAAGCAGCAATAGTGACTCCTGTCAGCAGGGAAAGAATGGAGTTCGGTTATTGGTGATAGTATTTTACTTGTCTTTGTTTTATATCTGGACATAAATACTGAGCCACATTGTCTTCGTCTTCATGCAATGACATTGTCTGTTTATTGTTGGGATAGTTGCCAGGTTCAGGGAAGATTTCCTACTTTCTTGCTCTTCGAGATTATATATCTACCTATATATGTATACGCGTGTGTGTGTGTGTGTGTGTGTGTGTGTGTGTGTGTGTAATCACTATTCTTGCAAGTGATATATATATATATATATATATATATATATATATATATATGTATTCTTGCAAGCTTAGTGATACACTAGAAAAGACGTCAGTGAAATATGAACACAGAAGCTGCAGTTTGGTATAGGAATAAATTTGTTTAATATTGAAGGAGATATTTAGCAAGAGGAAGGTGAGACCCATAGGTGGGCAGTTTCTGCTCTGCGCCAGGCAGTCCTGTTGAATGACTTCACTGTGTGCAGATGGATTTGGCTGCCAGGAAGCAAGTAAACGTCTTATCTCCAGATATGTTTAAATTAAAGACAACAGTCCACTCTTGGTAATTTTGTTACAGGATTCAGACAAATAGTAGAATCTCACCTCAATATTTCTTCAAAGAGTTTATTACCTCTGAACACTCTAGAGTCACTCCTCCAGAGATGCCCCACACCTTCACCTTCCATGGTTTCTCACCTCTATTCTCCTTCAAGGACAGGAGCTCTTGCTGGCTTAGATGCTGTGGATTTATAATCAAAAGGAGTAGAATCATTTATCTTTTCTCTGCATGAATGAACAGTGTTCCTAACAATGTTATTAATATTCGTACATATCAGAAGAGAAACACAGTGATAAAGCCCTGGAGAAAAGCGCAGCCAATACCAAGCCCCACACGCTTCCTGGTTGATAGCTACTTTTTAAGGCAATTGTCCATTGTAACTGCTCAGGATTGTCACTTTGGTTTCTATCAGATCCAATTACATGGTCATTCATGAATCTGGAGAAAATGGTGAATAGTGTTTTTTTATTATTATTATTCAAATGTGTGTGTAAGTGTGTATGTGAGTGTGTCTGGATCCACATTAAATAAAGTGAATTTGACTCTGTTGTCCTCTTTGTTCTTCTGCTTGACTGCACCCACCAGTGTTCCCCTTCATGAGTGGTGTGTTCCAGATCTTGAAGTTGCTATAAAGATGTACATTCAAGACAAAAAGAAACCATAAGCCATGACAACTGGACAATTACTTACTAATACAAATTACTGTGTTCTTCCAACCACCACATTTTCATAAAAAAAAAAAAACAAAACAATAATACTGTCTGGTGGAATTTTTGCCTTCTATATTTAAAAATCTTGTTGCAATTTCTGTGAGCCAGTAATTTTTAAGGAAATTGACAAAGGGCACCCAGGAAAACTTAGAATGTCTTATTATCATCAGAATAAGAGCAAACATTTATCTTTGTTCCAGCATTTTGGGTTCCCTAGAATCTGATTTCAACTTGTATTTTCACACAAATAATGATGATGACAATGATGATGTTGATGATGATGATAATGATAACAATAGTTATCAAGTACTTTATGTTCCAAGTACCATGTAAAATTCTTTCACTAGGATTCTTTTATATGAATTCCACAAAATGATTAAGAATTAGGGAACCAATATTACAGATGTTCCTTGATGTTCCATGAAACCTATGTGTGTGGATATAAAGAGGAAAAGTTAACTTTGTTCACAGCTTTGGAGGTCTCAGTTCATGCTTGATTGGCCCTCATGCTCTTGGGCCTGTAGCAAGGCAGCACATGAGACAGCAAGCTGCTCACCTTGTGGTGGGTGGGAATAAAAGGAAAGGAGGAAAGACTTGCATACCACAGTCTTCTTCCAGAACACATCTTCAGTGGTCAAAAGCCTCCTACTTGGCCTCCCATCTTACAGGTTCCACATCTCTCAATGGTGTCACTTCAGAGACCAAGAGTTTAACACATGGGCCTTTGGAGAATGTTCCAGTTCCAAACTATAGCATCATTGTAAGTTGAAATATCAGAAATTGAAAATGCATTTAATACATTTAACCTATCACACACACATCATGGTAGAGCCACACAGCACAATGCAGAGTACTGGTTGCTCCCCTTGTGGTCACATGGCTGATTGGGAGCTATGGTCGGCTGTCCCTGCCCAGCATCATGAGAGGGAATAATACCTCGTATGGTTATCCTGGGGAAAAAATCCAAATTCAGAATTTGAAATATGAGCGTGTTTCATTTTTATACCATCAGAAAATAGTCAGACTTGCAGGCTCAGAGAAGTTAAATGATAATTTTCCCAAGTGAATTTATATAAAGATACAGATATGATTTTAACGTTCATATTCTATTTTACTTACAACCTCTACTTTCCAGGAATATTCTCCTCCAGTGCATGCATTCTGTTCCTCCACGTATTATAAATTCTGTGTTCTTTCTGTCTCTGCACATGCCCCTGTTCACTATCTCTTTTTCAGTCCATTTAGGAGCTCACTTTCCAATTATTCCACTAGGAAAACATTAGGGATAATGTTCTCCTTAGGAAAGGAGTTTCATCAATTGAGTGAACAATCTCTGAAGCATAATCCATGCAAAACCTATTGTCAAGACAATGTGTACACAAAACTCCAGCAATAGTAATTGACACAGTGACAACTGAGGAGGAGCCGTTGTCCCAACAATGGGAAAGAACTAATATTTACCAAGTGGGTTGATTTACTCTTTATAGCAGTCCCAGGAGGAAGGAAATTATCTAAGGAATCTCTAAGATGGTCCCCACTTACTGATATTCACACCTTTGGGTAAATCTTTCCCTTGAGATTGGATGGGATCTATGGACATGGCCAAGGTAATGGGCTGGTGCCTCTGTGTTGGGCATGTGAGACTGTGGCTTCTGTTTTGCACTCGACTCTGATGCCTTTTTGGCTGACATGCTTCAAAAAAGTAGGCTGCCATGTTGTAGAGGCCAGTGCCAAGGAGCTGAGAGTTGACTCTGACTAGGACTCAGCTAGGAATGGGGCTCACAGTCTTCAAGTGAGAATCAAACTCTGGCTGACACCTTGGCTGTGGTTTCCTGGTTTCCTGGTTTCAGGTGCAGGCGAGTCTTACTCCAACCATTCTAGGTTCTCTCCCTCCCTCCCTCACTCCCTTCCTCCTTCCTCCCTTTCTTCCTTCCTTCCTTCCTTCCTTCCTTCCTTCATTCCTTCTTTTTTATAACTATTTTCTTTCTAGTTTATAACAGAATCCTCCCAAATTCTTTAATATCTTTAAAGATCTCTTTAGATGTGAACACATGATAACCATACATTTCTGTTGCTCTGAAGATCAGATGTGGTATAAGAGAAGAAGGGCAGTATTTATTGGTTAATATTTCCCCTCAACATGTTACAATGGAATAGAGGTAAGAAAGACCTGGTCAGTACTATTGTGAAATTTTCTCTTTAAAATCATTGTCATGATCTCTTTATTCTCAGGTCAACAGATTTATTTCCTCAGGAAGGATTTTGCCAAACACATAAGTACAGATTATTAAAAAAAAAAAAAAAAAAAAAAAAAACTTATAGCTGAAGAAGCATATGAATATTTATGAGGCTGGGATGTTTGAGTGACATTGAGTTCAGCCTTTTGCCCTTTCTGTTTACTGGTGTTCACTGCTCTTTTTCACTGAGGCTGCATTTGATTGAGCTAAATCAGAAAACTATAAACAATTTATTTTAGCACAGAGCCAATTTCATCTCCACTGCTTTCCACAGGTGTGTTTGTCTTGTTGCAACCTTGAGCACAAGGAAATATTTCCACTGCTCAAGTTGAGATGTGATGAAACATGTGATGATTATTTCCTCAAGGGAAGATGTGCAGGCTCTATGTCTTGTAATCTGAAAATATAAGCTTCAAAAATATTTTACTAGCTTGCAATTTCCTGTTTCTGAAACATTGACGTGCTTGTAACTTCATTACAAAAATGCACTTTTGTATGTATGTTTAATTGTGATGAATATAAAATATTTTGATCATAACACTTCATACTGAAATTAAATATCATTAATCTCAGAGGGTGATGAAAAGTGACACTTTCTCTGTAGGCATGACACTTCCCACAAGTCTAGAATTCTCATTAAATTACTATTGTTTCTCCTTCTTCTAATGGTTTGTGCATTTATTCTATCTCAGGAACAATTGCAAATGAGGATGACAGGTCTGGAGGCTGATTCACAAAAGAACCTTCAACTCTGCCCTGACAGTGAACATTTTCTTTGAATTAACTGTTGCCCTGAGCATTCCACTTTGGAAAACCTAATCAGGTTGCCTGTAGGAGGTGTTAATATCTTCTGGAGTATTTCATTAGGACTGGAGAGTGAACTTAGTCTAGTACAGTTGAACCTAAAAGGAAAAATTAAATGCAGGAAATTCAGATTTCTATTCCCTTCCAGCCCTTAAAATCATCTTTCACTTTTTCAAATTGAAATACAACAAATGAATTCTGAATATTAGCCAGAAAAATGAAATTTTGTGCCTTGAAGTATTAAAGTAGATGACAAATGCAACATTTTGAAGATTCTGATTTATTCTTTGCCTGAGACCTTCCACATGTAACATTCCACAGGTATGTGAATATTGCTTCAGCATAGATTCTGTAAATATAACTTAACCTGAAACATAAGCACATTATTACAGCCACCTACTTTCTACACTAGTCTTAATCTAAGTCCAAGTCCCAGCCTTGAATTTGGGAGGAAACTATAGACCAAACACTGCAATAACAAACTACAGAATCAGAAGCCAAGTCTCCCAGCATTCGAAGAACAGTGATGGATCACCAAACACTCGTGCCATTAACACTGGGAAGAATGCATGGTGTGTCTTTTTTTCTAAGAAAATATGAACGTGCCAACCAATTTAACTTATCTTCCTTTGGAGAGGGATAATTTATTTGTTTGGTTAATGTTTATGGATTTAAAAGAATTCATTTTTTAAACAGTTTAGTCTATCCCTGAATATCTGAATTAAGACTTTACATTGTCAGGATAATCCTCAATGCTGCAGGGATCCCCTCTCGCCCACCCTGTGTTTGACATACTGCTGCAGTAATGCTGATGGAGAGCCTGTCTCATCTTACTGGTTCTGTTCTCCCTGGCTTCTTCCACATTAGGATATAGCACAGATGGGGGTCTTCATGTCATTAGAGGCAGTCACTTTAAAACTGACCTCATCAATCTCATCTGTACATTAGAGGCACCTAAAGAATTTCTACCCCAGAGACTTCATCTTTATAGTTTTATGACTGTGTGTGCACCCAGGTGAGAAGTTTCTGATCTAGAGAGGCAGAACTAGGGACGTAGATGTGTTATTGTGGGATGAATAGGACAGTGTGGGGCACTTCACTGAGAACCTGAAAGTAGATTAGATTTATAACCTGCTTAGAGTTATTTAAACCCACACACAGCTCATGCAGATCGATATTCTTACGAACACAGCCAGGTTGGTGTTTCTCCTTCTAAAAAAAGGAGGCTGGATTGATGGAGAGCTCATTACTTCCAAATTTAATCACCTCAAGGCAATTAAAGCAATTTTGTGTTTTCTAATTTAGTGTTCCCCTGAAACGACAGCATCTGGAAAACTTTAATTACCATTTCAGTTCAGTGAAAAGCAAAAAAAAAAAAAAAAAAAAAGTCAAGTTTGGTGAGTAGCAAAGGCTCTTTCCCTCCTGATTTTCTAATTTCTTGACCGTGGTGCTCTGGTTTACTTTCTGCTAGTGGTAGGTGAAATGACAGCACACTTGAGGCTCTTTGGGCCCTCAGGGAATGTGCAGAGGCGATCCCTGAGGGAAGTCACCAGGAGGAAGCTAGACTGCTGGGCAATTGGTCTTCCATATAGACTGTTGTTTCACCAGGAATCTTGACAGCATGGCTTCAGCTGACTTTTCCAGTGTCCTGCTCTTACTTTATCAGAACGAAAGAGCTTGGTATCCAACTAGACCTTGATGGAGAGCCTGTCATTTACCATTTAGACCCTAGGTCACTGGGACTCCTCTGTGTGGACAGGTACTACCATTCTCAAGTTGGGAGACCACAGTAGCAATGCATCACATATTGGAAATGCTATTTTGCAAATCACATCCAAATAGGTCCTGGGGCCACAAATAAGTTCCACACACAGGTTGCTCAGACCTTCACATCACAGCTGATGTTACAGTGACATTACTCCCTCAGCCCACCCAAGACAGATTACAGGCATGAGTGAATTAAAAATTCCAGGCTAAGTTCATGAATAAATGTTTTTATTGAAAAGAAATGGCTCTCATATGACATCCTATTAGAGTAGTGCATTACTCGTCTGTTTATTATTACTATAATGGAATACCTGAGCTAAAATAACTTTATTTTAAAAAGAGGTCTATTTTGGTCTCAGTTCTGGAGATTCAAGGGCCTGAGACTGGCATCAACTTGGTTCTGGTAGATGACAGGAGCATGTTTGACATGGAGAGATCACATGGTGAGACAGAAAGCCAGAAAGTAATTCAGAGGTAAGACTTGCTTTTAGGACCCTGAAAAAGGCCCCAACTCTCAAAAGTTACACCCTCTTAACATCCCACAATTGTATCAAGACTATTAAATTTCACCACCTGAACCCTTGGAGGATATATTAAGCCATATCCAAACTGTAAATCTGTGAGAACTTGAATAGGTTATATCCTCCCAAATGGGAAAAATTGGAGCAGTAAATGTAGTCATCAACTTGATACGGGGGGTGGGGGAGATGGTCTGACGCAAAGATTGGGTTTTCAGGAAACTGGAAGGAGCTATATGGAAAAGGTAGAGATAAGGAAATCTAGAGAAGAGTCATAAAAATTAATCTTTTTGGAGTGGACATAAAGTGTGCAAATATCTGTGTGTCATGTCAATGCCTGTTAAATGACTTTAACACAGTGCCAGACCACCAAGAATACAGCTGGTTGTCCACAGGATGGAAGCCAGGACTTGCATTTAGGCAGCCCCATGCTGGCACCATGGAGTCATGCTTTGCAGATGGGCAAAGGTGGTGGCAGTTTGGGCCCTTTCTTACCCATCACTGAATTTTTCAACAGAGATAAGAACTAAGACTCAAACATGGCAAGACCCTTTACAACTTTTAAGGGATTCAATCAGCGTCTTGTTAAACAGTTAATTTCCACTTTTGAAAAAGTGGTTACTTATCCATACTCGGACTGTTATATGTACTAGATCTGGATTTGCATTCCTTTCCATAAGGCCCTAGTTGACACTATTGGGAGTTCATAGAGTTTCTGATTCACCCACATGGGATCCTACAGAGCCATAGATGTAGGACCCCTTGAGTGTACAATTTTCTGCATTCCCTGGAGGCTGCTAGTCTGATGCATCATTGGTTTGTGTGTAGCTAAGGTGTCACTTTGGAGATGATACTGTGTGGGTTTAGGTTCTATTCTTTAGATACAGTTTGCACTGTTCATTAATTGTGTCCCTAATGGTAGAAAACCTGATTCAGGAACCAAGGAATGGAGATAGGGCTAGCCTTCTTACTATTACTTGGAATTACCTATAAAAGATATTTGTGCTTTCTATTCCTGAAACTTTAGTCTATATAGTATTAGAGACACTGATTTCAGGTTGGAGAGGAGAGGCTTCTACCAGGGAATGCTGGGAGCCATTAGCAAAGTAGGTATGACAATTTTCTTGCCAGCGTACCCCATGTTACTTAGTGGAAGGACTCATGGAAAAAGGACATTTTGCAGTGACCTTGCTCAAGGACCAGGGCGGATCCGGGTTTAGGATGGATCAGAGTTTATAGCGCTCCTTGGATTTAGGGCATTCCAGGTTTAGGACAATGCGAGTTTAGCACGGTTCCAAGTTTAAGGTTATTCCTGCTGGGAATAGGGCGTATCCTGCTGCCTGAGTTCCCCTTGAGTTCTCACGGGATTCAGACAGTATTTTGGGGAGACAGAAGCCCAGTGGAGGTGTGGATTTTGGCAGAGAATGTGGATTTCCCCAGAACATGTTTGTAGAAGGCCGGTGTGAGATCGGGAATAAAGAACTGCTGTTTGAATCTACAAAGATGTGAGCGACTCGTGATTTGTGCCCAGCCAGACTGCGGCAAAGGAACATGATAAGAATTCCACTGAGGCTAAAGCTATTGCTGATAATTTTGGGCTTTTCATGCCTGTAGACCAGTAGGCAATGAAGGAAGTTATATTGGCAGAGAGAGTGGGCCTTTATAGTAATCCTGAGGAGGTAAAATTGCTGCTATATAATGTGGGTGACAGAAGTCCAAAGGAACATGCTTCTTACTGGGGTACTTCCTGGTGCTTCTAAGCTCAGTACAAGCCAACAACAGGGGATTGCTTCAATGATAGGCTGACAAGGATTTGGTAAGATAAGTAGTAAAAGAGGGATGTAAGAAATATGGGTTATGATCTGGGATCCTAAGTAAAAACTTAAACTCTTGACAATAAATTTCTGCTACAAGTTGTGCAAAATATTTTATTTTCAGAAACTGTTACTAATCACCAAATTGAAGACAGAAGAAAATGACTTTAACACAGGATTTCAGCATTGCAAGACATGCACGGAAGTGGGTGTCATGGGTGCTGGGCCTATATTCCTTCAGCATTTACCATCCCCATTTAAGGTTTCTTGCTGCAAGCACATAAAATTTCATCAGGGAAGTTTTCTTCAGTGAAGGGAATATGATTGATTTATTTTAAGAAAGTACAGAATTAGAAGGGGTTAACAGTCATTATGTCCCCTTATATTCTTTGTTTCCTGGGAAATTTCATGTGCATATATGGATGATTGAAATTAACACTTTCTCTGCATGTATATTCATTGTCATGTTTCTCCTTTATATGTTCAACTTATCAATTAATATTCTATTATTCAAACAAGTTGAATTTCCAGTATAGATCCTGTGTGTGTATAAATTATAGTTATGTGAGCTTTTTCTCTTTTTTTAGCAGTACTGGGGATTGAACCTAGGGCCTCAGGCATGCAAGGCAGGCACTCTACCTGAGCTATATTCCCAGCTCTACTATATATCATTTTTACCCCATCAAGTACAATTATAATAGCTGCTTTAAATTGTTTATAATAATTACAGTGTCTGATTGATCTTGAGATTGGTATTAAAATCTTTTCTTATAGAAGAAATAAATCTTTAATTTTATAAATTTCATGCCTGACTATATTGATATAGTAGTAGTTCCAGATTGCATATTGATTGTGAGTATTGTGTTGTAGAAATTCTGGATTTTCTCATTGCTTTGAAGAATGTTAATGCTTTGATATAGAGCTTAATAGTCAAATTGCACCCTTTCACTCCTCTGGAGGGCTGGAGCCGAGTTCTCATTTCTGCTTTATGCCTCAGTTTCACATTATTTTAGTTTTCCCTACACATACGTGGTTTAGGAATCTTGGAGACCTGCGCTGAGCTCAAAACACACTTGGGTTTTATTTTTCTTCATTCTGAGGTTGCCACATAACTTTCTGGTGGACCTGGTTGCCTGGATGCCTTGTCTTTAGAGTATGGTCACCACAGTGACTAGGTCTGCCCTAGGGAATAGCTCTAACAGTCAGGGGGCTCACATTATAACAGTGACTTGCTCCAAATTTAGACTTCTGAAATTTGCCTTTTTCAAATAAATTGTGGGCTTGGGGAAGATAGCTCAGTGGTAGAATGCTTGCCTAGGATGTATAAGGTCATGAAATTCTTTACAGTACCTAACACTCAGTAATGATAACAAATAACTATGTTATTGGTTCATGTATTTATTACACTGCAGTTTTATCATTATTTAAGAATGTGCTCTATTTATTAAAAAAAAGTTTACTCTCAAATGGTACGCCAGTTTCATTCAGCACATGTTTAACATAATCTGGTTAATTTCCCTTTCCCTTCTTTCCTCCACTAATCCCCATCCTCTACTTTACTGGTCTCCCTTCTATTTTCATGAGATTCCCTCCTTTTTGTTTTCTTTTTTCTTTCTAACTTCCACATATATGAAAAAATATGCAATGTATTTAATAATTATGAAAATGTAAATGAATTACACTGAGACTTCATGTCATTCCAGTTATAAGGGCGATCATCAAGAATACAAATATTAATAAATGCAGGAGAGGATGCAGGGAAAAAGGTACCCTTACATGTGTTTGAGGGAATGTCAGTTAGTACAGCCACTATGGAAATCATGGAGGTTCCTCCAAATACAATGAGTGGACCCACCACAGGACTCAGCTATACTATTTCCTGATATCCATCCAAAAGAACTAAAGTCCAAATCTCCATTCTCAGAATATATCCACATTGTTAAATAGAACATGCCCTTTACATTTCTAGAAAGGATATGTTTAGGTCAAACTATCACTAGATAGTTAATTCAGAATTTCTAAGACTTCATAGGCAAAATCAGGAAAGTGTCAATATTATAGAGTGGCACATAAACTTGGACTGCTCCTCCTTTAACATTATCCCCCCACAATTTCCCCCTTTCTGCCCTGCCATTAGGTTTTCCCTTTCTGAGCTTTCCCCCATTCATCTCTTCCCTGAGTGCCCTCTGCTCTTGTTTCTGAATCCTACTTTTACTTTTCAATTTACTAACACATTTATTTAAAAAAAAAAAAAACTTGGGTAGAAAATTCAACA
Organism: Callospermophilus lateralis; assembly: GCF_048772815.1. NCBI lineage: Eukaryota > Metazoa > Chordata > Mammalia > Rodentia > Sciuridae > Callospermophilus > Callospermophilus lateralis. The sequence continues at coordinate 1,781,363 of NW_027512821.1, forward strand.
TACACTGAAGAAGAGAAAATATTCCAATTAACTCCATATAGATGAAGTTTCATCTTTCATGTTCCACAATTTCTATTCATGGTGGGTCTTGGTTATTATATAGCCTCCCTCACTTTCTTCTTCAGACCAATTTATTTGGAGTAAATTCTAGCTTGATGTCATTAATAAAAAGTCTAGTATTTCTCTAATGATTTCATTATTTTATTTTATTTTTATTAGTTGCTTATGACAATACAATGATCTTGACATATCATACATTTCCATCAAATGGGGAATAATTTCTCATTTTTCCAAGTGTACAGGTTGCAGGATCACATTGGTTACACAGCCAAGTTTATACATACAGCCATAATAGTGTCTATTTTATTCTGCTGCCTTTCTTATCCCCCCTTCTCCACCTCTCCCCTCTCATCACCTCTCTCTACCCAATATGATTTCATTTTAATAGTTACAGTATTGTCACATCATAAGAGGCAAATACCCCTTACTCAATATGCAAATTCCCTGTATCTCTCAGTGATATTTAACTTTCACCTTAATCAAGATCTAAATGTCTATGCATTGCAAATGATTAATGTTTTGATACATTTTTTACTTTTCAAGGAAATTGGTATTTTTGTTTAAATTTTAACCTTTGTATTATTATGACTCTATACTATTAATAATATAATTTGTTGAAACTCATTATCTTGCTTTGTTGTTACAGTATATGGATTTCATACTCAAATCAGTATTGGAATGACCTAACATCCTTTGTATTTTCCTCCTTTTCTCTCCTCTCCAATTTCCACTGCCAGTCTCTTCCAGGCCCTTCTTTAGATGGTTTTCTTTCCTGGTAATGCCATTCTATTAAGAGCTTATTCAGTATTTTGTTCAAGTCCTATTAAAACTTACAACTTTTGTATCCTTCTCTTTCTTGGTCTTGTATTATAATTTTGAAACTTATACTCAGTTAATGCAACAGAGGATGAAGTTCTAAAAACTGTACTTCAACATAACATCTTCAGCAGGTGCTTCTTAAACTGGAGGATAAACAGGTAGTGCCTGCTATTTGGAGTCATAAGAAACATACATCCTGTCTTCATAAAGTTTCAGTTTACTTGTGATGAAAAATTTTAGAAATGGCACATATATATCATATACTTATTGTTATAAATTTATGACTATGTTATAGACTCTCATCTTTAATTCACATTGTTTTAAATTTAATCATGAAAATAAAAAGAAATTTTTTGTTGGCTGTAGACGTGGTTGCATTCTTTTTTGATATAATTAGTGCTTTCATTGAAAAGTTTGTTCTAAATCCAAAGAGTGACTCTAAAGGTGAGAACTTCTTCCTTGATAATATTCTAGTATAAAAAATTGTTGACACACAGTGCTTTATGGTGACCTTCTAACCATCAGGGCCACATGTTCTGTTTATTTTGTATATTATTTTTTTTAAAACAATAGTAAACTACATTCAATTGACAAACATGTGTTTATATGACTATAAATTAAAACCTTCCAATTTCTAAGAGCATTTAACCACAGAATGCAAAATCTCTGCTGATATGTCCTCTTGTAACCATTTTATAACTTTATGAATACATAAAATTATTTCCATTCATTAAAAATTAGTGAGACACTAGATGAATAGAAGGCACATTATTTTTGGCTCTTTGACATTTAAGGAACTTAGTTTATTTTTTTTTAAATTAATTTTTATTGTTGGTTGTTCAAAACATTACATAGTTCTTGATATATCATATTTCACACTTTGATTCAAGTGGGATATGAACTCCCATTTTTACCCCATATACAGTTTGCAGAATCACATCAGTTACACATCCATTGATTTACATATTGCCATACTAGTGTCTGTTGTATTCTTCTGCCTTTCCTATCCTCTACTATCCCCCCTCCCCCTCCCCTCCCCTCTTCTCTCTTTACCCCCTCTACTGTAATTCATTTCTCCCCCTTATATTTTTCCCCCTTTCCCCTCACTTCCTCTTGTATGTAGTTGTGTACACCCCTGAGGTTCTCCTTCCATTTCCATGCAATTTCCCTTCTCTCTCCCGTTCCCTCCCACCTCTCATCCCTGTTTAATGTTAATCTTCTTCTCATGCTCTTCGTCCCTACTCTGTTCTTAGTTACTCTCCTTATATCAAAGAAGACATTTGGCATTTGTTTTTAAGGGATTGGCTAGCTTCACTTAGCATTATCTGCTCTAATGCCATCCATTTCCCTCCAAATTCTATGATTTTTGTCATTTTTTAATGCAGAGTAATACTCTATTGTGTATAAATGCCACATTTTTTTATCCATTCGTCTATTGAAGGGCATCTAGGTTGGTTCCACAGTCTTGCTATTGTGTATTGTGCTGCTATGAACATGGATGTAGCAGTGTCCCTATAGTGTGCTCATTTTAGGTCTTTAGGGAATAGGCCGAGTAGGGGAATAGCTGGGTCAAATGGTGGTTCCATTCCGAGCTTTCCAAAAAATATCCATACTGCTTTCCAAATTGGCTGCACCAATTTGCAGTCCCACCAGCAATGTACAAGTGAACCCTTTTTCCCACATCCTCGCCAGCACTTGTTGTCCTTTGACTTCATAATGGCTGCCAATCTTACTAGAGTGAGATGGTATCTTAGGGTGGTTTTGATTTGCATTTCTCTGACTGCTAGAGATGGTGAGCATTTTTTCATGTACTTGTTGATTGATTGTATGTCCTCCTCTGAGAAATGTCTGTTCAGGTCCTTGGCCCATTTGTTGATTGGTTTATTTGTTATCTTATTGTCTAATTTTTTAGTTCTTTGTATGTTCTGGATATTAGGGCTCTGTCTGAAGTGTGAGGAGTAAACATTTGAAGGAACTTAGTTTAAATTCAGGAAGTACTTTTACTTCCTCTGAAGCCCCATCATCTGTCATTCCTTCCACACTGTATTCTCCTGTCTTGAATTCTGACACACTTTTAAGCATATGAGAAAGTTTGATTTTGGAGTCCAAAGTGAGATTTTCCATGTGAAATTCCTTAGTTTTCTCCAAAATGAACTAGTGCCACTCAGTCTCATGAGGCTTAAATGGAAAAAAAATTCACACTGTTTAATCTTGTTTTGACTCATAATACATATTTACTCTTATTATTCTTATTACATTTGGAATATCTTTAATGTTTTATTCCTTTGACATCTTCCCTCAATTATGAAAAAAAGACCATTTCTTATCCAACTTACAATAATTATCTAATAATTATGGATAATAGATATTCTGTAGATTTTGCCAAATTATTTGCCAAATAACTCTATTACTGTTAACCACTGTTCTTTTCAACTTGGGTCATCGTGTCATTAAAATCAATTTCTTAGGAGGACCTGTCTTTTGCTTATATGTGGTTGAACTTGAAGGACATTATATTAAGGTAACTAATACATTAAAAATTTAAATACATAGACCCAGTTTTATAAAGGGTGGTTAAAAGGGGTAGGGATGGGTTGAGGTGGGATAGGAAAATGTAAATCAGAAGGGAACAAAGTTGCAGTTAATAGGACTATAGTAATATAATAATATGTACTGGAAAGTTACTAGAAGAATTGCTTTTAGATGTTCTTCCTACTAAAAAGACAACTAAGTGATTTGATAGATTTGTTAATTTGGTTGATTATAGTAATCATTTCACTATGTATACACATGTCAAAATACATTGTACACTTTAAATATATATGATGAAAAATTCTTAGAAATGATTGCTGATGTCACAGAATATTGTCTAGGCTTTAAATTTCAAATTTTGTATTTTATATATCTATATATACATATATACCCACACGTGTATAGTAATTAAGTCTTTGATTTTCCTTCCTTTACTTTATTAAGGACCTTTATTCTTGAAGATGATCTTATATTTTAGGATTGCTATGAATCTGGCAAATAATGACATAGGTTGATTTTTTTAAGTATTTATATGTACTTTTAAATAAGAAAAAAGCCTTCATAAGAAATTATAATTGCAATTGTGAAACCAGCAGTGATACTAGGTTCATTCACCTTCAGGAGAGGGAATCAGAGGTTGTACAACCATTAAAATGGTTGGAGGGGGAAATGCCTTTTGTGTTTTTAAGAGAATAAAGGGAAAATAGACCATTATCCCCCTTTTCCAGCACAATGGTAGGCGATTCTCAGGAAAAGTATTGGAAGCCAAGGGTGCTACTATTGTCTTCCTGAATGTTGCTTCACTGGGGACCGAGCCTTTATCACATGAGACTTTGGGGGACATTTCAGATACAAACCATTAACACCCACTCTGTGCTATTCACCTCAAAAGGGACAAGACAGGGCCGCTCTTTGAGGAGGTTGGAGAATGTCTGGGGCGGCCACCACACAGGAGCGGTGCTTCTCCAGCCTCAGGTCGGGAGGCAGGCGAGGTGAGAGCTCTCAAATACGGAGTGTGGGTTCAGAAGATCGGGACTGGGAGGTCTTGTGAGGTTCCTGGCAACCCCATGAGGGATGGGGCTGTTCTCCACAGTCAGGCCAGACGAAGTGAATAGAAAGAGCACCTGTGGCCAGGCTGAAAACCAAAATGCGAAGCTGAGCACCAATCCCATCACTTTATAAATATTTGAAAGAAGCCATCAAAGAGAAGCACCCGCCCCAACAAAAGGAAAAGCTTATGCCAAAGAAGCAGAGTTGATAGAGCAAATGGAACAAGAATCTGGTGCATAGATGATTAGACTCCGGGAGAAACAAAATGATACTGTACCCATAAAAAGGAATATTCTAGAAATCTTGGAAATGCAAATTTTGATGATCGAAATAAAATCTCTATAAATAGGCAGAAGCATCAAAGCGGATACAAGAATAAGTCAAAAGCCCAAGCAAAGGAATTCTTTTAGAACAGCACAAACGGACAAGCAGATGGAAAGTAGGCAAAGTAGTTAAGAGGACTGGAAGAAACCCCAAAGTTCCCCCAAATCCATCTAACAGCGTTGGGAGAAAAGGACAGAGAGAATGAAGAAGACAGATGCCCAAGTGAGGACCCTGCTGAGACCCCGAGTGGAAGTGCCCTGTCACAGACGGCCGAGTGGAATCAAGGACAAACACACCCAAGCAGAGCACTTTTTCTATGTTTGGCTTCAGATGGCGTCTCACTGTGTTGCCCAAGCTGGTTTCAAACTCCAGGGCCCAAGTTACCATCATGCCTCAGCCTCCTGAGTAACTGGGAATACATACAGGTGCACGGCCACTGTGTCTGGCCAACAGAACAGCATTAGCAAGCCACGTCACGGTGACATGGTGAGAGATACAGAGAAAGTCCCGAGTGCCTCTAGGGGAGGGGTGTATGGAGAGGAAGGACCATATTACTACAAAGATATGTAGTAATGTCTTTGTAGAATGCACGAAGAAGTGGATCAATATCTTCCAACTTCTGAGGAAAATATTCCTGAATTAGAATTCCAAGCCAGGCATGATGGGGCCTGTCTGTAATCCCGGCTACTTGGGAGGTTGAGGCAGGATAGTCATTTGTGCCCAAGAGTTTGAGGCCAGTCTGGGCAAAATAGTGAGATCCCTGCTCAAAAAAAAAAAAAATCCATAACAGGTGATACTGATTCAGAATTAAGAGAACTTGCAATTTTCAGACAGACAAGTGAGATATTTTCCCACACACAAAGATTAGAAAATTTTATATCTCTAGATCTGATCTGAAAGAGGAATGAACTCACACAATAGAATACAAGTAAGAGAAAAACTGGAGTGTCTAGTCACATGGTGACTGTTTTTTAAATTGAGGTAGGATACACATTCCATAAAATTCACCCTTCTGGTGTATAGAGTTGAGTGGCTTTTAGTGTATTCACAAGGTTATGCCACCGCCATTGCTATCTAATTCCAGAACATTTCCACCACCCCCATCCCTATCAGCACTTGCTCTCTACCCTCCCCTCTGTGTAACAACGCAGCCCATTGCCTGTCCCCCAGGTTTGCATATTCTGGACATTTCACATAAATGGAATCACATGGCACATGACCTTTTGCATTTGGTTTCCTGCACTGAGCCCAATGCTTTCAAGGTTCATCTATGTCACATCATCTATCATTATTCCACGGGTATATTGTTTATCTGACCATAAGCTGATGGACAATGGACTATTAGGAATGATGCTACTCTGAAAATTCTTGGACACATTTTCATGTGTGTGTGATGTTTCCAGTTCTCTTGGGTTTATTCCTAGGTGTGGAATTGCTGGCTCACACGGTAACTCTGTGTTTAGCTTTTTGAGGAACTGTCAAATTGTTTTCCATAGCAGTGACATTTTACACTCCAGATAGTTGGCCTTACTCTCTGCCTGAAGGGTGGCCACCTTACTGGGCCATTGCTCAAATTAAGCCTTGCTTGAAACCACCCAGGTCCTTTGAAATAGGACTTTCTCTTTTCTGAGTAGTCCCAAGACAGTAAGTGCCAACGACTCCCAGATTCTAAAGTGTGATGAGGCTCAATAAACAGGGATGACAACAGAGATGTCAGAGAACTGGAGTTCAGATTCTGAGGGGACTACCCTCCTCACACCTGTAAAGAGAGCTGTAGAGGACACAAGAAGGGCTGGAATTGAGAAGAGGAAGAGTTAATGGATTATGAGTATCACTCCCACTTCAAGGAGATTCTGTATCGCCTCAAATGCAACGAGAGGGGCCACATAGAAAGCGTGACCTGTTCTTCTGCAGTTGAGGGGGACCCAATGATTTCTCACATTTGCAAGTGTGGGGGTTAAAGGTGGCAGCAGAGAAGGGGCCATGTTTGGATGGTAACCATTGTCTTGTCATGCTTTGGCCCAAGTTGTGTTCTGTGGATCAAAGGGGCTAAAGCAAGAGAAAGCTGGCCTGGGCTCATCTTAGAGCCTGGTCTCCAGTTCTACCTGGGATATCTCCTGGGGAGATCAGGAGGCCCCTGCAGAAGGAGGATGGGGGATCTTGTCAGATGCCCAGGTGCTAAGGAAGGGCTGTCGATATTGCTTACCAGGGCTGCCATAACAAAATCTAGTCTGATGACTTAAGCCTCACACGTTTATTGTCTCACCATTCGAGAGAGCAGAAGTCCAAGACCAAGGTTCCAACAGGGTTGGTTCTTTCTGGGGACTGTGGGAAGGGTCTGCTCCAGGTCTCTCCAGGCTTGCAGATGGCTGCCCCTTGCTGTCTCTCCACATGGTTGTCTCTCTGTGTTTCCAAATCTTCTCGTATTAGTATACCAGGTCACGTGATGCACCCGCCATGTTAACACCGGAAGAAAACCCTCCCCAGACACAGGCCCCTCACCAGACTCAGAACTCTAAAAAAATAAATGTCTTTTCTTTATAATAGAAAGGGACATCAGTTGGATTGGTTTAGGGCCCACCTTAATGATCTCATTTGAGTTAATTACCTCTTTAAGGGCCCTGTCTCTGAACACAGGCACATTCTGAGGAACAGGGGTTAAGATGTCCACATCTGTATATTTTTGAAGGGGACACGGTTCAGCCCGTACAAGTTGGCACACTCAGCCCTGGTCTGTCAGGAGACTCTCAGGTGAGAGTTCCCACCTGTGAGATCCCTTATGGGAGTGGAAGAAGAGGAAGGAGGAGAGGGGTTTTCTTTTAAAGATCCCCCAGAGACAGCCCTGGACCGAGTCAGTACGAGGCAAGGAATTGAACCAGGCACAACCAGCGGGTGGAGGAAGGGTCCTCCCCACTACCTGGGCTGCAGAAGCTGGGAATCACTGGAGGTCAGCATGCAGGGAAGCAGTAGAGGCCGGCCACATTCCTTTGCCCACTGCCAATGCCCACTGGGTTGGGAAATCATGGACTTTACCTGGAGCCCAGACCGGTTCTTTAATGGCTAAGATGAGATTGCCCTTGTGACTAGAGGATCTTAAGATTTTATTGTCTGAGGTCCCTGGAAAAATTACGAAATCACCCGAGATTTCATCCAAGGGTGTGAGAGCTGACCTCGACAGAATCTTGGCGTGGGCAGTGGTGGGTGTTTTGAATGCTGGTGGTAGGAGGCGGAAAGCAGTTTTCCTCCTGTTCCTTGTGGATTAACCCGTTCTTCCTGTTCACTGTGTCCATATGCTACCAATGAAGAACATCTGCATCCTTGACCATCACGGGATAATCCACTGGACTCCAGAGATATATTGAAAAGTGACCAGAAAGATATAAAAGAGGCTGAAGTCCCAAGGACACAGGGGGTCCAGCCTGCCCAGAAAGCACAGGGCAATCCAGTGACCTCAGACAGACCTGAGTGTCTCAGGGGGCAGGGTGGCCACCTGGTGCACACTGGCTGTGGTGGTACCTGAGAAGGGAGCCTGGGCACTTGATCACTGTGGACAGTCTCCAAAGTGTGCATGGTCTACAGGCATCTGGGGGCACATAGTATTTGTTTTAAACTGGGATAGAGGGTCACCTGCTTAAAAAATTTACTTACAGGAAATTTAATATATAAGTACATTTAATTAGGGCTGGGGCTGTAGCTCAGTGGCAGAATGCTTGCCTTGCATATGGGAGGCACTGGTTCGATCCTTAGCACCACATAAAAAATACACAAATAAAATAGAGGCATGCTGTCCATCTATAACTACATTTTTTAAAAAAGTACATTTAATTAAAATGAAGCATTTTTTTTTCCCAATCTAGCCAATGAAGAACAACATGAAGGATTCATATTTCCCAATTTCAAATATTGCTACAAGGTTACGGTGATCAAGATAGTGTGGTACTGCCATACAGACAGACAGACAGGGCTGGGGTTGTGGTTCAGTGGTAGAGCACTGGCCTAGCACATGTGAGGCACTGGGTTAGAGCCTTAGCATCACATAAAAATAAATAAAGTAAAGTTATTGTATCCATCTCCAACTAAAGGAAAAAAAAAAGTTGAACAGAGAGACCATTGGGAAGAAATTGAGAAGCCAGAAGCCAGAAAATTACTCAAAAGTAATTCCAAATTAGCTTTTGACAGGGCACCAGGACAATTCCAAGGGGAAAGAATAGACTTTTTAATGAGTGGTGTTGAGACAACTGGGTCTCCACATGCAAAAGAATAAAGTTGGACTCCTTTCTCATCCACAAAAAGTTAACTTAAAATGGATCTTAGATTTAAAATCTAGAGCTACAACTTTAAAACTCCTTGAAGAAAATACATAGGAAATCTTCATGACCATTGAGATAAGCAAAGCTTTCTTATATATGACATGAAAGCACAAGAGGCAAATTTTTAAATAGATAATTTGGATTCCATCAAAATTAAAAACTTGCGGAACCCACACACTCATACACACACACACACACACACACACACACACACACACACACACACAAAGGGCACTATTAACAACATACACACACACAGCAGTATTAAGAAAGAACAGGAGGAAATATTTGCAAATGATTTATCTGAGAAACTTCTGGTATCCAGAACACATAAAAAACACAACAATAAAGAGGCAACCTCACTTAGAAATGGATGAAGGAGGTGAAGAGACATTTTTCCAAGGAAGATATAAAAATGGCTAATAAGCACATAGAAGAATTCTCAGCATCACTAGTCATTAGGGAAATGCAAACTGAAGCCACAGACACTAAACACCAACTAGGTTGGTATCATAAAAAAAGATGGACACTAACAAGTGTTGGCAAGCATGCAAAGCAACTGGAAATCCTCATAGTGAGTTCCTTGCTAGTGGCAATGTATAGTGGTGCAGCTCCTGTGGAAAAGGGTTTGGCAGTTCCTCAAGAAGTTAACTATACAGTGGCTCAGGAGGCTGAGGCAGGAGGATCACAAGTTAAAAGCCAGGCTCAGCAAAAGCAAGGTGCTAAGCACCTCAGCGAGACCCTGTCTCTAAATAAAATATGAAATAGAACTGGGGATATGACTCAGTGGTTGAGTGTCCCTGAGTTAAATCCCTGATACCACCCCCACCCAAAAAAGTTAACTATAGAGTTACTACATGACCCAGCAACTGCACACCTAGGTATAAACCCAAGAAAATTGGAAATATATCCTTACACAAAAACTTGTGCCATGAATGTTCATATAAACATTATGTATCCTAGACAGACATGGAAACAACCCAATCTTCATCAGCTAAAAATGGGGAAACAACTGGTGGTGTCCATACAACAGACTACCATTCAGCCATAAATAAGAATGAAGAGCTGGTACGAGCTACAACAGAGATGGACCTTGAGAATATTATGTTAAGTGAAAGAAGTCAGATACAAAGGGCCACACGTTGCATGATTCCATAGAGATGAAATGTTTAGAATAGGCAAACCCTGACACAGGAAGTGGTTGGTGGATGCCAGAGACTGTGGGGAGGGGAAAATGGAAGTGACCGCTGATGGATACTCATTTACTTTTGGGGGGCATAAAATGTTCTGGAATTAGGGGTGATGGTTTTGCAATCTTGTGAATACACTAAAATCAATTGGACTCTACACTTTAAAAGGCGAATTTTATGGGCTGTGAATTATATCTCAAGTTAAAAATATAATGAGTCAACCTAAAAATTCACCCATAAAATGTTAAATCAACTAGGATAGAAGATTCTATGGAGGGACTGTGCAGAGTTTCTAAACAATGAGGTAGCTCTTCATGTACTGATATTGAAATATGCCCGAGATTTGCTATTAAATGATATAAGCAAGTTTAAAAGACACGACACACAAACATACAAATAAAATAAACATGGACAGATAAACCCGATAAACCCAATAGACAAATATGGCTCCCTTTTGGGCAGAACTGGATGGGAATCAAGGGGAACTCTTCTCTATTTATCATATATGTCATATATGTATAAATAGGAAATAATAGGAAAAATTATATATATAGGTTTTTTTTTTAGACCAGGTATTGAACTCAGGGGTGCTAACCACTGAGCAACACTCCTAGCCCTTTTTTTGATTTTATTTAGAGACAGGGTCTCGCTGAGTTGCTTAGGGCCTTGCTAAATTGCTGAGGCTGGCTTTGAACTCTTGATCTTCCTGCTTCAGCCACCTGAGCCGCTGGGATTACGGGCGTGCACCACTGAGTCCAGCAAGGTGGAATATTTTATGACTGATTGGTTATATTTAAAACAAATGCAGTAACATGAGAAAGGACAATGCCTTACTTGGAAAGAAGTTCGAGGATGAGACACCAGGATGTTTTGGAGAAAAAATGATGTTGACTTCAAGGTTTACTAAGACATTTAAAAAGTAATTTTGTTGACGAATTAATATTCCCCTTTAAATATAAAAGCACTTACCAGTCTAGGTGTCCATCCATGGATGAATGGATAAAGAAATGTGGCACCCCTGTACTCCTGTACACAAGGGAGTTTTATTCAGCCATAAAGAAGAATGAAGTTGTTTCATCAGCAGGAAAATGGATGGAACTTGAAAATACTATGTTAAGGAAAAGAAGTTCAACTCAGAAAGTCAAGGGTCAGATGTTTTCTATCTTATTTGGAAACTAGAGAAGAAAAAGGAAAAGAAAGGTGGTGAGGGAACCTCATGAAAGGGAGATCTGTAGAGTAGAGAAAAGGGATCAAGGGAGGGAGCAAGGGGAGGGAAAGGGGAAATACTGGGGGTGATATTGCCAAATTGCATTGTCACATTGTGTGCATGTATGAATGTGTAACAGTGAATCGCACCATTATGTACAACTATAATGCACCAGTAAAAATATGGAAAAATAAATATGAAAGCCCTTATTCTTAAAAATCCTTAAAGGCTCATTTCCCATTCCAGAACTGTGCCCAGTGAGTTGCATGTGAATTATAAGAACAGCAAAATCTCCAAGCAGTTTAAATATGTGATCAACGATTCCACCATCTTGTACCTGTAGAGTTTAGACTTGGACAAACACAAGATCCTTCTAGACAAATTCTTAACATTAGAAGAGCTCTCCAGTCCTTCCTAATATCTTATTGGATATTAGGAATATTTGGAATATTTGGATATTTGGGATATTTCATTATTGAGTTATTCACGATATGAGTGTGAAGTTTTAATTTTTTTTGCAATATGATAGATTCAGCTGTGTGGGAGCAACTTTTATTCTTCCACAAGAGGGGGAAAGTGAAAGAGGATTTAACATTTGCACTCTCGGGCAGATCTGAGCCACCACCAAAGTGAAGACTTTGTGTTCCAGGCTCTGGACATTTTAGAAGCAGCTTGGGAGATAAGACCCCTGTACTGGAAAAAGAGATCTGACCTGTTTAGCAGGGGCCAACTAGAATTTTTTTTTTGGAGAAAGCATTCATGAATTTTTGGATGGAAGTGATCCTTACTAAAGCCACTGGTATTTTTTTTTTTTTTGGTATTGAGTATTGAACCCAGGTGCTGGTCATTATTAATTGTTTGGGTTAAGATATTTGTCACATACTCAAATCACAGGTAAGGCCATGGATAGTGATATTGATGCTTCATGGGAGCCACTATTGCTACTTGGATTAAAAGAGTGACTACCAATACAGGTTCTGGACTTTGTCCATAACCGTATCCAAATGCTCTAACAAGAAGCCCCTGATGAGTACCACAAAACCCAAATGAACCTGAGCTATTTAATAAAGAGTAACTAGACTAAATATGGAAATGGTATTGGACCTAATTCAGCATTTTCATCCATGCTATGATATGCACATTTTCAAATTTGAAATAACTACAGAATTGTCCTATTAGGATCCTCCTCAGCTCTTGAAAGCACCCTCAGGCTTGTTGCCATCGGAGAAGGGAGAAGGCCCTATAATTTGTTTCAGGGGCTGCTGAAGCTGTGTCACTGGCAAAGTCCCCTAGGAGATAAGTCTCCCAAGTTGCTGACAGCTTTCCCAAGACCACGGTGCAGAATTTGGAGTGGCTTTTGATATGACACACAAGGCCTTGGATATTGGGATACTGAATTAGGGTTGCCAGCTCCATCAATAAACCTCCCAGATGACATAGTATATGCAAAATGGTGGATTTTAAATTCTTTCACTGACTGAGGCAAACCATGGGAGTGACTAAATTTTTACAGAAAAATAAGTAACTTATGCTGCAATGGGAGAATTTGTTTCTGAATGTCCTGCTTGAGAAAAGGTGATATCCAGGGGTCCAGTTGGTGTATTTTCTTCTGCTAATGAGTGTGAATTTTTTTTTTTACCTTAATACACAGAATTCATACCAGGCAAGGTCTTGTGCTCCTGCGGAAAGAGTGTTAATATTGATTTGGGCTTAAAAAAGGCTGGATTTCTTGGACTTTCTGGCCTTTGATCTTTTTTCCCAGAGAAAGGCTGGGAGAGGGATTTCCAGGGAGTATGAAAGGAAGGGGCTCCTTCGAATGCATATTTTACCATTGTTTTGGTTAAGTTCAAAGCACTGATTTAGAGCTACATGGAAGACACATTGGCCTGGGTCTAAATAATGTACATATTAGAGAAAAAAAAATCAATTGACCATTTAGGGCTTTGACCCTCGCTGTATGAGACATCCAGACCATTGGCTGCATTGGAATATTCAGTGTCCAGTTTGGTGTCACAAAAATTGATGAGTTCTTAGGTTGTTGCCGATCCTCTCCCCTGGTGTTCTGACTAGAGTTTTGCCTACAATTAAGAGATTATGTTGAGGCAAGTGCCTAACCCGCTAGAGAAAAAAAAAAAAATCATCCAGTTCCCAAGAGAGGTTTCCTCTTTCTCGAAGCTCACACATGACACCCCAAATCCCTTAGGACAGATCTCCTTTCTCGGGGACAAATTCCCAGAGCAGCTGTCCTCCACCCCGTCCCCTTCCCCCACACAAAAAGTTAGCATCAGAAACACGGGGTTCACGGCTTCCAAAAGAACCCACGGGAGCACGGGGGATGAGATTGCCATGGACCTCTAGCTCTACAGGGATGACTGACGTGTGGCACTCAGTAGGCAAGGAACATTGGAAGGAAGATGGCAGACTCTAGTGTCTTGGACCCAGGGATGACTTGGACCTCTTCCACCTGGGTGCTTCCTGATTTTTTAAGGCCAGGGCTGGATGAGGAAGGAATAGGAAACTGAACCCACTAGGGGTACCCCGCTGCCCCACCCCCTTTGGTCTATCAGAGTGCTGTCTACAGCCTGGAAGAACTGCAAACGGTGACAATGCGGGTGGAGGAGCCCCTCTCCATCATCTGCCCTGGCTGTTCCCGTCACCCTTCTTGCTACCTTGCTGTCAGATCTAGAGCCTCTGAGAAAGTCCCGCCTCTCCCCTTGCACACCTGTGCGTGCTGCTGTGCTTGCACAGAGTGGATGCTCTGCTTCTGTTCCTACCTGACCCTGAGACCCTGATGAGTGTGGCAACAGGGGTTCCCAGAATGCTTGCCTGAAGCTGCCATCCTCACACTTGCTCCGTAGTTTTGAGGTGGTTTTGAGTTAGACTTCATAGAGGAGAGTGAGGGGCTCTCTTTCAGGGTCAGGCAGCAGGTCCAAGGAGGGGAGAGGGCACCCTCTGAGAGTTCCCACGGCCCCTCCCCAACATCAGTGAGCTTCTATACCGAAGCTTTGATCTACTAAAGGGTTGAAATGCTAAATCTGATTTACAGAAGGAAAAAAACAAAGGAACAGCAACAACAATAACAACAACAAAAAACAAACCACAACTCAGCTCACCCAGAGGGCCATTTTAGGGTTGAGCTGGAAGCCCTGGGAAATTCAGGGGATGAATAATCAGTTTGCAAACTACTCAAAGAAAAGCGTCGGTGTGGCTACTTCACCCACGGAAACAGGCCCCAGCCGTGGCTGGCGATGCTCTGAAAGTCTCTGCACTCAGAATCATTGGCATCTCCACCACACGTCCAGACCCTGGGCACTCATGTCATCAGGCAAAGGCAACAGTGGGGGCTCAAAGGATGTTCTTCAGAAAGCCCTACGCCTTTGGCTACTGTGGATGGAATGCTGTTCCGGAAAATACACATTCCTCCGTGTTGAGGATTTTGTTTTCTTCACTTATTTGGGTATCTAGAAATAAAGAGATCAGGGGCTGGGGCCTTAGCTCAGTGTTGGAGCACTTGCCTAGCACCCGTGAGGCCCTGGGTTTGATCCTCAGCACCATGGAAAAACAAATAAATAAATAAAATAAAGGTTAAAAAAAAGCAGGAAGAAATAGAAAAATTATCATAATAAAAAAGACTAGGAAAAAAGCACTGAAAAGCAATAAGGGACTAGAATTTTGTAATTATTTTTATAGCCAAACAGCACTGTGAGAAGATCCTAAACATGAGTGCTATTTTACCTCGTGTCTGGATATAAATATTTCTCAACGAGCTTTTCCCATTTTAAAAGTGAGTAAAGAGCAAGGACTCGACTCAGCTTTCCAACTCAGAGACAAATGCTGAGCTCCGTGTGTGCGTGGCAATTAGCTTTCCACATGCATTCTCCAGATCGATGTCTTTAAAATTGGCTGTAAGAGGTGGATTTGCTAAGTGCTGCATAGGGGTTTAATCCCTTGATTCTCATTACTGTTAGAGCTGTGAATCTAACTCCCCCTGTAGCTGACCCCAAATTTATCCCCTGCTGCCTCACAGTACCAATTAAATAATAAAACACCCAAACTGTGGTCAGATGTAATTAGTTTGAGAACAGTTTTAAAATGTCCTCATGCCAAGTTCGCGAATTAACCCCTTCTGTGGAGATAAACACAGGATAATTTGGACTAAGACCACGAATCTCCAATTTGAACATTTCTTGTGCTGTTTGCCAAGGTGTGCTCTCCCAGGAATGGAAATAAACTCTAATGGTTGGGAATACAGTTTATGTGATTGTTGTTTTTCTTTTTAAAAATTTTTTAGTTGTAGATGGACACAATATCTTTATTTTTATTTATTTTTTTTAATGTGGTGCTGAGGATCAAACCCAGGGCCTCACGCATGCGAGGCAAGTGCACTGTACCACTGAGCTACAACACCAGCCCCTGTTGTTGTTTTTCTTATACTAAAAAAAAAATGTCTTCCAAAACTTCAGTTGGTCTGAGTTTCATTGAAAATGTGATACTTTAAAAAAATACAGTTCTGATCGTGAATACATGGACTTCAGCGGTGTACCAGGCAAAGCTGCCTTAAGAGACGGTCTTGTTTGGAAGCTTTCCAGGTATTTCTTAGCCCACCTTTGAAAGTGTATCAGGCTCAGTGGTCATCTTTGGGATGAGGGGCTGTCTCCTTGGCAACCAAGACCAAGGTGACCCCTCTGCTTGGTGGTGAGGACTCACTTGAACTGTGAGTTGTGTAAGATGGGGTGCGGGGCAAAGGATAAGGGGTATTTGATGCTAAGGCTATGGGTTGGATATGCTGACACTTCATTTTGTTTTCATTGTTACTTCTGCTTCTTTAGTTTGGGGAGAAGGAGAAGGAGATGGGAGGGAGGTAAGAGTGAAACTTCGGCTACCAAAAACCCCCTCCCATCTGGATGCAGTGTCACAAACTTGTAATCCCAGTTACTCTGGAGGCTGAGGCAGGAGGATCGAAAGTTGGAGGCCTGCCTGGGGAACTTAGAGAGACCATGTCTCAAAAATAAACAAATAAAAAGGACTAGGGATGTAGCTCAGTGGTAATATGCTTCTGGATTCAGTCCTGATACCAAATTAAAAAAAAAAAAAGAAAAAGAAAAAATTCCCCAAATAAAACAAAACAAAAACACAAGGGCAATATTATGTCGGGCCATGGGTCTAACTAACATTTTCCCTGTCTTTAGTTCCTAATTGTCTCGACCAAGTATTTCTCACATGAGTCCCCATGCTCGTTTGAACTGGAAAAGGCTGGCACATGAGCTAGGAATTGGCTTGTGATGTTAAAAAATGTTGGTAGCACAGTGTCCCAGGGCTGCTCCTGGACAGGCACCCAGGAAATCACAAACCAGCTTCTGTAGCCTCTCAGGTACCGTTCTCTGGGAAACTGGAGGATGTTCACCTGTGTGTGTGTATGTGTGTGTGTGTGTGTGTGGTGTGTGTGTGTGCGCGCGCACACACGTGTTGGGACATGGGAAAGACAGGTAGTAAACTATAGTCATAATGAAAGAAAAAAACATACTTTTTTTTCTGTGAAAAATGATCAGACTTAGCAATGATAATCCATGGAAGCCATGCTGAGAACAGTCAGGAAAAAAGGCTGCTTCTAAAGAGATGATGAGTTGGGAACCAGACCTCTGATGTGAACATCTTTCAATATGTTTTGTAAACACTCACAGAAACTGGTGGACATTTTTCTCATACAACTCGATTTCTCTCATTTACAACATAAATCATTTAATGTAACATTTGCAACCTTAGAAAGGCAGACATATTTAATCCAAGTCCGTTTATAAATTCCAATTTCACATGGATTAAAAACTGCAGATAAATTAAGTCACAATAATATCCTGTACATGCATTAAGGCTGGTGACCGCTGAAGTCTCTTGGGTATCTACAAACAGGAGATCACACGCAGATTACTGGGTCTGAAGAGTGTCTACATCATTAAAAAAAATCTTGCCTTTTTTCTTTTTCTTTTGGTGATACAGATTTCAACAGTAACTCTGGAAAACTGTGAAAAATGTTATTTAAAAATATATATGTATATGCTACTGCACAGTTTCAAAGATGTGGTTCATAAATAACGTTGGCTTCACTGATTAATTTTATAACAATGACTGCACTTCCAAGGTGATTTGAACACGCAGTGACTTATACTCAATGTTAGGCACTAGTAATATTCGTCAGGTGTACTACAGTTTTATGTTAGCTGTATTGTACATATATATTTTTAAATGTAAGCATTTATACAAACTGTGCATATTATGTATGGGGTGTCAGAAATGTACACATCACTGTTATATAATACACACATCGTTGTTGTACAGGTTTCGGTGCAGAAAAAATCTCATTGCATTGCATTCCATGTGTTCAATCTAGCACACAATTTGTCAACTCTTCAGATTATTTTTCCAGTACATTCATTTTTAGATAGTGGGTCCGAGTTTCCATTTGCAAATTTGAAAGTTTCCAGAAATATCTGTTTTAACCAAATCTCTCCCTCCAGGCACAATTCTGCACATGAGTCTGATCTGTGTTGAGTATTAACTAATGCCAAAGTCTGATCAGGAATATAATTGGGCTGCTCTCTCTCAAAGACAGTTCTAACATTGTGATAAAAAGGTGGCACCCATTCAGGTCATGGCGGACAAGGTCAGTTGAACCTGTGTTGAACTTCTGAGGAAAGAACGTGTCTTCAAATAGAAAGAAGGGTTAAAAAACATTATATGTTTAAACACAAGACTCTCTGGAAGGATAGACAGCGAACCATGAACCATGGTTGTCTCAGGGGGTTGAGGCGATCAGAGACTGACACTAGTTTCTACTTTTTTGCATTGTTTCAATTTTTTTTTATTTGGGATACAGGGGATTGAACTCGGGGCACTCAACAATCATTGAGCCACATCCCAGCCCTATTTTGTATTTTAATAAGGTCTCACTGAATTGCTTAGCACCTCTCTGTTGCTGAGGCTGGCTGTGAACTCACTATCCTCCTGTCTCAGCCTCCTGAGCTGCTGGGATTACAAGTGTGCGCCACCACACCCGTCTCAATATTTACAAGGATCAGGTACCACATTTATAATCAGAAAATACAAGAAAGATGCTTTAACTTGGAACCAAACTAGGGAAAAAGAACAAGTTATGAATGATTTCAGAAGCAACAATTAGAAGAGGGGTCCTTATCAAAATCCCCTACACCAAACCCAATAGGAACTGCTGCCTGACACACTCTGTAGTTGGAAAGAGAGACACTGGTAGGACCTGAAGGCTCTGACCATCTCCCCAAATGATCAGGTTCCAGAAGTGTTGATGAGGAATGTGTGGATCATCACCCTGTTGCTTGCATGTGTGCTGGCTCAACCACCCGGAGGTCACCTTTTGGGCTTCTCAGGGAAGCACATCTCAGAGGTGCCTCCATAAAGCCTGCAACTTTAAAGCCAGGCAGGAGCAAGGAAGCTCCCTGGGGATGCCCGGCAGATACCAAGGGCCGCTTTATGTGAAAGTTTCAACTTTTCATCTGCATTCACTCAGAGTAAGTAGAATTAAAAATATGATTAGATATTTCTTTGGATTAAAGTTTCCAACTGGGAGTGGTGGTGAATGCCTGTAATCCCAGCAACTCAGGAGGCTGAGGCAGGAGGATTGCAAGTTCAAAGCCAGGCTCAGCAACTTAGCAAGGCTCTGAGCAACTTAGTGAGACTGTCTCAAAGGAAAAAAAGAAAGAATAAAGGAAAAAGAAAAAAACAGGCTGGGAATGTGGTTCAGTGGTACAGCACCCTTGGGTTCAATCCCTGGTACCAAAATAAAAAAATCTAGCCAAAGATGGGATCATGAACTCTGCCAACAATTAGTGAAAGGGATTTAAGAAGAACTTCATTTGGGTAAATTAAATGTAAGATGGAAATTCAGGCTGAGAATCCCTCATATAAAAATCCAAAATTCAAAATGCTCCAAAATTTAAAATATTTTGAATGTCCCTATGATGTCATAAATGGAAAATTCCACATTGACCTCCTGTGACAGGTCTCAGTCAAAACACAGGTGTACTAAAAATATCACCTTCGGGTAATGTGTATAAAATCCCCTTTGGGCTGTCTAAGGAGTACATGAAACATAAATGAATCTCAGTTTAGATTTGGGTCCCCTCCCCAAGATATCTCACTGGGTGTATGTGAATATTCAAAAACCTGAAATCTAAAACGCTTCTGGTCCCATGCATTTTGGAGGAGGCATGCTCAACCTGAACTGTTAGTATTTTCAGGTGCTTGAAGGTCAAAGTCAAATGCAAACTTCACAGGCGCTTCACTTGCTCACTGTCAATTAATTCAAATCACCAAAGTTGGTCAGTCTCTTGTCCAGTTTTGCATCAATGGCTTAGAACATAGAAATTGTAGATATCCTATTTCCCACCCACATAAGACCAAGCTAACAAAATGTTATCACTGCAACCAAACCTGCAAAGATATCAGTCTTAGCATGTGGGTGCCACCATCACCTTGAACAAGGGATTGTTTCATAGATTGCAACACCTGTCTTTCTCAGACTGTCCTGGTGCAATGCTGACAAGCAAGGGGCCTCAAGGACATCATCTTTGTGGTTAAAGGGCGGCAAGGCAGACCCTAACTTTGAGGAGTCACTTTCTGTTTACCAGTATTTCATATCCAAATATATTTAACAAGAAGACTAAATCTAGGACATGACAAAAATACTACCAAACAAAATTCAGACAAAAAAAAACACCTGTAAACAAGATGTCAAAAAACTAAAATGTAAACTTAATTAAAGAAAAAAAAAAAGAAAAGAAAAGAAAAGAAGAGCCATAGGCAAGACGTAAACATACTAGATGCACAAGTCATAAGCAAGACGCTTTGGGCAGTGCTACCTCAGACAGAATGGCCATCGGTGCAGGAATAAGTTCCCTTGCACCGGAAGCAGCTTGCTAATCAAAGCCTGATTAAAAATATCCCCCAAATCAAAACGCAGCCAAGGCCAGCGGTGGCCCATTCTGCACAGAGAGTGAGATTCAGACCGTCTTAGGACAGCTGAGAGCTCTCAGTCTGATAGGCAGCAGATGAACTCCTAGAGAAGGGACGTTCTAGGCAATGTCCCCATTTGGCCAAGAAATTTCGCAAGAAAGCTACCGTGGAAAGAAAAGACTTGAAATGTACTGGCTGACAAAAGCCACATGGCTCTACAGCCACCAAGTCACAGTGGCAGGAGGAAGAAATGCACGTGCCTGGAGGGCTTGTTGTCACAGTGCACATTTAAATTCCCAGCCCAGCTCCAGAGCACAGTGGCTGTTGCTCCCGTGGGTGTGGATTTTCAAAGACACTGAGTTGTCACTGAATCCCAGTGCCACTGTCATAACATGGGGGGTCAGGGGGCAGGTCAGGGAAGGCTGTGTGAATCCATCCGTTTGCTTACGATGGGTTTGGTTGATAATAATGTTGAAGGGGGTATTAGAGGAAGGGCAGGGGATTTGGTAACATGCAATCTAGTAAACTTCTGGCACAAAAATAACTGACTTGTTTTCATTATTCAATTACCCATTAATACACACCCATCAAAAATAATTGGGAAACAGCATATTAATACTGAAAGTAGCCAATAACATAAAGTCAGGTTCATCTTCACTGGCAGTTAAGCTTTTGGTGTGCTGTATTGCACCTGGTGAACTAACCCATCAGATTTTGGTTGAAGTTTTGGAGAAGTCATGATTTAGCAGTTGGGAAAGGAAGTGTGTGTGTGTGTGTGTGTGTGTGTGTGTGTGTGTGTGTGTAGTTTCTCTAACCGGGAACTCCTGATCACATTGTCTAGCCTGGGATTATGGAAACCAGACAAAGAATATGTGTTCTGAAGCAATGTGTATCTTACATACACAGGCAGCTTCCTATACACCCACACGTAAAGACACACATGCCCTGGGAAAAGATCATTGCTTGATGCAAAGGAAGTGTTCAATGCAGCTTGATAAATGCTGTGGCTGGGAATTTCAGCAGCACAGTGTCCAGAAACATGGAGCCATCTTGGAGATGAGAGCACAGCCGGGCTCCAGGGCGAGGTCCCTACGGCAGGTGGGCGCTGTTCCGTAGCCAGTGCAGGCCCTGCTGCGAGTACTGGACCAGGTGCTCCATGCTGCTGTGCAGGGTGACAGGCCCCATGAGCAGATCCAGGTCGTTAAAGAATTCTAGGGGACAGAGAGAGTGGTTAAGTGTGCCACACAGGCTAGGTGTGCTACTTCATCCTCTGGACTATTATGGTCCAACAAAATCACAGATCTCCTGCTCCATCTTGTGACTTCTGGATACCCTTGAACAAAATAAGATCCAAGGGTGGGGGACTCATTCTATACCCAAATAGATAAACTATGTCTACTATTTCTTTTTTAAAGCATTCTTTTTTTTTAACCTTTATTTTATTTATTTACTTTTATGTGGTGCTGAGGATGGCTTGTATTGCCATCTAGAGCCTGGCTCACTCAGGGTTTTCCAAAGTGGACATGTATATTTCGAGCCATATCCATAGCCCTATCTTTGTATTTTTAATTTAGAGACAGGGTCTAACTGAGTTGCTTAGAGCCTTTCTTTTGCCAAGACTGGCTTTGAACTCATGATCCTCCTGTCTCAGCCTCCAGAGCTACTGGAATTACAGATGTGCGTCACCGTGCCCGGTTGGACATACATATTTCTATATATTTGTCCCTCCTGTTTGTCTCCCTGGGAAACCCACCTCAACCCACTTCAACCATGCAATTGCTATGTAATTTTCAAAACCCTGTTCCATTCTAGCTCCTCTAATGAGCTGCTCCTGGTGGCCTTTGACCACCATGACATTCCTACTGGACTCCCAGGGGCACCAGCTTGGCTGCATGTTATAGACTATCTGGTTTTATTAACAATTTCCTACACTGGTGATTCATCTGTCGTCCATTCCTCATTTCACTGTGGACATGCTGCTCTTGACCTCAAAGTTTTATGCTGTCATAGAGTCATAATTTTCATTCAGGGGCCTGAAAGTGAACTCAGGTTTGTACTCTTACCTGTTGCTGGAGAGAGAGTAGTAACTTGATACAATTTTTCAGGAGAAAAGGTAACAATATATATTAAGATATAAAATTATATATATCTTAAAATAATCTGTACCTGTGAACCCCAAATTTCTACTTATATTTTTATTTTATTCTCCCAAAGAAAATAACCAGAAATATGGATAATGACTTCTATAGAAATTCTTATCAGGATATGGAAAAACATTGGGAGTGTTTTCTACCAACAGTGGAAAAAAAATTGAAGTAACCTAAATAATCTAACACCGTGATAACAAAAATCACGATATCATATTTTGTGATCATAAAACCAATATGTTATGGTAGCATTACAGTATGATTACAAAGAGAGTTTTTTGGCAAATTAATGACATGAGAAAATGCTTGCTACAATGTTAAGTGAAAAAAGGATTTAAAATTATATTCACTATGATTTTACTTTGGTAAAAATAATGCATATTTGGGAAGAAAGGCTAAAAGAAACTTGGTAGAACGTTATTTATTTGTAAGTCATTTCTAAGATTACTGATGTCTTAAGAACTTTTTTTCTTTATGGTTTATTGTGCTTCACGAATTTAGCCACAGAAAACACCCATGACTGTTATTATCAGAAAAAAATTATTTAAAAATTCAGCTTTTACCATTCCACATACAATGGGTTCTCTTTTCAGTTGTCAGCAGCAGGCACTTAGGGAGCTACCACTAACCCTAATTCATTCATTCATTCACTCATTCAGTCGATATTTCAGAGCTCCAATTGGGTCTCAGGCACTGGCTGGGTCTCAGGAGTCCAAATTTGAATGATATATATATATATATATATATATATATATATATATATATATATATATGTATATTTTTTCTTTTAATTTTTCTTTTTTTTTCTTTTTGTATCTCTAGCCTTTTTTATTTTTTCTTCTGAGACAGGGTTTCACTAAGTTGCTTAGGGTCTTGCTAAATTGCTGAAGCTGGCTTTGAACTTGGGATCCTCCTGCCTCAGCCTCTGGCCGAATGAAATATAATCTTTACCTTCATGTAGCTGTTTATTGTCTAAAGGGAAAAATATATATATTTTTATACCTATATCTGTACCTGTATTTGTATTTGTACTTCTGACTATGTCTATACCTATACCTGTATCTACTCCTGAATCTGTACCTATACCTGCATCTGTACTATATCTACACTTGTATTTGCATCTGTATCTGTACCTAACCTATGCCTGAATCAGTACTTATACCTGTATCTGCACATGTATCAGTACTTATACCTGTACTTGCACCAGTATCTGTACTTATACCTGTTTCTACACCTGTATCTGTACCTGTATTTGTACCTATATGCATATCTGTACCTACAATTGTATCTGTACCTATACCTGTATCTGTACTTGCACAGTATCTGTACTTATACCTGTATCTATACCTTACCTGTATCTGTACTTATACCTGTACCTATACATCTGTACCTATACCTATATCTGTACTTATACCTATATTTACACCTGTATCTGTACCTATACCTGTATCTGTACCTACAATTGTATCTGTATCCATACCTGTATCTGTACTTGCACCAGTATCTGTACCTGCACCTGTATCTATGTCTGTATCTGTACTTACACCTGTATCTATGCCTGTATCTGTACCTGCACCTGTATCTGTACTCATACCTGTATTTATACCTGTATCTGAACCTATACCTGTATCTGTACCTGGACCTGGACCTATGCCTATATCTGTACTTATACCTGTATCTATGCCTATATCTGCACCTATACCTGTATCTGTACCTACACTTGTATCTGTACCTGCACCTATACCTATACCTATATCTGCACCTGTACTTATACCTATTTCTATACCTGTATCTGTACCTATACCTGTATTTGTACCTTCACCTGTATCTGTACCTTCACCTGTATCTGTACTTATACCTGTATCTGTAACTGCACCTGTATCTGTAAGTACACCTGTATATATACCTACGCCTGTATCTATGCCTACACCTGTATCTGTATTTATACCTGTATCTATGCCTGTATCTGTATCTGCACTTTTATCTGTACCTGTATCTGTATCTATACTTGTATCTGTACCTACAATTGTATCTGTACCCATACCTGTATTTGTACTTGCACCAGTATCTATACTTATACCTGTATCTATGCCTGTATCTGTACTTATACCTGTATCTACACCTGTATCTGTACCTCCACCTGTATCAGTACTTATACCTGTATCTATACTTATACCTGAATTTACACCTGTATCTGTACCTATACCTGTATCTACACCTGTATCTGTACCTGCACCTGTATCTATTCCTGTTTCTGTACCTGGACCTGTATCTATGCCTGTGTCTGTACTTATACCTGTAACTATGCCTATATCTGTACCTATACCTGTATCTGTACCTACACTTGTATCTGTACTTATACCAGTATATATGCCTGTATCTGTACCTATACCTGTATCTTTACCTGTAGGTACACATGTATCTGTATCTGCACCTGTACTTATACCTATTTCTACACTTGTATCTGTACCTACACTTGTATCTGTACCTGCACCTGTATCTGTACCTACACTTGTATCTGTACTTATACCAGTATCTATGCCTGTATCTGTACCTATACCTGTATCTGTACCTGTAGGTACACCTGTATCTGTATCTGCACCTGTACTTATACCTATTTCTACACCTGTATCTGTACCTACACCTGTATCTGTACCTGCACCTGTATCTGTACCTACACTTGTATCTGTACCTACACTTGTATCTGTACCTACACTTGCATCTGTACCTTCACATGTATCTGTATTTATACCTGTATCTACGCCTGTATCTGTTTCTGCACCTTTATCTGCACCTGCACCTGTATCTGTATCTGATGTGTGTGACACCATCTTCCACAGTAAGGATAAAGGTAAATAAAGACACTCAAGGCTCTGAGCGAGAGGAGAGGTCAGGAAAGGTATCACACGGCAGATGACAGCTTCTGTTTCTTTGAAAGGCCACGTGAGGCTGAGCAGTGGCCCCCAGGTCTGGCTCTCCCCAGCCTCGGCAGGTCCCCACACCCGAGGGGCAGTATGCACACCTCTGTTTTCTTTGGCCAGGTTGTCCGCCATCTCCCAGTAGTCGTAGCTGTGCAGGATGCTGTTGGTGATGCTGACATGATTGGCCGCCATCTGATGGATGCGCTGCGGGATGCTGACGATGGTCGATGGGGACAGGGCGTTGGTACTGGAGAGGCTGCCCTGAGACCCCACGGAGCTGGTGGGAGAGGGGTTGGGAGACATGGGGGATGGGGTTCCAGTGCTCCTGGAATGGGAGAGGTAGAGAAACCAGAGTGGAGAGGTCGGGAGCAGGCGAGGCGGGGCAGCCCATCAGGACACAGAAAGCACCATGCACTCACTGCCTGGCTTACTGCATTTGGGAAAAGTGAACTTACTTTCCACTGGCCCCCCACGGAGACGGGGCTTGGGCAGCTTTGGATGAATTCTGCAGGAAAACAGAGACAAGGACAGTGAGTTCCACCTGCTTAAGGGTAAACAGCCGACTATAACACGTTCTCAGGTGACAGTGGGGAGAAATCACAGAAGGCACCACAGAGAAGATGCAGATTCTTAGAAACTGGGTCTGGGAAACAAGGCTGCTGGCTCCCTCTCTGGAGCTGGGGAGGAGCCGCTGCCTGGACTGTGGGCCTCCACGGTCGGGTAACTGAAGGGCTTACCCCTGGGCTTCTATGTACAAACTTAAGGTATCAAATTAAATGACAATCCTGGGGGTCTTTGGGTCTGAACAGTTCTAATTGTTCTCATCATAAATTACTCTAATTTTTCTGAAAAGGAAATAAACAGAGCAGGAAAAGCTCCCCAACCCCTCCTGAGAATGCCCTATATTTAAATTTAGGGGTTATTTGCAAGAACTGTTGTTATGCACTTAATGCCTGAAAGTAGATGTCACCAAATTCTTGCATCATAGCATATAAAGTTTAAAAGCATTTCTCTTAAAGGAATCTAATCTTAAATATTCCAAAAAGAACAGATGAAAATATAGTTTCTTAACAGATAAGACATTCAAAAGCTCTGAATGATTTGGATATTCTGATTTAAGATGTTACTGCTGCAGGAACCAAGTGTTTGCATCAGACATTTAAAAAGGGAGGAACAGGGAATGAATCTGACCAAATTTTCCTATATTCACATTCGAATATACCATATGACTCCATTTTCGTGGAGAGAACTAGAGAAGGGACTCTGCCTTCTTTGGAGGGAGCATCTCCCCTTCCTGCCGTGATGTGACTGGCACCTTCCTGGGTGGGGTGCTCAGGGCCCCAAGAAGGTGTTTCACTACACCACTTGGTTCTGGTTATAAGAACACAAAGGGGAAAGAGGGAGGGAGGCCTGGGGACGGGAGAAACCACCTAGCAGGGGGTGTCGAATGGGAAGAATGGCTGAACCCATTCAGCCACGAAGCGCCACAGCAAAAACATGGGCAGGAACAAAGTCCCCCTTCAGAGATGGTTTGGACGAAAAAAACACATCTGTACAGCTGAACTGTCACCTGAAGGTTTTGAAACTTTGGATAGGAAAGGATACAAAGTCTCAGTGAGGAGGGTCATCTTCTGGAGATTTACTGTGATTAAAATTAAAGATAACATCTAGTACACTTGAAAATCACTAAGAGTAGATTTTGGGAGTTCCCATCACAAAAGTGACGAGTACATGAAGCGATGGATATGTTAATTACCTTGATCTTATCATTCTGCAATGTATGCATGTATCAGAAATCACACACATCAGAAATACATAGGATCAATCCTTGGCCGATTAAAAATACATTTAAATATTTTTAATATATTCTTCTTTTTTGTTTGTACCAGGGATGGATCCTAGGGTGCTTAACCACTGAGCTACATCCCCAGACCTTTCTTTATTTTTTCTTTTGAGACAGGGTCTCACTAAGTTGCTCAGGGCCTCGCTAAGTTGCTGAGGCTGGCTTTGAACTTGAGATCCTCCTGCCTCAGCCTCCTGAGCTGCTGGGATTACAGGTGTGTGCCACAGCACCTGGCTAATTTATTCATTTTAATATTAATGATATTTAATATTTTAATATATTAAATAATGTTGATCTGATGAAGGATAAATGCCAATAACTCCTGAAGGAGAAGTCTGAAGCTCAGGTTCCTTTTCTACCCGTTCTCTATGTACCCCTGGACTGCATGTGTAAATTAAGAACTTCTTTATTTCTGTTGTACCTTAAAAGTTCTGGTTGTAACCCTCTTGGGCTTCCAGAATTCAGCTTCCTTTTTTCTTTCTTTTTTTTTAAATATTTTCTTTTTTACTTGTTGACAGACCTTTATTTTATTTATTTACACCCGGTGCTGAGAATTGAACCCAGTGCCTCACACATGCCAGGCAAGTGCTCTACTGCAGAGCCCCAGCCCCAGCCCCAACTTCCTTATTTCTTCAAGCATTGTTTTTCTTGATTGAAACAACTCTCTTTGGTATTAGCTCTTAGATTCTGAATTTCTGAAAACTACTCATCTTGTAAAGGGAAGGCTCTGTGCCAGTTCTCATCATTATAACCCACCACAGGGCCAGGAAAGTCGTCTCCTTGGCTCTGAACTTGGTTATTCTAATTGCACACTCAGGAAGGAGGCACCATGCTAAAAATATCCCAAGAGACCCGGAATCACCTGGTCAGACAAGCTCTGAGAAGTGGAGGTTGGGAATAAATGATTTTTAGGGAAGGTGGTGGAGCTGAAATAAGGCTTGGGGACATGATACTGGATTTAGGTGGATAAACAGAGAACAGGCCCAGGAAGCTCAAACAAATGATGAATTTCAAGTTCACTTTACAACAGTACACCAGATAGGGACTTTCGTTGTTATTTCCTGCCATCTAAAAAAATTCTCCCAGTGAAAATAATTTCATTCCCCGCCGTAAGTAAAAGTTTCCATGGTTGCGAACTCCATCCTTACAGTTACACATTGCTACCTAGTGTCTCTGAGTTGCTAATCATCCATCTCTTACCCTTTTAAATAGCACCTCCATTAAAAGTTAAGTTAGCTACTAGAGAATAACGAAGGGGTAATGGCTTGGAAGTAGTTACTTCTAAGAGAAGAAATCTTCTCTTGGATGTGAGGAGTTTATGTCTGCTCTATAGATCTATTTCCTAGGACCATGGAAGGAATAACTGGATATTCCTTTTCTTGAGGCCACCAAAGTACTTGGGCAAGAAGGCAGGGGGTAAATTAGCTAGGCTCTCAAGGCCCATTCTCTGAGCTTTCAGGCACAAGTGTGTCATAAATGCAATTTCTGGAGACAGAGGTGACCTGTACTAGCCCCAGAGCAGTGGGTCCTGCCAGGGTTTTCTGAAGTGCCCCTGACAGGGAGGCACCTGAACACAAGCAGGCAGCCGCTCATCTGTCAGACAGTACCTTGAAATAGTCGATGAGTGCTTTTGAATACTTGACAGCGTGGTCCCTTTTAAGCCGAAACATCCGCCAGTACAGGAGAGCCAGGCATCGATAGCTGCAGCGGAAGGAGAGAAGTGAGCCCTTCAGAACAGGAGTGTGTCCTTGAGAAACAAGCCTTTACCAAGGTCATGCCATTCCAAGTGACTTGGTATTTACACCATGCTTATGTATCTAAGATGTTTCTGTATGTACCTACATGACCTGACCTTCTTTTTGTCCCCAGAATATAATTCAAAATTCCGACGTGGTACTCCATAAATATATTCACCTTTAGCTTATTTTGGACTATGAGATTTATCACTTTGTGGGAACAGGGCCTGGTGCTTCCTTCTTCTACCACGAGAGGGCAGTCTCTCTCCATGAGCCGCGTGAGGAAGCTCTAGCCACAGCTTTCACTGCTTCCTGGGTGAGCTACCCTGGCTTTGTGTATAGGTCAGTCTTTCTACCTGTTTTTATTACCTTTGCTTTTTTAATACTTTATTACACGATATTTAGCTGAAATAGATAATATAAATAATGAGTGTGAATCATGAACAACAAAAACACTTTGTTGAGAGTTTTCATCATTTGATATTGTCTACAATATTTGAATTATTATTTACATATAAGTATTATATCTAACATGATATTAATTATTAATTATTACTTATTAATGTTATTAATTATCATCAATTTATTTATCCCAATATGGAACTTCAGTTAAGAAAAGGGCACAGGTAGTGTTTCCTGGACTCTATAACAAACTGGTCTGAAATACTAACATGGTATAATGTCAAAGATCTTACACCATCTGTCTTTGTACGTACTTCATATTAATCATTCACCCAAAAGGCTTTCATATATTCTTTAAAAGGCCGTAGACTTTTAGATCCATTATTGTTATTCCCAGCATCATTGAAAAGTAATAAATCATTAGAATATTTGTATATATAAGAAAAAGCATTATTGAAACCTCAAATAAAGCTACCTTACACAATTGAACAAATATTAAATATGTTTAACTTAGAACATAATTATTTATTATTAAAGACTACATTAAAGAACAGAATCAAGTTATTTATAAATGAGGGGGTAAAACACAGGTTTTTAGCTAACACAACACAGAGTTACATTGCTTTTTGCTAGTAATCATTTGCTAACTCAGATCTGGTGTTGACGTGCTAGAATCGCAAGAGCCTGAATAGTCTCTTAACAGCCCAAACTCCAGACGATATGATGAAGTGAAACAGCCTGAGACCCTCTCTTTTGTCTATGTTGCTGTCATAGTTTATGAGATTCCATTTGAGTCTCTAATGTGTAGATTAGATTCTAGAGTGGAATGAGCTTTTGAAGAAGGAAAAAATTTGGATCCTTTGACAGGAAGAACCAACAGAGAGGTGTTCTGAGATCTGGGGAGTGGGGTGAGGTGTCCTGAGGAGATGTCATGGAGAAAGCTATTATAATCACATAATAGTTATCGCTGTAATCACTATCAGTACAGAAAAAACATCTTTTCTATATTGGCTAACATTTTGAAAGACGTGATTTTATTATCAAAGTATAATGAGCCGCTCTTCAGTTTAATGCGTTGAGAGCTTTAAGCACCGTCTTTATTCATTCAGACTGATCTGCCACATAGAGCAACACATGAATTATTTTGATTGCATCTAAAGCATCAAACACAAGGGAAACTCTATTTGACACAATGTACATTCAGATGACTAAAGCGAGGACCTACCTGATTTTGAAACACATGCACAGAGAAAAAAAAGAAATTACCCTTGTGTAATTGACCTGTCGATTTTCAATGACTGAATTCTGTTCATGCATAGCACAGCAAAAGGAAATGGTCTGGATTCTCCCTGGCGGTTATAATAGCATGGGGCTTTGTATGCTCAAAGGTGCCAGGAAAACACCATGCGTTTTAGCACATGATTTGCCAATGAGGACCTAGGGGGCTGAGGACACTCTCTTAGGTTGCAATGAGGCACTCACCATAATGCAGCTAGTTGTTTGTCCTCTGGTGTGGCGTTGGGGCCCGAGTGGGTTTTTAGTCTCATGGCATATCTAAAATCAAAAACAAAAATGAAAGCAAAAGGGGGTGGGGAGAGGGAAAGCAAAGGAATAAAACAAAAATAACTCTCTTGGTAATAACAGAACTTCTATGCTGTGAGTTCTGTCCACCCAGTACTTAGATTTTCCCAGTGCCGCTCATAATTCTTTCTTAAAAGCCTTCTGACATTCCTCTTCTTCCCCCAAGCATCACATCACTGTGATATAATGAACAAAATCTTTCTTATGATGCCTCACTACTCTTGCTTTTAGCAATACAAGTTCAAATGCTGCAAATGGGCAGAAGGGGTAGCAGTTCAAGAACTAGTCAAGCATATGGTAACACGCCCGTTAATCCAAGTGTTGACGTATGGCTGAGTGGTGACACTTGGTTCAATGCTTCTGGGCTCACCTCCAGGAGAATTTGTACCCCTGGTGCTCAGATGGGTGCTCCCTTGATCCCTTCGTCTTTGTTATGTGACTCTTACCTTGATGGCAGTGTAAATGATCTGGGTACATTTTAAATCTACATTGGCTTCTATTTATGTGCATTATGAGAAACAATTACATTCACTTCTCTGAACTAGGGGGACTGTGGCCTTTTCTTTCCCCCAGTAACATATCAGGTCGCCTAGGCAGACTCTCTGAGAGAACTGAGGTAGTACTGCAATGGTCAGAGAGTCCCAGGCTCAAATCCCAGCTCAGTTACTTAGTTGTGAGAGCCTAAGTGTATTAATGTCCCTAAGCCTTCACTTCCTTACCTATGAAACAGAACTAATGCCGTGATCACACAGCCTTGTTGTGGGGATTAACCCAGATCATTCTAGGAAGCTCTTGGCACAGCAGGCTGGCTTGCTGGCTTAAGAAGCAGTCCCTTAGCGTGGCCTCATCTCCTCAATGTGCAGGTCTGTGGGTTTCTGAGTGTGTCTCTGTGCAGAGCATTTGCAGTGGTTGTTCTTGGGTGTGACAATACACTTACATGACTTCACAGAATTCATCAGTATCAACATTTTACCACCTTGAGTGGAGTGTAGCAGTTGTTATCTTCTTTACTTCTACATAATTACCCTGAGAATCAGATGGTGGCATGATCTTTGTTTCAATCATCAAACGTGATTTATGAAAGGAGGACAGTTGATTGCCCGTGTCTGTATTTCTGTTCTCTCCTCCTTCCTGATGTGTGCAGATTCCTTCCTCTGTTGAGGAAGGTCCTGCAGCCACTCGCCAAGCGGGGTCTGTCAGAGACAAACACTGTGGTTTTCCTGAGTCTGCTAATATCTTCATTTCCCTCCGCTCCTGAAGAATATTCCCCTGAATCTAGAATCCACAGATGGATATTTCCTCCTTTCTTTCCACACTTGAAAAAATGTCACATCACCTCCTCTGGCCTCCCCGATGTCAGGTGAGAAGTGGGCGGTCAGCTGAGCGGGTGTTCCCCCCCAGCTGATGTGCTGTTTCTCCCTGATGGTTTCACCATTTCCTTGTCTTTAGTTTTCAGGGACAGAATCACGATGTGTCCTGGCCTGCATTCTGTCAGGCTTATCCTATTTGGGTTGTCCTCGGCTGCCAGGATCTGTAGGTTGATGTCTTTTGACAAACGTGGCAACGCTCAGTCATCACCTCTTCAAGCACTCTCTCAGTCCCACTCTTTTCCTCTCCTTCAGGGACCCCGGTGATACAAACGTTGGATCTCCTGTTATGGTGCTTACTTGGTTTGAATATGCCCACAGAAGTCACATGTTGGAAATTACCCAAGTTAGCAGTATTCAGTGGTGGGACCTCAGGAGGCAGAACCCTCACTAATGGATTCATCTTGGGTGAGTTAGTTATTGAGGGAGTGGATCTTGATAAAAAGGAGGAATTCAGGCCACCGTCCTGTTTTACCTGAGCTCCCTTGCCCTTCCACCGTGGGGTAATGCAGCACAGAGACCCTCACTGGATGCCAGCACAATGATCCTGGACTTCTCAGCTTCTAGAGCCATGAACCAAACAAACTTCTATTGTTCATCATTTATCCAGTCCGTGGTATTTTGCTAGCGCAGCAGAAATTAGACTAACACAGGCCCTCTTCACTTATCAAAAACATTTTTCCAGTCTATTCATTCGTCTCTTGCCCAGATTGGGTAAATTCTACTTTCTGTCCTCAAGTTCACTGATTATATCCTTTATCTCTCCTTTGTGATTGAGCCCACCCAGTGATTTTTTTCCTATTATTATATTTTTTCAGTTCTATAATTTCTATTTGATTCGACAGGATTTTCTGCTTCCTGTTTGTGGCAAGAGAAATGTAATTGTTTACTGGGGAATTTTTAAGATGGCTGCTTTGGAATTCTCGCCAGATAATTCCAACATCTGATTCATCGTGACATTGATCTGTTTTCATTTCAGTTATGATTTTCCTGGTTCTTGGTAGGGCGGGTGAGTTTCTGCTGTATCCTGGACATTTGGCTATCATGTGAGGAGATTCTGGATCCTATTTAAATCTCTTGTCTTAGCAGTTATCCTGTTGAGGTTTAGCAGGCAAGCCTTGGGCTACTTTGGGCTGTGATCCAATTATAATTTAGTTTTCAGAGCTTTTCTGGTACTATATTGGGATACCCTGGGGCCCCAGCTGGTCCCTGGTGGCGCTGCCTGAGGTGAGGTGGCTGGTGGGAGGGAGGGTTCCCCAGGCTGGACTCTCTTGGAGGCAGCCCTTCACGGATCATTGCCTGCTTCCCACAGTCCCCTGGTGAAGGAAGGGATTCTCCCACTTGTGGTAAGCTACCCCCTGCCAGAGCTCCTGGCTCCCCAGTGGCTCTCAGTGGGAAGAAGAATGTCAGTTTTGGTGGACAAGGTGCAGATTTAAGTGGCAAATGGATTTTCAGCATTTTTTTAAAAATCCACAAATGTATGGTTTTCTTTTCTTTTTCTTTTTTCCCCCCATTTTTTAATTGGTGCATTATAATTATACATAATTGTGGGATTTGTTACGTATTTGTACATACTCGTGATATGACGATCTAATCTGGTCAACATTATTCTATTTTCTTTCTCTTTCTGACGGTTTTTACATCTTTGTGGGGCACAGTTTGACAGTTTGATACATGCGTACATTGGACATTGGTCACATGTGGGTAGTGAGCACATCACCACCTCATGCATTTTTTATTTCTCTAAAGTGAGAACATTCAAAAACCGCTGCTTTAGCTGTTTTGAAATATGTAATACCTTAGCGTTAACTAGAGTCATCTACTGTAATTAAGACTCTTTCCTAACCTAGGCGAGAACAGCGCTCACTGAGACTCAGCTTCCTCCCAGCCAGTGGCTGAAGGTGCGGTGGACAGACGGATGCTCTTGGCTGCCTACCTTGGGCTCCTCCCTACCCTGGCAGGAAATCACGGCTCACCTGATGAGCTCCACCGTCTCTGAGTACATGGTGTAAGGAGACTTGGATTCCATCGGGCCTTGTTCCATGGCGTTTCCACACTCGATAAACGACAGGGCTGCTTCAGCATAGTTCAGGGCCTTTCCAAACTTCTCCACCTGATCAACCGAATGCACAGCGTCGACCTTAAGGAGAGCCTGACACTCAGCGCTGCCCCACAGTGTACACGCTTTACTTGAGAAACTCAACTTGTGAGTTTCAGAATTCTGTGAATGGAGCCCAGGGAAGAAAGACCTAGGAGACGGTAGGCCCCTCGTGAAGTCACGATTTTGCTTTCCACGGTTTCAGTTTTTCATGGTCAACCACAGCCCAAAAATATTAAATGGAAAATTCCAGAAGTGGACATTCTATAAGTTTAAAAAACAATTTTCTAAATCATAGCCTATTATTCTATTTTATTATTAGCTAATCGCTGTGCCTAATTTAGAAGTTAAATTTTATCATAGGGTGAATATATAGGAAAAAGAATTCCATTGGTTGCATAAGGGTTGGTATATCTGTGGTTTCAGGAATCCTGAGGGTCTCGGACTGTATCCCCCTCAGATAAGGGAAGACTGCTGTACTACTTCAATAGTTGTTCTCTCGAATTGCCACTAGGTTGGGGAAATGAGCATGTGGTCACATACAGCATGGCAAAGGCTTGGGACAGCTGCCAATCAACAAGGCTCAGGACTTCATGGCAGCTGTGGTCTCTGTCTCTTTCTAAAGGGTTGGCAACTTCATTCCTATTCCTCCATGCTATGCAGCATCTACTAAGCTACATCCCTATTCTTTTTTATTTTTTTATTTTGAGACAGTGTCTCACTAACTTGCTGAGGTCTTTGCTGATTTGCTGAGGCTAGCCTCAGACTTGTGATCCTCCTGTCTCAGCCTCCTGAGTTGCTGGGTTTATAGGCATGCACCATCATGCCTAGCTTTGAACCACACTTTCTTTTGCACACTGCAAACTCGGACAGTTCAAAGCATTGGTTATTATCTTTTATATTATTTATGACATTTACATCTCTTCCTCTTCTCAAGTGTTTTTCATTAACGGTGAGGACCTCACATAAGGGCAAGATGAAGGGAAAAGAGAAGAGATAAAACTCAAGGCACCATTTCAGCTTCACCAAAATGGGACATGAAGTTGAAAATTGACACTAAATATAATTTTTTGGATGACCTGAAGTCATGTATGTTAATCTTTCCCCATGTCAACAAGGATAGCCACAAATCAGCTTTATATTATTAAATTCTCATATATTAAACTTACACATTGAGTTCCTGGTTCCATATATTGCTACTCTCTGAAGATCATTACATATTGTCTGGATCACAACATCTCCCCAATATTCAAAGAATGACACATACATATTATTCTAAGTCTTGCCACAAAAATAAAACAAAATCTCCCTAAAATCAATACTTTAGAAAACAGAACTGTATTGCAAAACTGCTTCTCATTAGCAAATCAAAATTTTAAACAGCTTAAAAAAACAAACAGGCAACATTTTTTTGGCAATGCCTTCAGAATAAGGAATTTATTCTTATTTCATTCAGGAAGCATGGTCTACAGCACTCAGCTCTGGGGTATGTGCACCTGATACACAAAGCTGCTTCCAGGAACCCACAGTACATCTGGACAGAGAAAACATGCACCTACAAACAGTTCCATATACAAAGCAGTTCATGATTAACTGACAAAATGCAGAAGGAGGAGTCCCTACCACTGAGATGGATGGAAGTGGGTGAGTGATGGGGCTGTGGAGAGGCTGGGGATGCTTCAAGGAGGAGACCTAAAAACAGGCCTGGGAAGGAATGGTGTGATTTGCCTGGACATGGGAGATGCTGAGGGTGCCTGAGACCTTGTATGTGTGTGTGAGCGTGAAGCTCTGCAGGGGCACATGCCCAGTGGCTGGCAAGAACAGGTGGGCTCAGAGGCTGGCAGGGAAGAGGCCTGGCTGGGGCAGTATTACTTGAGAAATAGTCAATAGGAAAGGTGGGGTGGGGCAAGAGGACCCTGATGAGCAAGTGAACCCCGGAGGACGGACACAGGCAGAAAATCTCATTCTGTGTTATGGTTTGGATGTGAGGTGTCCCCCAAAAGCTCTCGTGTGAGACCATGCAAGAAAGTTCAGAGCATGGAACTGGAGACTCTCATGCTAAGCAAAATAAGTCAGTCCCCCAAAACCAAAGGCTGAATGTTTTCTCTGATATGCAGATACTGATTCACAATAAGGGGGGGCTAGGGAAGAGTAGAGGGACTTTGGATGAGACAGAAGGGAGTGAAGGGAGGGGAGGGGGCATGGGGGTAGGAATGAGAGTAGAATGAATAGGACATTATTACCCTATGTGCATATATGATCACCTGACCTGTGTAACTCTACATCATTCCCAACCAGACAAATGGTGTGTCAAAAGGCATTCTACTGTCACGTATAACTAATTAGAATTAAAAAAAAAAAAGATTTTGGCTAATAAGCCTGATAAAAATCGTTTCACAGTATGGCTATTGAGGTTTCTTACTAAGTAATCTTTAAAAAGAAATGATTTCATTATGAGAGCCTTAACCCAATCAGTAAATTAACCCCCCCCCCCCCGATGGGATTAACTGAGTGGTAACCCAAGGTGGGTCTGGAGGAGGCAGGTCCCTTGGGGGCATGACTTTGGGGTATATGTTGTATCTGGTGAGTGGAGTCTCTCTCTGCTTCCTGATCATCATGTGACTGCTTCCCTTGGCCACACCCTTCCGCCACGATGTTCTGCCTCATCTGGAGCCCCGCAGTGAACTTTTCCTCCTTAAAATGTTTTTGTCAGGTCTTTTAGTCACAGCAACGAAAAAGCTGACTAAAACATTCTGCTTATAAGTTTGATGTGTCTCCCAATAGGGGCCATGCCATCAGTTTATTTAGAAGACCAGAACTCTCCACTAGATTGTGGAACTCTGTGGGGAAGAACTGTCTTTCCATTTCTCTTCTCTATTTTTGACACTCAACGGACATTTTCTCTGTTCACCAGCGTACCTCGGCCGTGGACCTTGTACAAATAAATGTTTGGTGGGTGGCCTTGATACCCTGGGAGAGGGGGACTTTTAAAGTTCAAATACCTTCAACACTGGAATAATACTTTGAAAAATCGTTTAAAATGCCTTTTTCATCTTTAACACCCTGGTTGATGTCAGTCATGAACACTGGAGGGGAATAAAACTGGAATTACTAGGTAGAAGGGGTCCTTTTGGATGAGCATTTAAGATGGAACAACCCTGTGATCTCTTAAAAAAAAAAAAAAAGAAAAAGAAAAAACAAATCCGAAAGTTTTCTATTTCTTGCCTGGAAGCTTCAAGCTTTCCAAAATAGGAGATTATTCAAGCAAGAAAAGTTATTCTTTGAAAACATCAAATCATGATGGTTTTAGGGTTTTATGTGCACATAATAGTTTCTGCATTGTATAGTTCAGGGGAAGCATTCATTGCAGCAGATGCACATGAAGAACATGAGTCTTTTTGAAAAGAAATTTGATCCTGGGACCAAGCCAAGCGTTGGCCAAGCTAACAAGAGAGGAAAATGCAAATCTGGATTTTTTTTTAAAGGAAAAAAAAATACTACCACCCACTGACTCTATTGGCTCTAGTTACTATTCAAACCTTAGGGTTAAATTGAAATACTCATTTATCCAGGGCTTTCTCCCAGTCAGACATTATTGGTTGAAGTCATAATTTATTGGGCTATGAGCACTTGATTATATAAACATTTCTCCATTTAACAGGCCCAGCCATCCCTGTAATAGATTTTATAATTACCCAGCTATATTGCCCCAGTGATGAAGCTGCAGTACAAACGTAATTTGGAGGGCTGTATCTGGAAAGAAAAGGGTCTCACCATTGCATCTGCTTTATGCTTCATCCGTTTAGCTTCTTGCATAAAATAATCTAAGCTGCGAGGCCTACGAGGAGGAGAGAGTGATATAAGACGTCATTATTGCTTAAGTGCAAGATCTTTTGAAAATATTCTTTTCTTTTGCTCAAACATAAAGCACAATTTAAAAACTCTGCTTAATATGGAATCAAGTCCTTTTTTTTTTAACACTTCCAAATTACTGCCTGTATGTAAAACACTGCGATTATTTTTCTCTTAAGTTAGCAATTCAGAGCCTACTCAATATGTGCAGAGAGTCGACATTTACAGTGGTTTTAGCATGGTCCCCCAGTGCCTAATTTGTGATTCAGATTTTTTTATTGCATGGTTAAGAAAAAAGTGAAAAATCTTATTTCATGTAATAGTTACACGGAACAATCCCTTTTAACTTAAAGGTTGTAAATATACCTCATAATAATTGCATGGATTCGTATGGGTGAGAATATTTATGTATCCTTATGGATATAAGGATCATTTATATGCATAAGTGGTACCTAGAGTTGTATGTGTATATATTTAGTTATTTTCAAGCCTGACAGTGAAAAATGAAAAAAAAAATGTAATGCTATATGATTGTGTTCCAGTTGTAATGAAGTTAATTGTAAAATGATGTCTACCTTGTAATAATGCAAACATGGCATGAATTCTCCAGAGCCCTGATTAGCTAGCTGGTAAACATTAACAGCAGAATGTGCATTATTAAAGCAATAAACCTGGTCAGCACTGATTCTTCCGGGAGACAAAGGTAATTCATCCTGAGACTGATCAGGGGTAAGGATCCCCGGTTACACTAAAGCACTTGTCAGGCAGTACCTGTAAAGGCCTATCTGACAGATTTTAAAGAATAAAATTTATATGCTTTAGTCTCCATCATTGTAAACTTTATTTGTAATATGGGTCTTTATGTAATCAATAAACCTGACCTATTCATGAATACGCAATCTAAGCCAGGAATCCCTGAAGGGGGGTATGATGTAAGAAGGGAGATTAATCCTGGATGGTTGAACCTATTGTGATATGCTTATTTTGAATTATCTTGTTTCAGGTTCTGATGGGTCTTTTGCCTGTGATATCAGGTAACCAGAGTGTCCCTTTATTCAAAGAGGTCAAAACCCTTAGAAACATAATATATACCACGACAATGAACACTGATTGGTTTAAACATTGCACTCACAGACAAGTCAGAATCGTAGCAAATAATCCTTTGGGTAAAAAAAAAAAAAAATCACAGAAGCAAGAAAAGGACCTGGTTTCCTATCTTCTATTTCTCTATAAAATATAAGGATTGTGGTAACAAGCTGGGACTGTCCTGTTAGCATGTCACTAACAAGAAGTGGCAACACTGTCGTAGGATTTCCTTAATCCTGTCCTTGGCTCATGGCTCCTTCACCACTCTTGTCCTCCTGCAGGTCTGACAGTCGCCATTCATTTGGGTGGGTCTCCCATTGGTGGGTGAGGCCGGAGGCTCTGCCTTATCTCTATTACATCGACACCCACATGCTGCTTCTGTTCTAATGGCTTTCGAGTTGCGTCAACAGGGTGCTTTTTCCTTCTTAGGTCACGTGTTGACCCTTGTTCACATATGGATTTTTTGGTCTTTGAAAACAGCTCTGGCAATTTATGTTTGTTGTTAACTGCTTGTTTGCTTCTGTTTTTTAAACTTTATTTTTTTAGAGCACTTTTGGCAAAATTGAGCAGAGGGTTCTGCTATGCCCTCTGCCCCACAGCCTCCTCCACAATCAGCATCCCAAACTAGGAGCAGCACATTTGCTACAATCCATGAACCTACACTGACGATCATGATCCAGAGATGCTAGTGTAGGGTTCAGCCTTGGTGTTGTAGATCCTAAAGGTTTGGACAAATGTTCCATGACGTGCCTCTACCATTATGATATCACAAAGAACAGTTTCACTGCCCTCTGATCCTCTGTACGTACTTATTTTTTG
Organism: Callospermophilus lateralis; assembly: GCF_048772815.1. NCBI lineage: Eukaryota > Metazoa > Chordata > Mammalia > Rodentia > Sciuridae > Callospermophilus > Callospermophilus lateralis. Next base: position 1,821,689 of record NW_027512821.1, read on the forward strand.
TCCTTTGGTTTTCATCTCCTGACATGGAAGACCCCACCTCTAGCCCAAGCCCAGATCTGATTCCTGAGCTTCACGTGGGGTGCCAAAGCCTATTCGCTCAGGGGGAGAGTGCCAGTATTCTCACCCACTTTCCCTTGTTGCCACATGCCTTGACGGCTTCCCTGTAAGCGCTCCTCTCCTCTCGCGAGACCACATTCTCCACAAGTCCAGGCTTTCCTGGCCCCTCAGGTTGCTGAGACTCTGGATGGACTCGCCTGCAATCTAACTTGAGTTTCACCCCTTGACCAATGTTGTTCGCGGTAGTGTTCATTACATTGCCATCCTGCTCACAGACCTTGACTCCATCTCCAGGGCCTCTGAGGTGACATCTCAGTCCAGGGACCGAATATCCTTCCCTTAACCCCATCATTTATTTACCAAAAGCCTTGGCCAAACTCTGGGCTGGTTTCCCCACTGTCTTAATAACTTGCTCTCCCTGTCTCAGAAGCTTTGTTTATTCTCCCTGCTGCCCGAATACTGTGCTCTCTGCCTATTAACTGAGTCTTCACCAAGGATCTACCATGAACCAAAAGTTACTGCCCTCAAATTCTACTGCCACCGTGAGTCCTTCCGGTCACTGGTCCATGCTTATCTCTGCCTTTCCTGGTCTCATAGAGCACTTCGTGTTTGCACTACACTTCTGGGTATTTAATTGCCTTCCAAGCTGCAGAGGGCTATGGTCATTGCCTATGAACCACTTGGTGACTGGCACATTTTCAGCAGGGACAGGACTGTGGACCTCTTCAGTCTTCCCCATCCTGTGCTTTTAGGCACACGACAGAAGGTGAACAAGTCCTTCCTGAACGGCATCGACTTTTCTCTGAGCTCAGAAAAGAGTGGTGCCTTGTGATGGGGTGATGAGCCAGAGCGCGTCTCCATGGCAACCGGAAATTCTCCACATCATTATCTGCTCCACACTCTAGTATATAAGTTTGGTCATTTTCTTCCTGGCCTGTTTTATAGACCTTGTCACGAACAGATCGTCATTTCAAATGCATTTTGTTCTCAGGAAAGATTTTCTTGGCCATAAGCTGGGGCATCCTCGTTTTCCCGAGCCTTCTAAGTTGCCTTTATAGATGGCAGCGGCTTATAATTCCTAATATGGGTTCTTTAATCAATGCTGTTCTTTATCTGCGGCACATAAATGCATTTTTTTTTTTTTAAACCCGACATGGAGGCTGAGTCACAAACTCTCAATAGTACACAGAGATAAGTAACACATCTAATTTTCTGACTTTATCTGGGCAGTTACAGCAGTAACCTGACTTGCTGAAAGGAAAGATACCATCTGGGGGCCATTTACAAACACATTTGTTAGAATTCTCATTCTGCATCTAGTAGCAGGCTCACTATACGGACTCACTGAAGATTGCCTGATGATTGGCCCATTTTCTTCTTCAGGTGATTTCTAGTGCCACGCTCCTAGATCAGATCATTAGAAAGCCACTGGGACCAATGGGACGTCACCTGGATTGTCCAGCACGGCAGTGGATGCATGCCAGCATGAAGGTGTCACTTCCCACAGCAATAGATCATCAATAGGAAAAGTAAAATCACTACCATTGTGGTGGCAGTACAGAGTATGACACAGCACAGGCACCAACCCTAATCATCTCAGTGTTCAGACAGATTTTTCATCCAATCTAAATTTTTTTTTTTTTGGTGGGGGGTGGGTACCAGGGATTGAACTCAGGGGCACTCGACCACTGAGCCACACTCCCAGCCCTATTTTGTATTTTATTTAGAGACAGGGTCTCACTGAGTTGCTTAGAGCTTTGCTTTTGCTGAAGCTGGCTTTGAACTCACGATCCTCCTGCCTCAGCCTCCTGAGTCTCTGAGATTACAGGCCTGCACCACCATGCCTGGCCAATCTTCTAATTTTTTTTTTTTTTATGCAAAAGATCTACAGTTGTTCTTTTTTTTTTTTAAAGAAAATTTATGTAATCAAATTCTTTACATTCTTTCTCACAGTGATAGTATTTCATGATGATACATCAACAAATCTAATCAAAGTTCAATTAAGCATCATAAATATAACCATGTATCTTTTACTCTGTAGCTCTGGGGCCGAGTGAAGCCACATCCACATGCATGTTTGTTGTAAGAGCTCTCTGGGACAAAAGTGACCTTAGTACTTGATCCAAAGAGGCTGTTTTCTTCTCTTCTCCTCACCCTACCTCCACCCCCACCTATAAACACATGGCCCTGGATCTGAGCAGCAACAGGATGTGAGCACCCCTGATATTTCTTCTGACACAGGAGTATTAAAGCAACCTTGCATTTTTGTTCTGCTTTCTGGCTGAGAGTGAGCGAGCTGAATGGTCTCCCACGGAGAGGCTGGCACACACAGCTCAGTAATTCCTACCTCTGCGAAAGGCCGTGCTCAGCAGAGCCAGCCGGCTCTGTGCACACTGGCAGGGACGAGAGCTCAACGTGTTGGAACTCACAGGTTTCTCTGCGTGGCAGAAATCTGGACGGATTTCTTAGGCAGACTGAGATCCAAATCAGACAAAGGGGCAGTGGCATACCAAATGAATTTATCATCTGACATCTGGTATTTCAGCTTGTCACTAAGCCCCAGAGGTGTTCCTGTGTCCCAAGCTTGGAGGTGCTTTCTCCAAAAGGAGAAAGTGTAAGAGGGTAAGCAGTTGTTGGCAACGCACTCAGGGATCACTATTATTCGATTATTATTTTCTTGGTGCTGGGGATTGCCTCCACGGCCTCCTGGGTCGGTGCTCTACCACCACTGACTCACGCCCCCAGGCCCAGGTGGTCACTGCTGATGGGACAGTTTGAAGTCAGGGATCCTGAGGAGCCAGGCTGGCTTTCCGGGCACTTCCCCATGGATGCAGGTAGATTATGTTTAGTCAGCAAGGACTCTAGTGTCGTGGTGTTTCTACAACCTTGATGTTAGCTGGGCCCTCAGAATGCCTGGGACCTGGCTTCTCAGAAGCAGGAGCATAATTGGTCCAGTTTCTTACAGGTCACATCCTCCTGCCACGCACAGGAAGCTGTGTGCCCCTTCCAGGAGGCTGAGCAGGGGAGAGCTTCGTTATTGAACCAAAAGGAACTTTCTGCTGAGGTGGAGAATTATTGATCTCCTTTTTATTCTTCTCTGGGTATGAATTTTAAAAGTAAATAATTTGGTTCCGGGGTTGTGGCTCAGTGGTAGAGCGCTTGCCTAGCCTGTGTGAGGCTCTGGGTTCGATCCTCAGGACCACATACAAATAAATAAAGGTCCATTGACAACTAAAAAATATTTTAAAAAACAGAATAATTTTTCCATATCTCGAAAGTGATCAAAGAGCCCAGATTTCAATCAGAGAGTTCTGAACGTCCTTATTTCCCCCACTTTCTTTCTGTTTTGGTTAGAACAAAATGAGGACCCGACCTTGAAAGAGGGATTTCAGAATGGAAACAATTACCCATGAACAGCAAAGGCTAGTACTAAGGCTTATCAGGAAAATAAAAAGGTGGGGTCCAGTTTTGAAGTCTTGGGAAAGAAAGACCCTCAGGACAGCAATGCCCGGGTAAGTCCCCCTGGGGGGACCTGCCTGGCTGTAATATCACCTACTCAAGGATTTCAATGGGTTTCCTTTGATTAAATCATGCTTCAAGAGATCCGACCTTTTACATTCGGGATTCTTCCCATCCTCTATAAAATTAAAATCCTTTTAGCTCTGAGACTGCTGTGCATAATTACATTACAAATGTCAAGTCCCCATTCCTTCCTGTCAGTCACATTTCACATGCCCATGGCCTTCAGCCTCCTGTGTGGCCAGAGAGTCTTTTCTCAGTGTTGGGGGTGCGGGGGTGGGGAGCTGGGCTCCGGTTATTGGCACCTTGGGGACAGATGGGACGTTTGTTGGTTTGGCTGATTGTGCTGGTCGTGACTGACTCTTCCACGTGAAAGATGGGCAAGAGAGGCACAGCCTTTTGGAGCAGCAGGAGGCTCTGGCCTTGGGTTTGCTGGCTCTTAATAGCAATATGGCTGGCATGATGCAGGCACTAGATTCCCAGCCAAGAATCTCACCATTGAGCTCCGGGAATTCAGGACTTCTGAACGGAGCCTCCATGACCCAGTTGTTGTCTCCCAATTTTCCCCAGCCAAGAAGTCCCCCGTCACTAATTATGACGCCAAGTGATTTATGGCTCATGGCTTTGTGTTAATAAGGGCCAGTGTCCCGGCCTCATGCAGAATCAAGCGATGTCACTCATTGACATGAATTCTTTTTTTTTTTTTATGGTGCTGGGGATTGATTGAACCCAGGGCCTTGTGCATGCAAGGCAAGCACTCTACCAACTGAGCTATATTCCCAGTCCATTGACATAAATTCTTAAAGATTTTTTTTTTAAAAACAAAAGTTTGGTGGTCACCTAAGTGTCACTTTAATACTGTGGCTGTGGAATAGTGAATCTCATGCATTTATTTAATGTTGGGGGAGGAGGTGTAATCACACCATCACTGACCAGAGGCTGAAACTTACCAGAACATGCTGACCTGGATCCTGTTTTAAAAACAAGTGTTATTCCCTTCGGTTCTGTCTGCACAAACTGGTGCCGGTTTAATTGGTAAGTAGCACAGGAAAAGGGGTTTGGAAGCCCATGAATTTAAATTTACCTGCATGTAGGTTCATGGAAAAAGAAGGAAAAATATCCAGCCCTTCCCTCTGGGAAGGTTATTTATAATTCAGCTGTGTTCATTCAATACTTGTTATTGACAGCTCACTGGATTCAGCTGTTGTCTGAATTGCATGTTTATCCAACCGTTAACAAGTATTTATATTAGGAAAAGATGAGTTTACTTAAAAAAAAAAAACTACATGGTGTGGCTTTAAAAACTAAATGACAGTGTGGCATCTGTTACTTTTTGGATCACCATAACTGGAGTTCCATCAGCTCTGAATTAACCTGGCATTAATCATCTAGTCCACTGGGGGCTTCTCTCTGGTCGTTTCACTGCTAAGGACCCAGTGAAGGCGAACCAAGGAAAGTGACAGGGACTGGAGCCTCCCTCAATGAGGCCCTGGGGGCAGGAAGCTGGTGCTGGAAAGAGGGAGGGGGAGCAGGAGGAATGGGGGAAGAGGAAGGGGATGAAGGAAAGGGGAGGAGGGAAGAGGGAGGGGAGGAGGAGGAGGAAGGAAGGAAAAGAAAGGGGAAGAAGAACAAGATGGATGGAAGAGAGGGTGGAGGAGAAACGGGGAGAGGAAAGGCAGGAAGAGGAGGGGGAGGTTGAAGAAGGGGAAGAGGGAGGAGGGAGAGGTGGAGGAGGGAGAGGAAGGAAGAAAGGGAAGAGTAAGGAGGAGGAAGGAGGAAAAAGGAGCAAGAGAGAATCAAGATGTCCACCCAAGTGCCCCTTTCTCCCACGGTTCTGGGAGTTAATCAGTCATTGGGTCCAGGCTCCCACCCCTGTCCCTGACACTTAGCAGGCACTCAGTACCCAGCAAGTGAACCTGGGAGACATTTTACACCATTTCAGGTGACTGTGGTCTCTTGAGGGACACTTATTTACAGGATGGAAAGGGAGACACAGTGCCTATTTTTGCTTCTTAAGCTCCCTATAACTTTCTGAGCTCAGTCCAGGAGTGGCTGTTTGAGGTGCATTTCACTGTTACAGATTTCAAATCCACTGGGACACACAGCAATAGGAACAAGACACTCCTCTCTCCCTATGATGGATGTGGAAGAACACTTTTTGGTTCTATTTTTTTCCTCTATCCACAAAAGGAGAAACAATTTTACTGTAGTCATCAGCCAGAAAAATTACACCTACTGCTAATAACGTGCAGAGCAAATGACAACAACCTCTTCATTGGTATAGTGACAGAATTATATCAGCCTGGACTCTGGCAGACTGGGAAACATTTCTTCTGCTAAAGAGCACAAGAAACTGCAGATTGGAGTACAACCATTTAGTCACTGCAATTTCTGACTTTGTTTTCTGGTCCACACATTGGAAAATTTCTTGCATCTATTTTTCCATAAATATATATTTTTTAAACCCATCCCCCTGAAAGTGTTTGGTGTTTTGTTTTTGTTACCAGGGGTTGAACTCAGAGGCGGTCAACCACTGAGCCACAGGTCTTGCTCAGTTGCTCAAGGCCTCGCTAAATTGCTGAGGCTGGTTTTGAACTTGCGATCCTCCTGCCTCAGCCTATCAATGTTTGTCAATGTTTTGAGCACCTCAGCCATTGCCTAATGCTTCTTCGGTTTGATCACCGTTGCTAGGTTATAATTTCTGAATGCAAATTTCCATGTTGACCTTAAGTGGAATTCTAACAAGTGAGTAATTTACACTATCAAACTCAGATGATAGATGGAGTTGAAGAACTGAATGTACTTCCACTCCGTGCCCTCCCTGGGGATTAATTACCACCTCCCACACTGCTTAGCAAGGGGAGATGAGGGGAAGGGAGGTGGTGAGCACCCGAGGACAGTGTGCATGGGGACTGGGGCGCAGCTGCAGCGCCCTGGGAAGGAGAGACACCTGGGCCTCCTGGGCCGCCCTTAAACTTCCTGAAACTGAGTTATCTTGGAAAGTGTTCCTTCAGTGAAACAGAGAGAGAAAAAAAAATGTGACTTTGGTTTTCAACCCCATGATCCGGTATCCTCATTAGGTTAGCAAAGTCCATGTAAGACTAACACTCAGCATTCACACTTCTCAGGAAGACGGACCCTCTGGGTGAAGCTTAGGTGAGGCTGGACAGACTCCCTCTGTGCACGCTGCACTTCCCCAGGTGACACCCCGTGAGTGAGTTGTCATTTAGCTGGATGTTGGGAGTCCCCACTGCCATTATTTATTTTTTTCCTAAGGAAATCAGGATTCAGAGATGTCTGCAGCTGTTCTGCTTCCTGACTTCCAGTGGGCGTAGACAGCTGCAGACCCCAGGGCAGGAGCTGCAGCACCCTAGGGCCTAACATCCTGCCCCATACAGAGGTGCACTCCACACTCCAGGTGTGAACTCCAGCTGGAAACCGGAATCAGTCTTGAACCCTGTCCTCTACCTTCCAGGCTTTCCCCTGACACCCAGCTTTCCCCTAAGAGCCTAAATACCCTCCAGCATCATTTCATCATTTGTTATTTTCAGTCTCTCACCAGCATTCTAGAATGTCCTTTTCTCTCTCTCTTTTTTTTTTTTTTTTGGTACCTGGGATTCAAATCAGGGGCATGCGACCACTGAGACACAACCCAGCCCTTTTTTGTATTTCATTTAGAGACAGGGTCTCCCTGAGCTGCTTAGGGCCTCTCCGTTGCTGAGGCTGGCTTTAAATTCCCAATCCTCCTGCCTCAGCCTCCGGAGCCACTGGGATTACAGGTGTGTGCCACCACCATACCTGGGTTTTTCTTCTACTTTTATACTGATGGAAGCTGCCATACCAGGTGAAAGATGACAGGATATTTCTATAAGAATCATTTTAAAGAATATGGCAGCTGGGTGCAGTGGTGCATGCCTATAATCCCAGTGGCTCGGGAGGCTGAGCCAGGAAGATTGAGAGTTCAAAACTCATTCTTAGCAGTTTAGAGGCCCTAAGTAACTCAGTGACATCCTGTTTCTAAATAAAAAAATACCAAAACTACGCTTCTTTCTGATAGCATAAAACTCGCAGTGGTTCAGGTTCCAGGGTCTTGGAGACTCTCAATTCTCCTGCCTTCAGCTTCCTCCTCTTCTGGAGCCTCCCTCTTGGCACTGGCCTTTCTGTCTCTTCATTCAAAGTTCAGGCTCCCTTTTAAAGAAATATTTAAATGACCAAGCCATGTGAGAGGGAAGTGGGCGCATTGTGGGCGAGACGCCCGTGTCTCCTACATGCCCAGCTCCCACTTTCTGCTGCCCGTCACCATATTCGGAAGAAGTCCAAACTTACATATCATCGAAGACCAGTTTCTGCCGCTTGCAGTCCCTGTGGCCGCTGGAGCCTGGAGACCAGGGCTCTGTTTGGGGCCGGGTCTTGCTATGGAGGAGACTGTGCTCAGCATTGTTGTGAGTCGCTTTCTAAACAACAAACAACACAGGAGTCCTTGAGACACTCGCCACCTGGCTGGAAGAGTGACCATTAAAAGGGCATCTTTTGCTCTACCTTGTGCTTCAGAGTTGATGGTTATTATGTCTCAATAAAGAACAACAAATACGGTTTGAGAATCCCTCATTCAGAATGCTGGGGACCAGAAGTGTTTGGGATTTTTGGATTTTTTTTCCCCCTAGACTTTGGAATATTTGCATAAACATAATGAAAGATCTGGGGGATGGGACCCAACTCTAAACATGAAATTCATTTGTTTCATATCTGCTTTATACACATACCCTAAAGGTTATTTTTTTCAAAATGAACTCATCCTGGGAAGATGAGTGTACCAGGGCCACCTCCACTGGAGGCCAGCATGGCTGTGAAGAGAGGCTCACCTGTGGTGTTAGCTAGTGTAGGGGCCCAGAGGGGCTGGGGTCTTAAGAGAAAGTCACTTCTTTTCAATCTTTCTTTGTGGGGAGGGCTACCTGGGATTGAACTCAGGGGCACTTGGCCACTGAGCCACATCCCCAGCCCTATTCTGTATTTTATTTAGAGACAGGGTCTCACTGAGTTGCTTAGCACTTTGCTTTTGCTGAGGCTGGCTTTGAACTCACGATCCTCCTGCCTCAGCCTCCGGAGCCACTGGGATTACAGGCATGCACCACCGAACCCAGCTCTACCTCTTTTCAATCTTATCACCACCATTTTGCAGATAAAAGAAATGGGTTCCAAGATGAGACAACCAGGGCCAAGATCACCCTGCAGCTGAGTCGGGGGCGCAGGGGAACTGTGCACCCAAAGTTATCCATGAGACTCTGCTCCTCCCCAGGGAAGTGCTGGCATCACCCGAGACTACGGGAAAAGGGGTGGTTCTGGGTGTCCCCCACGGTGGCTGGGACACTGGCCTATAAGGGTGGAGTGTGAGACCTGCAGATTTTCATATAGTTTCAATCTCAGATTTAATTCTGCCATGGGATAAGGAAGTTTTCCCAAAACTCCCAAACTGTTCTGCCCCAGGATGGTATTTCTTTGGAGTTGGAAATCCTGCAAGGAGGCTTCATAAACAGAGAAGACCTGATTTTTTTTTTGCATGAATTTATTCTTCTTCTGCTCTCTGTGAGGAAGGCTGAGGGAGTCTTCTCCTCTGCCAAGTCTCCCCAAAAGCATCCTTCAGAGGTTCTCTGCAGAACCTCCCAGATGAGTGGAGACTCCTAAGCTGGGCTCAGAGGGTGTGGCAAGGGTGTACCACTGCATCCCGATTCTATGTGGGAAAGGAGGGGAATACACCCACCGTGAGGTCCCCGGCATGGGACTGCAGTTGGCTGTCGGTGGCCTTAGACTTTTTGTTGGACGAGGAGGAAGTGAACACACCATTGCCATGAAATCGGCTGGAAGAAGTCAAGTCCTCGCTGGAATATTTGTGTTTAGATGCATCAGAGAGAGGTGAGATGGGCGATCGGAGCATTTTTTCATTTTTATTTATTGGTATTGCCAAGCTGAAAAAGTAAGTTACAGTAATAGAAAGTCACACAGTCAGCATAGGGAAAGGTAAGTACTTACCCCTGACCAAACCTCCCCTATAAGACCTGCAGGTAGGAAGAAATTTATTAGTGATTATTACACCAGGAGCAACCTTATGGCCACAGGACCCTAACAAACAGTAGCCAATCTCACTCACTATTTCTTTCTTTTTCAGTGGGGGGCTACTGGGGATTGAACTCTGGGGCACTGAACACTGAGACATATCCCCAGTCCTATTTCGTATTTTATTTAGAGACAGGGTCTCACTGAGTTGCTTAGTGCCTTGCTGTTGCTGAGGCTGGCTTTGAACTCATGATCCTCCTGTCTCAGCCTCCTGAGTCACTGGGCTTGCTGGCATGCGCCACCAGGCCTGGCTCATTGTTTCTTACTCTGGTAGGATGAACAGTAATTCTGGAATTAGCATCAAAAGGAGTGGCCAAGAGTAATGATATGGAATTGCATGTTCCAAGTTTTTCATCCAAGAATCTCAAAATAATCACCAATTTTTTTCCTTATAAGCTGAAGCATAGAGTAATGGGACAGTCAATCAACAGTGACAAATGAGTTCTCCATTGCTACAAGGACTTTTGCCAACATCTGAGCTTGTACTCATTATTAGATAGAAAATAATAGAATCACAGGGCATTCTGTGCAGCAGAGTGCCGATGCTCTATTGTTGAGCTTCCCAATTACCCAGGCATTGATCAGAGTAAACACAGAACAGAGAAACTGTTATTAGAAATTACAACTTCTGATTTTTAGCTCTTTATTTTACCTTCAAAACGACTGTCTATTCTTGAATATAATGTTCTCTACAATCAACCATTAGAGAGAGGGATTCACTTGTATTGAAGTCTCTGCAATGGATATTATGTTGTAGGGAATCTCTGCATTACTTCAGGAGAAAAAATAAAGTATTGTTTGGGGGGCAGACATATCAGCCAGAAATAAACTCAATCACTGTTAATTTAAGATGGTTATAGAGTCAGTTTACAAAAAAAAGGGTCACGCCATTTAATGAAGATTTAGTCATTATTCCTGGGGTCATGAACTCTTAATTGCACGTGTTGATTATCATTGCAAACAAACCATTAAAGTCACTTCAAAAAGCAATTTCCTTAGCTGGTGGTCATGGTGGAGAAATTATACAGGCCTGTAGAACAAATGACAAAGCCAAGCTTCTTAATGTTACATACATAGGTAGGTGTGGAGACAGAACCTCTGGTTCCAGAAGCAGTGTGTGTCTCACAACTCAGAAAGCAGTGAGCCGATATGTTCTAGGAAAGCGCTTCAGGTGACTCCAAAGTTGCTCATCTAGTGATGGTGAAGACGATGGTATATCGGATGTGAAGAGCCTGAGAGTACTAGCTTCTTAAAACATGAGGGGAAAAGACCTATTTCTAAGTGTCTATTATTTTATATACTTCATGGTTTTGGTGTGCATGAAAAACAGATTATGATGTTAAATATTGTCATGGGCATGTGATTGTTCCTTCTTCAAAAATATTTCAAATTTATATATTCCTAGTTGACCAAAGAAACCTTCTCTGGAGCTCTTAGGGAAAGGCAATTACCTATCTCTGGGACCATTTGACGGCACCAGTAAAACTTGACAGTAGTCAGAATGGCAGCTATTATGAAGACAAACAATAAGTGTTGGCGAGGATGTGGGGGAAAGGTACACTCATACATTGCTGGTGGGACTGCAAATTGGTGCAGTCAATATGGAAAGCAGTATGGAGATTCCTTGGAAAGCTTAGAATGGAACCACCATTTGACCCAGCTATCCCTCTCCTCGGTCTATACCCAAAGGACTTAAAAACAGCATACTACAGGGACGCAGCCACATCAATGTTTATAGCAGCACAATTCACCATAACTAAACTGTGGAACCAACCTAGATGCCCTTCATTAGATGAATGGATTAAAAATGTGACATACATACACAATGGAATATTACTCAGGAATAAAAGAGAATAAAATCATGGCATTTGCAGGTAAATGGATGGAGTTGGAGAAGATAATACTAAGTGAAGTTAGCCAATCCCCTCAAAACAAATGCCAAATGTTTTCTCTGATATAAGGTGACTTATTCATAGTGGAGTAGGGATGGGGAGCATGGGAGGAATAGAGGAACTCTAGAAAGGGCAGAGAGGTGGGAGGGGAAGGGAGGGGAAGGGAGGGGAAGGGAGGGGTTAACAATGATGGTGGAATGTGATGGACATCATTACCCAAAGTACATGTATGAAGATATGAATTGGTGTGAACATATTTATATACAGAGATATGAACAATCGTGCTCTATATATGTAATAAGAATTGTAATGTATTCCGCTGTCATGTATTTAAAAAATAAATCAATTAAAAAAAAAACCAAAAAATAAAAACTTGACAGTAGTTATGGAGATATGCAGACCACCTCTTGGAAATTTCACTCACACTGTGGCATAACTGAACATAAGTAGAACTATCAGAGCTGGGAGGTTCTGCCAGGCAAAGTCACTACAGCAAGAGTTTTTTAACTTGAGGTCCATAAACTTGGATGGCAAAAAGTTACATCTTCATTTTCACTAACCTCTCACTCAAATGGAATATTTCCTTTAATTACAAGCAAGGGAAAGAAATGAGAGGAGCGGGTACTCTGGAATCCTATTAGCAATGCCTGCCATTGGGTCACCAGTAGAAATCACACATCATGGATATTTTCAGTGGCCACAGGCATCCTGAAATATCATTTGTATTCAACACTACTTGACAACTACAGTCACCACGAAATCAGCCAGGGAGGTTATTTAATGCATGAACAAAGAGGTGCATATCACATACTTAGGTAATTTGAGGCTGCAGTCCCCCCGTTCATTATTTTCACAACATTTGGGGATGCCATCCCTCTGCACAGAGGGTTGCCGTTGTCCCTCCTATGCAGACCTTCCGCCTCCTGGCCGCCTTCCCAGGGGGAGCTGAGCACGCAGTGGGCCCCCACGTCTGTGCCCTTGCTCTCCAATGTCCTCTCCCAGTTTTAGTGTTGCTTTATATCTTTCCCTAACCTTTTGGTTTACATTTTTATGTGTTGTGCTGAGACATTAATCTCCCCTTTAAAACCCTGAGTGGACAGTCGGGGAGAGTGAGGGTGTTAGCGCAGAGCAAAAGCTGCTCCTCTGTGGAGGTGTTTCTAAATGGAAGGAGCTTCTGCGGTGAATGATGAGCTCCTGGCTTATAGAGAACCTTCAGGACCATGCCCTGCTAAAGAGCCATTCATCACAGAGGGGTTTGGTGCATAGTGGGGCCATGTGGAACCCCTTCAGAGGAGATGCTGGGTAGCTTCTTGACCTTGAAAGCACAGATCCTTTTGAATTCCACAATTTTAGTCTACATGGGGGCCTTTAGGGGCAGCACCTGGAGAGCCCATTCCTCATCCTTGTAATAGCCTTAATGTTCTTTGATCCCTAAGCTACCCTTAATGTTCCCTTAATTTTCTTAAATCCCTGAGTTAGCTACCATTAAAACACTGACTTGAAAATTCAGTTGTTACATTTTGGGGGGAAGAAATGTGTTTGGGGAGCACAGAGCTGTGTGCACCTAGTAACTGGTCTCAGTCACAGAGGAGGGCCTGACATGGCTATTGGGAGTGTGACGTGAAGTCCACATTGAGCATAATTACAAAATTTAGGTTATACTAAGTCTGAAGACTAAGGCCAGAGCATGTATCAAAAACTTGGATTCTCTCTCCGAGTGGCACCTGCCTTTCAGATCCAGAGACCTCTCCGGCTCACGCCCACCTTTCAGGGAACATGCCTACCTGTTGATGTTCATGCTGCAGTGGTTTGAAGACAGAGTATTATTGGCGGAGTTGGCTAGTCAAGTAGATCTCTCTTTCTCCCCCTGGGCCTTCTTCATCTCCCTGTAGTCATCTTCGTTGTCGCACTGTGTGGAAATAAGCAAAAGCCAATCAGCTTTGGATTTTGAGGGGTCATAAGGTGGTGCGTGCTCCAAGACACTTACTTCCAAAGAGCAAGGCCTCAGGGTTGGGGGTGGGGGTGTCTCTCAGAGAGAACCTGAGTACTAGTGGCTGAGCTTGAACAGCTCAGGAAACCTGTATGGGTTTAGTATTGACAGCTTATTGAGAGGAAGGGCATGATCAAAATTTGAGAGGGGACATTTTTAATGTTGCAACTTTCTCAGGATTTATTTTTCCCAAGCAAACTTATTCTTTTTTTAAAAAATATTTTCTAGTTGTCAACGGACACAATAGCTTTATTTATTGATTTATTTTAATGTGGTACTGAGGATCGAACCCAGCATTTCACACATGTGAGGCAAGCGCTCTGCCACTGAGCTACAGCCCCAGCCCCCCTTAGCAAACCTATTCTGAACCCACACTGTAGCCTGAGCATCACCCATCCTGGCCTCTCAAGGCATCAGGATAAGGTGAAAAAAATGCATATTCCCGGGGCTTACTGGGGTAAGGGTGGTGGCTGGCCTGCACCTTTTCACCTTGAAAGCCGCACCTTCTGTGGACGGCAAGCCAAGATGCCTTACTTCTAGTTCACAATTCCCAGCCGGTAACATCTTAAAGTACCTTTTCACACTAGGGACTTGGACTGCGTGAGGTGTGTCAGGGTGCAATAGCAAGGCAGTCCATGAGAGGAGTCCTTCCGGGGGTCAGCAGGAGCCCGGCAGGGTGGGATCTTCAGGGCTTCCTGTGGTGTTTTCTAGGAGACAAGTGTCAGCCCCTGAGAGAGCACCCCTGACCTTTTCTCTCTAGCTGGGACAGTGTGGCACGGCCTCTGCCATGGGTACCTCAGATCCTCACACTGTAACAGTGGCCCCATGGAGGACCCAAACCAAAGCTGAGTCCGTGGTCCTCAGTTCCAGGGGAGATCCAGCACCTTTGACAGACAGGTCTATGGGTTCCTCTCAACACCCAGGATTGACTGGGATCTTCACACCCCAGGATGTTGAGTAAAGAATGCTACAAAAACGTCCTTTCACTTCTCCTGTGTCATTGCTTACTGAAGACTCATTAGGTTTTGTGAGTAAAGCTGGTGTCAGGCTTAGTGGTAAATAAAATTTTGCAAGTTAAAATAAAAAAAGTCACTGATACCACAGCTATTTAAATACAGACCATTATGGACTTTATATGTACATCTTTCTGCACTTCTCTCTGTATGCTTATGTATGTCTACAGGGTTAGATTTATTATCTATTCAGAGGTTTATCAATATCTACTTCTGCATATTCCTTATATATTTATTTCCATCAGCCTACCCATTTATCCATCGAGTTCAGAGGTAACATCCACACTGATTCCTAGGTGATTAATCAATTGATTCAACAAAAATTTTTTTTGAATTTTTTGTTGAATCAATTTATTCAACAAAAATAAATTGAATTTATTCAACAAAAAATTGCCAAAAAGCAATAAAGGAGGCAGGGTGCCTAGGGAAAAATGGGAAACAGGAGCAGGGAAGAAATGAGCTAACGAAATTGTATGGTTTGAATGTGTTGTGCGACCCTGACACCATTTTATAGTGAAGAGAATGAAGTTTGGAGAAGAGAAGGTCAGCTGGTTGAGGTCACCCAGGAGGCTAGGGCTAACCACAGAATTTCTGAGGTCTAGTGCAAAATGAAAATGCTGGGCTGAAAAGCAGGAAGAGTGACTTCATGCTGGGTGGCGCACGCTTGTAGTCTCAGCAGCTTGGGAGGCTGAGGCAGGAGGATCGCAAGTTCAAAGCCAGCCTCAGCAACTTGGTGAGACCCTAAGCAGCTTAGCAAGATAAAAATAAAAGTAAAAATGAAAAATGGCTGGGGGTTTGGCTCAGTGGTTAAGGGTCCCTGAGCTCAATCCCCAGAAATTTCCCTACCCGACAAATGACCTCATCAAGTATCAAGTAGAAAACATTTCAGTCTCCCACCTTGACCTGCCACGGTGGTATTTATTTGTGACTTCCTGCTGTGCTCCTTTGCATTTGGGGATAACCTGGGGGCCCTGGGGGTAAATGGAGACTTTCAAGGGCTGGGGCTGCCCTAGGATAGGCACCTGCATGTGGCCCACCAATGCCACTCTGGCACCTATCTTCTGGGCTGACATGGATGGCAAAGCCCAGTTAGGCACCAACCACCCCTAATACGGACCCATAGTAAATGGGCCACCCCAGGGCGTGCAAGCTTCCTTGTGGATCACCTCACTACCTCCACTGAGGCTCAGCAAGATGGAGACCCTAATCTTGATCCTTGCTGTGACTACACCTGAGCACTATCTGGGGCAGGGGGGCTGGATGGTCCCTGGCCTGAGACCAGGAGGAGGAGAAGACTGTACAGGATGGAGGTTCTAGAAGGCTGAAGATCAGACAAAACTTTTCCTGAAGTGATAGGTAGGTAGAGGGACCTCCACACACAATCCATCACTAACAAGACCCAAATTCAAAGACAAAATGAAGAATTTCAAGATGGCGGCCACAACATTCAACTCCATGGGAGCCTGTGTGGCTGCTTTACTGCTGCAGGGTCCATGGAGCTGGCACTGGAGGAGGAAAAAGTCAAAGATGGGATCTGAGGTCAGGTCAGCCTGGTGTCCACATCCACATACTTCCCACTACATGTGAGCACTCTCAGAGCAAAGGGGGATCCACCATGTGGGCTCTGAAGGTGAATGGAAACTATGCTGGAATCTCTTGATAAAACGGTCTTTGGTTTTAGCAAAGGTAAGTAGCTACCTTTGAAGATATTTCTTTTCATGAACTTTGCTGCAAGGGGTTCAATTCTGCTTCATAGGGCTGTTATTTAATGTAACTATATGAAGATACACATTCTTCAGCACTTTGTGATAAATTTTCCTGCTGATGGGTGTCCTGTGCAGGTCATGGAAATGATTATAATAGGGAGACTGTCTCCTTTTTCCATACAACTTCGAAAGTGAGGAACACCTTTATCCTGGCCAGGAAAAGGCAATAACCTTACTCTCTAGACCCTCTTAATCAGGGACTGGAAACAGCTATAAAACCCATGTGTTCAGTCTTCTTTTTTTATTGACAGACTAGACTGCCCTCTGGAAACAAAAATATACACAAACCTCAGACTGACTTCTTATTTTGAGACTCTGGCGCCAGACACTGCCTGGGTTCATTCCTGGCTCTGTCCCTTTGACCCACATAACCTCAAGTAAAATCACTTTAGGCTTTCATAACCTCCGTTTCCTCACCTGTAAAATGGGTACAACAATGATATTTGCCTCATATAGTTGAAAGGACTAAATGATTAAATGGTACGAAGTGCTTTAACAGCATCCCTTTTGGGAACATAAATGCATGTTAATTATTGCTGGTAACAACTCTGTCCCAAATTTGGAACTGTCTATGAATATTTACAATCTTTACCTATTTTGTTGTTCACTGTGGTTTAAATTACTTTTGAAGATACAGAAATAGGAAGGGCAAAAAATCCTGGGAATTGGTTTTACGTTATGATGAGGTATTCCCTGAGCATCTGGTATCTGTTGCTGGGGCAGCTCCAGCCCCTGTACTTGAGCTGTCCTTCTCCCTCCCACAATGCCTCACCTGTTCATCTCTCCTGGTGCCACTACATCCCCCCACCTCTGATTATTCTAACTCCCTCTCAGAGCCCTCCCAGCCCGTCTCCACCAGGTAGCCCTCCCTGATTGATGCTACAGGCTGCTCTGAGGACTTGGACTTCAGTACTCATCCCACACCCCAGTCAGGCTTAAACTTCCCAAGGATACCGGCTTCTTAGGTAGATGAGTGATCCACCACCAACTCATCCCATCCCTCCCAGGGAAGAATGGGGTTCACCACACTTTCAACTTTCACACGTGCCCAGCTTGGGTCTGTCTGCAGACACTAGTACCTGTGTATCACCACTGCCACAGGCGTTGGGACAGGGCTTAATTATCTTCAGCTATAAAATGGGAACAGTAACAGTACTTGCCGCCTTGGACAGTCCTAGGATTTAACTGGGATTATAGATGTTAAGTACTTAACACATTTGGCATAAAGTACTATATAATTGTTCGTTAAGGACACGAAAACTCCTGCTGCCACCTACAATCCCAGCCAGCAGCCCACCTGTGCTCTACCCCTGGCCCACAAATTAAAGTCCCCTCCCTCCCAGACACCCCTTTCTCCCAGGACTACCTTGCGTTTCCTCTTGGATTTTGGCAAAGTCTTCTCGGTGGGCGTGTCCAGAGCGTGGCTGGGCGGAGCGCTTTCCGAGTCCTTGGCTGCAGGAGCGCTCAAGACTCCGGGCTCCTGGGGCAGGTGTTCTGGGATCCTGGACAGGAGGGTCAGGTCAATTTTGACCCAGAGTGACCTGATCTCATCACTGTCCTTCAAGGGGGAGAGAAGTTCGTTCCTGCCGAAGGGGACCAGGGTGTAGAACTGCTCCTCCAGCTCCTTGGCGATGTCACTGGTGGTCCTGGCGTTGATGGAGCCCACGGCCGCGCGGGGGCCGCTGCCGCTGCTGACGCTGCTGGCGGCCTCCTTGAGTCTCTGGTCACTCCCAGAGGAGGCGGCGGCCACGGCCTGGCCTTTGGACAGAGGGTACTCCTCCTGCTCCGACTCCAGGTCCGAGTCCGAGGAGGACGAGGAAGATGACGACTCGGTCTCGATAAATTCCTTGGATTTGGGGACGATCCGGCTCAGACCCCGCGTGCGCCGCTTCTCGCAGGTCACCGAGGAGCGCAGCTCCTTGCGGTGGCTCGTTCTGCTGTTGCCGCAGGGCCTGCTTTTGGCGGGCTCCGGGGGCACCACCACGCTGGCCCCCAGCGCGTCCGCCGCCGCGGGCTCCTCGGGCCGGTGGCAGTTGGCGCCGTCCCCGGCCGAGGTCCTCTCGGTGCGCCTGGTGGGCTTCTTGCCCGCCGACCTCCTGGCCGGCGCGGGGGCGCTCTCCGCTGGGGCGCCGGGCACCGCGGGCGGCGGGGCGGCGGCGCTCACGGCCACGGCCACGGCCGCGGGCGGGGACTTCTGCTTCACCCCTTTGCTGCCCGGGGCCTTGTTGGCGGTCCTCGGCCTCTGCTCCTCCTTGCAGGCACTCTTGAGTTCCTTCTCCCGCAGGCTGGTTTGGCAGACGTCGGGAAGCTTCCCGCAGTCCTGCACTTCATCTTTCACCGGGGCGTAGTATTGATTGCTCTCGGCCCGTGGTTTTCATTTTGGATCAGAATAGGAGGCTTGTGGGGATTAACTTTGTTGAGCCATTTGTCCAGCTGCCACTTGTTAGAGGATGCCGGTTCAGCCTGAAAGAGAAAACCCGCGACAAACAAAACACCTTTTATTACAGCTTCCCTTAAAAAGGGCCGGGCTGTTTTTTTTTTTTTTTTTTTTTTTTTTAACCTTGACTGTACTCCTCTGGGTGCATAGGCAAAAAATGAGCGGGCTGCCAGCAAAGGGATGCGGCAGCCCTTGGGCCCTCAGGGTGCTTGGACGGTGGTGCTGCTCTTGCTGGTCCTAAGCAATTAAGTAGAGCCCATTGGAGTCTACTTGAAAAAATAGGGGGCTAGCACTGTGCCTTGATGGAAACCATTTCAATCACTTCCAAGCATTTAAAAAAGAATACCTACACACACATGTATATTTTAGATTCCTTGAAACTTAAGTGGGGAATAATAATTCAGAGACTGTAGGCATTAAAGCACCCATTTCTAGTGAGACCAAACCTTGGGAAAAATCAAGGTACCTATATAGGAGCCCAAAGAGTTAGCATGTAATTTTTGTAAAAGGGAAATCAAGGGCATAGTTATTTAGCTGTAGAAGCATTAACTTTGGGAAGGTGGCTCATTTAGCAGAAGAGAACTCTCCTGTTCCAGAGAGATGTTAAAAGGGGTTAAGAACCAAGATCTTAATGGAGTAAATGCTGATTCCAAATAATATGAAGACTATTAGTAGAAAACAGATATACCGAGAAGGGTAGAACTTCAGCCAGAGTATTTTCAGTTGATGACTAGAGATGAAATAGGGAACATGTTTTGAGGGTCAAGGTGAAGTATTTTTCCTTCCATATGGCCTCCTCACCCCTGAGTCTGCTGCATCTGTTGTTTAAGGGTGAGCAGAGATACCATTCTAGAACAAGAAGTTATTGCTCAATATTCTCCCCACTCTGCCAGGACTGGGGATTGAACTCAGGGCCTCATGCATGCTTGGCAAGCACTCTACCACTGAGATATACCCTCCTCTAGTTTTATATTTTAAATTTGATCAGGTAAAGTCTAGAGTTAGGATCCATTGTAGGAGAAAAATTTGCTCTTAACATGATAAATTTCAAAAAATTCCTTTGATTTATGAAAATCAGCTGTTTTCAACAATGAGGTCTGTATTAAGAACAGCACTTGAGGGTCTGGGTGTGGTCACAAATCTGACAGGGGTGAGACAACAGGGTCCTAGCTGAGCCTGGAAGAATTGGGGAGGTCCTGCTCAGGAACATGGGAAGCCTCTGATGGGGCAGAAGGGCATGGGACCAGGAGGAACTGACCACACATTGTAGAGATTGGCCAACCAAAGTGGTGGCAGGGACTGTGGATATCTTGCTCCTAACATATGAGACTGATTACATTTCAGGCAAAACCAGCACAGGGTGTCCAGTGACTTGAAGGAGCAAGAAAAGTCCAGTAGACGCCAGAGTAGGGGCTGCGAGGGTGGAACATGGGCATCTTTGCTTATTCTCATGTCTCCCAAAGAAACGGGGCTCCAGAGCAAGGGAGCTCCCCACATCCAAAATGTTTGGGATCAGATGCATTTTGGATTTCAGGTTTGGGAATATTTGCATACCCATGATGAGATAAATGTAGGGATGGAGCCATTCCCAAACACAACATTCATTTATGTTTTATAGCACCTTGTGCACACAACCTGAAGATAATTTTATATAATATTTTTAATAATGATGTATGTGGAACAAAGTATCAGAATTTCCCACTGTGGCCTCAGGTCAGTTCTCAAAATGTTTTGGGTTTTGGAGCATTTCAGATTTCAGACTGGAGGGGCTCAACCTGTCCCTTTTTTGCACCTCTGAGCTGGTATGTTTCAGTTCTCATTTTGTTTTAGCTTCTCCTCTAGAGAAAGGCAAGAAGGGACCCCTAAAGAGCACACCTGAAGCTGTAATGGAAGACGCCCTCCTGGAGTCAGAGGAAGCAGGGCAGGGTGATGCCCAATGGCTTCTTTGCCCAGGGGCACCCTCACCTTCCCTGAGATGAGCAGAGAAGGCCTAGAAGCTAATTGGGTGGCAAAAATTAATGGCTTCTAATCTCATCTCCCCACCCCCATTTTTCCCATTATGTGACCACTGGGGAGTCAATGCCTTTTAAAGCTGTGCCTCAGCTTCCCCATACAAATGGGCCTACTGTGTGGGCTGCGGCCACCCTTGCAGAAGGGGGCAGGTACTGGGGGGAGGGCTCACATACGTGGGGCAGAGCACCCGTGCTGCCCTCCCAGTGGAACACTGTTCTCTCCTACTCTAAGCCTTCCACAGCTCACATGGGAGTCTGTAGCACAGGGTGAGAGGCATGCTGAAACAGCCAGTATGAAGAGGGAAGGGCAGAATTTAATACTTTTTGCCTGGGTCCCCTGCATGACGTGTTTGAGGGTTATTTTTTCTGCACTTCACAGACAAACAAATCAGTCCGAAGTACCATTTTCAGTACACCACTAAATCACGCTCCCTTTCTCCAGGATCTATGATGACCTCCTATTGCCTCTCAAACAAAAGCCACATTCCCCTCCCTGGCTATCGTCCAAAGAATATCATCCTGCGATCAGCTTTCATTGCTGGAGCACCTACCAGATGCCTGCCACTTTACACGTATTACCTAATTTAATCTTCACAGATAAGAAATAGTATCTCCCTTAATTTGTAGATGAGGCTCAGAGAGGTTAAGTGACATGTCCGAAGCTGCACAACTCCCAGGCTTCACCAAGACTGAACTTGTACTTGCCTAGGTGTAAAGACCAGATTCTCTGCATGGTTGCTTCACTAAACTCTCCCACTATTCTCTGGTGTGTGTGGGGTCATTCCTTTGAGAAATGTCAGTCCTCAACCTAAAACAATAGCATTAGATCTGATTTTTGGAGCAAACACCACTAACTCTCCAAACAATGCCTGCTGCCCTCCATCTACTCAATAGCACAGGCTTTTGATGTTCATATCTGTTCCATGTGTACATGCCTTGAGTGAGTCTTTAACAAAGCCCAACACTTCTTTCTGGCCAGGACAGGCCCCTTGCAGTATCCACGGAAGGCCTGGAAGAGAGATCGATATGACTGCTCCCAGTGAGTGAGCTGTCAATCAAAATGTACCATTTGTTCCTGACAAACACCTCACAGATCAGGCAGGAGAGAAATGTCCTACATTCTGGGGAGGAGGTGATTGTGGCCAAGGAAGGTGAAATATCAGAGAGTTAAGTGGCAAAACAGAGGGGAAAATCCAGGACCTCAGATTAGTGCACCCAGGCGTGCAGGCTGTGGTCCACCTCTTGAGCGCCATCTGGGGTTTCTGCCTGATGTTTCTATTTGCTTTCTGGCTTGGTGTGCTAGAGGTCAGCCGCAACTCTCTTCCCTGGTTATTTTTCTGACTTATGTAGGAGCTCCCCACCACGTATCTGCTCCTCTGTGTCCTTCCTAGCACCTACCGCTGTAGACCTTAGCAGCTTCTGATTAGCAAGAGCCTTGTTGAACAAACCAGCAATCACATTGATTCTCAAGAATGATCTGGCGCCTGGCCTAGGGGCACACACCTGTAATCCCAGGGGCTTGGGAAGCCGAGGCAGGAAGATGAAGAGTTCAAAGCCAACCTCAGCAAAAGGGAGGCACTAAACAACTCAGTGAGACCCTGTCTCTTAATAAAATACAAAATAGGGCTGGGATGTGGCTCAGTGGGTGAGTGCCCCTGAGTTCAATCCCTGGTGCCCTACCCATAAAAAATAAAAAGAATGATCTGGGGCAGCATCTTCCAAAATATGCTTTTAGTTTTTATATTCCATGAAGAAAGGCTGCCATGCTGGGTCCATTTGGGAAAAGCCACATTGAAAACCTGTGTTTCCATGAGCAATTTTTAGGGCAGGGTGATGCCCTAAAGTGCATAGGTGTAAAGAAATGGGATTGGCTTACTTTATCCCAGAACTCACAACGACCTGACCAAGCTTGATCCCCCACCCCCATGTGCCGGTGTCAACGTGCCAATCCAGTGAGCTTCTTCCTGGCACGGGAGGGCGTGTGATCCAGGAAAACTCCTGAGATAAAACCCATGGGAAAGAAATGAGGCTGAGAACGACTGAGCACAGGTCAGGCCCTGCAGAGGGCATTCGCAGCCATGGAGATGTTTACAGTGGCCCTTCCAGGGCAGCCTGCAAAGGAGGCCTTACGTGATAGGGATTCACATGACAGGAAGTGCTGTTCAGCAATCAGGTCCATAAAGAACAGTTTGCATGAAATTCAGTGGAGCACAGCGGGGTTTCCCAGCTCTGGCACGTTGAGAGGGAGGACAAGGTGCCTTGAAAACTCACAAGTGCCTCTTTCTACTCCTGGGTCAGGATGGTGTGGAGGGGAAGGGAGGGCCAGAGCATCTCACTGCAAGGCAGCACCAGCCCGTCTGCGCAGTGGAATGTGAGGTGTACGGCTACCAGGAGCCCCAGTGATGTGTGGGGTTCAGGAAACAGACCTCAATGCTTGTGAGGCTATGGGGGTCAGCTCCCTCAGAGAGAAGCAGGGGGGCTGGGAAGGAGGAGCAGGATCTTGCTACTTCCCATGACAGCGATTTTCAGCCTGCAAACCTATTTCCCTCCTACAGGGGCTATGTCTGTATTAACCTTGGGAAAGATGTAAGAGAACCTTACTTGGACTCCAATAAATATATCCCTTTCCAGTAGGAAGGAATGACGTCTAGTGTGGCTAACACACCATTTGCCACTTCTGCATTCCCTGCACCTCGAGGAGCAAGGAAGCATCCTTGGGGAGCTCAGATTTCTAGAAGACTTGCTGTCTCTCTTTCACCAGAGCCTCTGAGACCTGCCATGAGAAGGGCAGCAGTTAACCTTTCACCATCCAAGAGGTCAAGGCCACGTAAAGATCTCAGTGATTTTTAGCAAGACTCTGCTTAAAGCACTTCACAAATGTACTGCTCTTGGCAAGGTTTCAGCAGATTCAGTAACTCTGGGATTCACATCTCAGTGTGTAAACAAGACTCAGCACTCGCTCATGTGTTCAACCTGCGGTCACAAAGAAGTGCCCCCACAGGGAGGTCTTCACTTCACGGACAAGACCCCTTATTATCCAATCCAGGGTCCTCACGCCTGGCTTTTGAGCTGTCCCTGGGAGTAGTTTCTTATAATTTGATGTTCTGGAATTTCTCAACCAATTGTAGCACAAAGCAGGTTTAATAAAGCCTGCTTCATTCCTCTTCTTGATTCTATTTAACTACTATATTTTTTTCTGTTTCGAACGATCCCTGTTAGGATGTTAGGTCTGTGAAGACAGGGCATTTTCTGATATGACTGCTGTATTCCAGAGCCGAGCCCAATGTCTATGGCTCTTTAAATATTGGTTGAACAAACAAAGAGTGAGTGAATGAATGAAATTGTGAGGGAGGAATGATAATGTCAGTCTCTCGACTAAAAAGCCAGGGATAAAATAAGCTATGAGGCACTCACAGGGTAATGTCACTAAGGGCCTTTGCCTTATGTGGGTGGGTAGGTGGGCAGATAGAGAAACAAGCACATCAAGGGGATCACATGCTGGAGGAGGGCTTATTGAAGATGAGTGGAGAGCTTTGTCTTAGAGCAGAAAGATGCTGAGGAGGAAAGGGGGACTGTGGAGGGATAAAAAGAGAATCCAGAGGGACTGTAAGCGTCCCTCTGTGGAAGTGCCTTTGGGGGGGGGCACAGGTACAGAAGCAGCAAGAGGGCTGCTGCCCTCCCAAGGCCCTGGGCTTGCGTTAGCGGCTGGTCCCCCTCAAGTGACACAGAGGGTGGTCAGTAAAAAATCAAACCCGCAATCCACAGTGATGTCACCTGTTTATACACTTGGGAAGAAGCTGTCTTTTATTCCTTCTTTAGAAAACAAAACCTACACTCATGGCTCCCAGACTTGAGACCTTCTCTCTGGGCCCTCACCCAAGAATCTCTGGGCTCTGAATTACTATTTAATTCCCCCCCCCCCTTTGCACTTTAAAGTAGAAACAGCAATGGTTTTTATTAGGACCTTATAATGTTTTTATACGAGGCACCTAAATCTTCCCCATAGATACTGGTCATGGTTGTAAAAGGTTTCATTATTATTTGTAGGTTGATGCTAATTTTCCCTTTTTATATTTTCACAAAGAAAACACAGTTAAGAGGATTTTATTAATATTTATAGCCCTTGTTCTTCTGATCCGTGACAAACTGCAAAAAAGGTAAGACTCTGAGCATGCCTGATGCATAAACTTTCTGTCCCTGTGATTTACTGGAGGTCCCACTTCCCAGGTGGCGAACTTTCCTGTCTGGTTTTTGCCTCAGCTGACCCCGAGGGAGACCCCCCATCCATAGGTTATTTCCTGTTGGTGATGTTTACAACATACTTGGAAATTTCTGGAAGTCAAATAGAGAGTTTTGGACAGTGGAAGATGATGCTTTGAACTTCAAAGGAAGCAGTGTCATTAGGAGAGTGGGAGGAGGGGGCGGAGCGGGGACAATGAGGGGCCCCAGGCCTTGCTGGCTCCCGGGGGTGCCCGGTTGGGGGCGGGGCAGGGAGGTGGCCCGAGTGGTGGCGGCGCCGCTTACCTCGGGGCTGGAGAAGTGCGGGGGCTTGCCGCCCTCTCCCTCGCTGGAGCTGCTCTCGGTCTCCGAGTCGGATCCCGAGCTGCTCTCGGAGTCGCTGGAGGAGCTGCTGCTGCTGCTGCTGCTTCCGCTGCTGCTGCCCTTGCTGGAAGGCATGGAGGTTCTGCAGTTGGTCTGCTGGACCACGGCGCTGCCAGCCCCGCAGGCCCCCAGGGAAGGAAAGGGAAGGAAAGCCAAGTGAGCAAACAGGAAAACGCCAGCAGGCTGCCACCCCGCCGCCGAGGGGGCTGGAGGCGCGGTGCAGGGGCCGCCCACGGGACCTGCCCTCCAGGGCAGCAGGAGGGCTGCTCCAGACCAGACCGCGGAATTGCCCAGGAGGGAAAGTGTGCCCCTCGGTGGCTGGGCCCTGGTGATAAGTGTAGCCACTTCAGAAGGGAAGGTGGCATAACATCGGAGTTTGCACGTCCCTGCTGTGCTGGGAACGGCTGTCCAAATGCACCCCTGAATCCGATCAGCTCCGGGCAAGAAAGTCCAAAAAGCTGGAAATACGTTTGCAAAAGTATGCAAAAAGGACTGCTTTATTTTTCCCCAGAGGAAAGACGGCAAGAATTCGGACTGGAAGCAAGGGCACAGTGTTCTGCTCCCAGCTCTCATGGCCTGCTGCTGGAAAGTTCCAGAGATTTCGGGACTGTCAGAATTAAACATCTTGCTTCACTCTTTTTTTTCTGCCCTCAGAGTTGGGTACTGCTGTGGGCAGGGGGCTGGCACAGTGTAGAAGAAAGTCCTGCATGGACACACTTGTATCTACCCAGACTTTAAAATTCCACCCCACAGTGGCTCATTGAAACAGCATTTCAAACTTACACTTAGGTGTATATCTCCATGATGAAATTTGCCCAAAGTCCTTACCGACTCACAGACAACAGGACCAAATCAGTCAACACTTTCCAATGGTAATAAATGAATTGCAAAAAACTAAAATGGCACATGTCCACCCAAAGAGCATTCAAATCTAAGAAAATTGCAGTACTTACATAATATTCAACATCTTCCACCTTCTTTTATTAACGGAACTGAACCACACCTGAATTTGTTCTTTCGATGTTAAGTTCTAAACCCAGAAAATGTGGGTCACTTTTTCATGCTGAGTCAGCAAAAAAAATCTGCCTTCTGCTTCCCACTGTGACCACTGCATCCTTAGGGCAGGACGTAGTGGGGGGGGAGGGGGGCAGTTCATGAGGGTTTAAAGCTTCAAGTGCAAAGCAGCCTGGAGAACGGAAAGGGCACTTCTCACCCATCCCTTAAATCTCTGACAAATGCTCAGCCCAAGGACAGACTCTCATAAATCCTGGTTGTGGGGCTGGGGAGGTGGGCAATCCTCACTGGAGCCTTTTCTTCTCTATATAAACCACCAGACAAGAAATGATCTCGTAGGAAAGCTGATAACAAAAGCAGCTTTTTGCACTGCGGGGTTAGGGGAAACCTTGGAGGTTTTCATTTCTTTCCACTAATGTCAGAGACCATACCCACGGTCTCCCAAATTCTTGATCAGACCATAGTCTCATGACCTGCCTGAGCAGCAGGGACTTCTTTACCAGCCTATTGTTTGTGTCTGATATTGAGGGAGGAATCCAGGATCTTGAGGCAGGGGAGGGAAGGGGGTAGTTCGTACTCAAGGGATTGCACCATTTCTTCCTTTTTTATATGAATGAAAAATCTATCTTCCTGTTGGCTGAGTGAATGGAGATGGCTACTATCAATGGAATTAGACACTAAACAAAACACTGGATTCTGGCCAAACGTGAACATCTGGGATCCTCATTAATGGTTTGTTGGTAGGCCAACAAAACACTGAGAGGAAAACATAAAAATACCAAGAAAAGCAAAATAACACATGGCCCAAAGACTTCCTGGTGAAAAGGATGGTGGGGACAAATATGGAAGGAAGCGATTTGTCTCCCTGCCATACTCTGGGATGACATCTGCCGAAGACCAGGACATTAAGAGGAACAAAGAACGTTGGGTTGGTTTTTATAAATGATGCTCAATGGCCTTGATCTGTATGTTCTACCTGCTTAGATTCACCCAACAAGAAAACTTGTGAAGCTTGCTGTGTGTGTGCCTGGGCTTTGTGTGCACCAGGGGTGCCATGTGCAGGGATTCCTTGTGGCTTCCACCATGGAGCGAATGGGTGTCTAGTGAAAAGCAGCATTTTAATTTCTGGGAGAATATCCATAAAACCAGCTACCACGTTAATGGTTGCTGTCCTTAGTAATCAGACACAACAGCCCGGGGAGACAGAATCTCCCATTTGAGTTAGATTGGCAGAAAAGCTTTATACTCCTTTTTTTTCTTCCTTAAATTAGGAAACTGACTGAAAATGACAGTTTTACTGGCAGAGCTATTATTTGTTTTTAAAACAACGGAATGAGCCAAGAATTTAGATCTTCCCTCATGCTTTGATTCTAAGGGTTGAGAGGCTCACGATGCCTCTGGGATCACGATTGAATAGAGTCAGCCCCTGATTTATGATGAGTGCTTCACAAAGGATTTTCCAACTTTACTGTGGTGCAAAAGCAATATACATTTGTTCAAAACTGGCTGTAGGATTCTGTGTGTGGGAAGAACCCTGATCCAGAGATCATGAGATCCACCCCTCTACCTCCATGTCCACAAATGCACCTCTGCTAGCTGGTCTAGCATGGGTCCTCGGGGACAGCTGGTCATCCTGGCCACAGCATCATGCCTGCTGTTGCCCTGAGTGCACGCAGCTGCTTGGTCTCTGCTGGGGCAGCTGCAGCAGTGAGGCAGGAGAAGGACGAGGAGGCCAGGATGGTCATCCCTGCAGGTTAGAACTAAAATGAGGCTTTGTATGTTGAAAATTACAAACTGAAAATGCTAGCCTGCCAACTGGCTGTCATGCTTACAAACTGGAGATACTTCAAAAAAAAGGAGCAGAACGTCTCCTGAAACGATGACACAGCCTGGTTGACACGAGGACACCACTTTGAATGATTTTTAGGATACTTCCCGCCAACCTCCTGGACCAAGTGCATGAACATGGTGTCACTGACTCTGAAGACATTGGAGAATGTCCCCGAGGTCACAGAATAAAAGTCTTTGTGTTACCAAAGCTTAGCACGGTGCTTGTCCCGTGATAGACAGTCACATGTGATTACTGATTGAAAAAACAAAGATAACAAAAAAAATCTACCACGGAGCTAGTGAGTCTTTAAAGAGGAGCCCTCGCCTTTCAAAAAGGCACCTCTTACACTCTTTCAGTTTGAACACTTTCTTTTTTCCTTTCAGAGAATATATTTTTTAAATGAACTCTAAATTTCATCTGTTATAATTTAAGCATGGCTCCATGGAGGACAGTTTGTTTACTTTATGCATTTTTATTTCATGGACTGTTCTCTGCTGGCTTTGTGAGTGGCCAGGGCTGAAGTATACCTTTGAGACGGGTCCAGCTTTCTTCTCTGCCATGTGCTTGTCATTTTTCTTCCTTTGGCTGCAATAACGCGTTCTTCTCAGAATCTGGCCTGGGCTCGGATTTCTCTTACAGACCATAAAAGAAAAGATCTGGAACCAAAATGACAAGTCCTGGGTTTCACAGGGGAGGGTGCGCCCATTTGCCAGGCGTACTGTGGGGCCTTTGGATTCGTATCCACAAGCTTTTGACTGACGAGTGAGTGACTTAGAGAGGCGCTCTCTGCCTAATCCAGCATGTGGATGGCCGAGCTGCCCCGCTTAGCACCTGCGTTCCACAGACTCCATTGAAGAGTAAGATTTAGCTCCTTCTCACTGGAAGAACTCAACAAATGCTTGATTTACAAACTATCATCAGCTCCCTGGCCACAGTGCCCCATCTCTACTGATACCAGGTGATCTAAGACCTTGATGGTAGTAAGAGAAGTAAAAATGATAAAAGTTGGCTTGAGGAGGTCTCTGTGGATAGATTATCTTCCATAAAGTAAAACTGATAGTTGGTTCTGAATCCAAGCCTTTGACCCAGAGTGGCAGCCTGGGTGGACTGGATCGCCCAGTGAATGCGGGCTACCGCTGGGTGGATCCTGCCATGCTGGGGCGGGCCTGTGGCCCAGAGCTAGGGCCCAGGTGAGCCAGGGTGAGCCTGATCAGTGATAAGAAAACACAAGTGGGGGCAAACCTGAATGGAGATGGCAGGAAAATTACTTGAGGGCTAACGATAGCATTGATTCTATCTAAGATCTGATCAGCACAAAGTTGGACCAATTAGTGTTGGCACTTTTCGAAAACCTGATTAGTCTCAATCTGGACCAGTAGTGTTGACCCGATAGTTACATAAACTCCTAGACAAGCACAACCCAGAGGCAACCTTCTGCTGGGTCCCCTCTCATCCTGCAGGATTCTGTGTCTGTTCTTGGCTCCGCTGCAGCACTGGAGGGCATGGCCACCATTGAGAGCTGCAACATGCTACTCGATGGTAGTGGAGGAGAATCAGGTTTTGTTGGCTGTGACCCTCAGAGCGGACACGGGCAGGCATTCCCGGCCTTGACTGGCTGCTCACACTGACACAGGCTTTCTTGACTGGAAAGGCCTGCAACTTACGCAGACCCCATCTGCCGTCAGATGCAGAGAAACTTTGGTTTCAGTTCTATATCAATGTGCTGCTTGTTCTGCTGTCACTCCGGGACCAATTTCTCCATAAACGTGGCTTTTGAAGCTCTTCGCGGTCTGGTTTCAATCAGTTCTCTAGCTTCACGTCCATGAGTCCATCCTGACTCTTGGCCATAATATATTTTCCATGATATTAACAGCTTACCTCTTTTAGAACTGGGGGGCTTCACACATGCTATTTTTTGTGTTAGAAAGTCCTTTCTCCCTTTCTTCTTTTGGCTATTGTTACCTCCTACATGCTCTCCAAAACAATGATAATATATTCTTTTTTTTTAATGGGAGATCTTTCCATATTCTTTTTTTAAAAATCTTTATTTTATTTTATTTTTTATGTGGTGCTGAGGATTGAACTTAGTGCCTCACGCATGCCAGGCGAGCGCACTACCACTTGAGCCACATCCTGAGCCCATGATAATATATTCTATTAAATGTTTCCAAATCCCCATTTTTTCCCTTTGAGTTCCTCTAGCACATTTCTCATTTTGTTAGGATAGCCCAGAAGGAGAGGAATCATCTGATCTGTCCATGCAATATTATCTCCAGTAGTAGAGAGTTTGGTTTAAATAGATTCTCAATAAATGTTGACTGAAATAACATGACTCTTAAGATAGTGTGTAAATCAACACATTTTGATATACTATGAAAGGGCCCCAAAGAATTCATATATACACACATGCTAAGAGCCCTAGCGAGTAGGAATGACGCATGGCATTTTTGGTTGAAAGGTGACGCCAGCAAGCCATTGAGATGATAATGATTATGTTAAGATGTGCATTCAATTGGATATTAGACCCCTGCTATCCATCCGCCTTGGCCTGCTACTTTGGAGCTCTCCGGGACTCCCAGAGAGTTCCCATTGGTTGGGGAAGTGCGGTAGGAGGGATTTCCGGAGGAGGGATGTCCTGTTGGTGTGGTGTCCCGGGAGAAAGCCGCATGCGTGGCGTTAGGGGGAGTTTTGGAAATAAAGTTTGTTCCTGCTTGAGTGGCTCGTGATTTTGTGCCCAGCCAGACTGCGGCACACACATGTATTTTTTTTTTCTGTTGTCTTGGATATGTATAGGATTTCATAAAACAGCAGCTAACTTTAGAAAGCTCCCACCTATACAACAGGTTAAGAATGGAACACCTGCTGGGGGCCAGGCAAGTTACAAAAATGAATGAGGGGTCCAGATATCAAAAATAAAAATGCTTAACATTTGATGATGATAAATGACAGTGGATCTTTAGCTGCCCAGCGGGGACACTGCTGAACTGGAGGGTCCTTTTGTGTCTAACACTTCTCCTCCATGCTTGTATCAAGTTTGCCATGTGGGAATGAACTCAGTTTTATAAAATATTTTGATTTTCCAGATAAGGTCCCAAATTACAATGTTTGTGCATCAGCTTTCTGTCACTGTGACAAAATACCAGAGGTAATCAGCTTAAGGGGTAAAGGACTTATTTTGGCTCATGGTTTCAGCCTGTGGTCAGTTGTCCTTGCTGTGGCAGAGGACATGGTAGTCAGAGCATGGGACAGAAGAGGTGTGCTCACCTTGTGGTACTGGTTTCCTGGGGGATTTGTGTCATTTAGAAATATGTAATGTCCTGCTCAGTCCCCGGCAATTTTCTCTGCTCCTAAATTGACTTTATCTGATACTAATTTGGTCATTCCTTTCTTTCCTTTTTTATTTTTTTACTTTGATGTTTCTTTTAAATTTTTTAAAAATTTAACTTGTACATATTGATGGGTACATATGTATCTGTTGTGTAATGTTCCAATCAGGGTGAACATAACTGTATCCTCAAACAATTATTATTTCCTTACATTTAAAATTCTTCCCAATGGTTTTAATAAAACATTTAGTACATGTCTTCATCTATGGTCATCCTATAGCATAACAGCATACCAGAACTTTTACCTTTTACCTCTAATTTGGTACCCATTGTTCAACCTTTCCCCATTCCCTTTCCTGCTATGCCCCCAGCTTATGGTAATCATTAGACTCTGAATTTCTATGATATTAACTTTCTTATATTCTATGGTTGAAATTGTGCACTGTCTTTCTGTACCAGGCTTATTTCACTTACTACAACAACTCCCAGTTACATCATGCTTTCTTCTGACTAATGTTTTTATTGTATACCTTTTCTGTCCATTTGCTTTCAACCTATCTGGATTGTTATATTTGAATTGATCATATAGGCAACATATAGTTGGATTACAAATTGTTACTCTCCTTTGCCAAAATATCTTTTAATTAACAAATTTAGGCCTTTTATATTTAATGTAATTACTGATGTATTCAGAACATAAGTATGACATTTAATTAATTAGTTTTGAGACTTGGGGCTCACCATCTTCCCCAGGCTGGCCTTGAATCTGTGCTCTACCTGTCTCAGTCTCCCAAATAGCTGGGATTTGGGGTGTGTGCCGCAAAACCTGGTTGACAGTTTATTTTTTGTTCACCTCTTTAATCCTTCTCTTTTGTTTTTTTTCTCCCTTCCTGTTGCTTGAACATATTTTAGAATTCTATTTTGAATTTACTTTCAGTGTTTTTGAATTTATCTCTCTGAATAGATTTTTAGCTTTTCTTCAGATGTTATATATACAATCTATCACAATACAGTGGGGTTTCCATTCTACTAGTTTGGGTGGAGTATAGAAAACTTACTTCCCTGATCATCTTAAGTATTTCTTCTACATCTAGAGCCACAGCAAACAATGTTTCAAATGTTGCTTCAATGAGCCCAAGAGGGAACTTTTATTGTCGTTACCCCTATTTTTGCTCTTTCTGTTGTTCGTTGATATCTCCTCTCGATGCTTCCATCAGTATTCTTCCCTCTCTGTTTCGAGACCTTCTGTTAGTCGTTCCTTTAGGGTGGATCTGTGGTGACCAAGGCTCTTGGGTTTCCTCCATCTCAGAAGGTCTTCACTGGCCCTTCATTCCTGAAGGATTTCATGGGAAGAGAATCGGGGGCCGACAGTTCTTTTTCTCCCCCAGCACTTGGAAAACGATTTGCCACTTCCTTTCAGCCTCCGTGGTTTCTGAATGCTGTGTCATTCCAGTTGCTGGACCCCACATGTGTGGTGGTCTTCGTCTCTCATGGCTTCCAGGGGACGGAACCCAGGGCCTCGCACGTGGTGGGCTGCTGCTCTAGCCCAGACCTACAACCCCAGCCCCACGACTTTGTATTGGCCTTTTATTTTCAGAAGCTGGACTGTGATCTATCTTGGCAGGGATCTCTCCAGATGCATCTTGTTTGGGGTTCATCTAGCTTTTTGTGAATCTATACCTTCATGTGTCTGAAAACTTCAGCAAGATTTTTACTCAGTGTCACTTTGGAAACTTTCTGCATGGATTTTTTGCAGCCCTGCGCTCTTTGTCTCCTCTTCTTCTGAGACTCTGATCACTCAGACATCAGGTGTTGTCACCCTGCAGGTCCCTGAGGCTCTGTCCCCTCCCCTTCCTCCCTCCCCTATCTAGTTTTCCTCTGAGGTTCATTTGGGCAACGTCTATTGAGTCTTAACTTCTCATTCTGCTGTTGAGCTCATCCACGGAAGCTTTAAAATTTCAGTGACTGGATTTTTCAGTTCTAAAATTTCCCTCTGGCTCTTTTTTATACCATCTACTGCTTCACTGAGACTATTTTTCCTTTGTTTGATGAGCATTCTTAATGGCTTACTGGAGCATTCCACAGTGACTGCTTCAAACTCCACGTCAGGTGATTCTAACATCTGTGTCTTTCCAGTGTTGGCATCAGCTACTGCTGTCCTTTCTCATTCAAATTGAGATTTTCCAGGTTCTTGGTAGGATGAGTGACATCTGTTGTATTTAGAACATTTTGGGGATTACAAGACTTAGGACTTAAAAAACTGAGACTGTTGCCTGTTTTATCAGGCTCCCACTGGTACCATGCCGGCAGCAGGTGGTGGTGGAGGGGTGTCTCCTCACAACTGTGCAGAGGTGGGAGTCTGGACCCCACTTGGCCTTTGCTGATGGGCTGGGGTCTCTCCATTTTTCTGTGGTGTTTTTATGGAATGGAGTATAATTACTTAAAGTTCTTTTTAAATTCTCCTGCTAAGATAACTGATGTCCCAGTCCTTTGGCTAGAGAAAGCTGGATTTTGTTGCCAGATCTCTGGCTTACCTCGCATCTACTTGAAGCTATTTGAGGCAAACAGAAAAACCTAGAAACTCGCCACACGTTTTTCCTGAGGCCTAAAGTCCCGAACTGCCTGCCTCCTCTCCACTTTTC
Organism: Callospermophilus lateralis; assembly: GCF_048772815.1. NCBI lineage: Eukaryota > Metazoa > Chordata > Mammalia > Rodentia > Sciuridae > Callospermophilus > Callospermophilus lateralis. The sequence continues at coordinate 1,855,901 of NW_027512821.1, forward strand.
TGTACTCTCGTGCTTGTCTGACACGTAATGGCCACAGATTGTAGCTGTCCTCAGTAAGGGGAACAGAGAGGAGCACATCTCCAATTCGTTCCAGAACAGGAACCACCCGCTTGCACTTAGCAAGGGGAAAGAAATCCGCCAATCATTCCAGCCTCCAGCTCTGGTGGACTGTATCACAGCCGATGAGGGAAACCAAGCCTCTGCTATAGTGCCTATTTTATCACGGGGATCAAAGGCAGCGTTCATTCATTCATTTAAAAACTTGTTATGATAGGAAGCAAGCTCAGATTTTAAAAGGGTGCGTACCAAGGCTGAGAAGGATACGCCACTAAGGATGCATGTAGCTTGGTGAGCAGAACCACTCAGAGGAAATGAGGTTGCACAACGATTAAGGATGGAAGGGTGGGTGCGTTAAATGTTATGTTCAGAGTGAAAAATTATCTCAGCATGCTTGTGAGGAAATGAGCTTTCCCGGATGTCAGCTAGCTGCAAACAGAGGAATCTGTCAGGAATTCCCAAGTCTTGACGAGGCTTGTTCCCTGGGAGAGGATAGGACTTTGCTGACTCTGGGTTTTGTTTGGGATTGGGTCGGAGCCCCCCACAGCACCTGTGCTGGTTCACCTGTCTTTGCCTCAGCTGTGTTTCTACGTCCTTTGCTAAATAAGTTGACCTGATCTGAACACACAGGGTGTGTGTGAGTGGGGTCTTTCCCTGTCAGTCTGTTGGCTACAAAGCAGAATGATTGCAATTATGTAAAAATATATGCATGAAGAAAAAAAAAGACACTGGAATGCTATACCCTCATGTGTTGACTGTGATTTTTTTTATATCTTTATTTTTTATTTTTATGTGGTGTTGAGGATAGAAACCAATGCCCCACGCATGCCAGGCGAGTGTGCTACCACTTGAGCCACATCCCCAGCCCAACTGTGGATATTTTGGATGATAGGATTATGAGAATTAAATAGTTTTTAGACTTCTGTGTTTTCAAAGTTTTTGTTGTTTTCACTAAAAGGGTACATGGTCCCCTCTCCAAGTCCACTTGATTTTGGAAGCTGACTCTACCACTGTCTTACCAAATTTAGCTTGATAGTATTTTCTTAAGGAGTTTGGGATGGTCTTGATATATATTTATATTATATATATTACATATTTTACTTTTTGGAGGTTTTTTTGTTTGTTTTTTTTAGTATCAGAGATTGAACTCAGGGACACTTAGCCACATCCCCAGCCCTTTTCTATATTTTCTTTAGAAAGAGAGAGTCTCATTGACTTCCTTAGGTCCTTGCTTAGTTGCTGAGGCTGACTTTGAACTCATGATCCTCCTGCCTTAGCCTCCCCAGCTACTGGGATTACAGGTGTGTGTCACTGGCAGATGGAGCTTTTTGACACGTTTTGTATCATGTTGCTTTGAGCTTAAAAGAACACATTGGATAGTGTTTATTCCTTTTCATAGTGTTCTGGGAAAGTTTGGTATAAGAATTGACTATTTCTAGAAAGTTTAAAAGAACTTATCACCAGTAAAACCTAATCCTAGAGCCTTTTAGGATGGCAACTCTTTTTAGAGTTTATTCATTGGTATTTGTCCATTTTTAAAATCAGTTTTAACTTACATTTTCCAGACTGTTTTGCAATAGTTGTACAAACTTCTTGAGTTGAAGACTTGTTTCAGCTACTGTTGTTACTAACACAAGCACTGGGGCTATCATTTTGCCTCTGAATATAGCGATGCCTGCAGGTCATCATCCTTATTAGGCTGAGTTTTTATTTCCTTTATTTTCTAACCAGGTGGTGGTTGTAATTTTCAAACCCTTCTCTGTTCAAGTAGGGATTGAGATTGCTTTTCACCAGAAGATGACATTACACTGAGGTTCAAAAATAAACAGAAAGGGTTATGGCTTAGCATCTGTGAAAGTTTCAGAAGTCAGTGGCTCCATCCTGTAGGGGGCCTCAGCGCTCCTAGAAGGTGACATGGGAAAGACTAGGGGGGCCAGGCAGGTGGCGCAGTAATGTGGGAGGTCCATTAGGTCGGACCTAAGTGATGTCTCTTTTCCCTGCTGATGCCATCACAGTATCTGGAATTCTTTCTGTTACAAACTGCAGTCCAGAGGTCCTCCTGCTCAGCCCACTGGACCATTTATGTTGTCCTATCAGGGAACGAGGAGTTCATGTCCAAATCACAATAAGCACTTTGGGATGTGGCCCAACCAAGGAGAAAGTTGTCTCACAAATTAAGGAAAAATGCAACACTGTTCATTCATTGGCTCCCCACACATCTCTGGGCTTTTTGGTACTTTTTCCGTTTCTAATATAGTGTTAATGACCAAGGACTATCAGAGAACAGTCTTCATCTCAGAACCAAA